>NC_034590.1:80978681-80984147 GCF_900095145.1 Mus pahari | reverse complement strand
GAACTCAGAAATCCGCCTGCCTCTGCCTCCCGAGTGCTGGGATTAAAGGTGTGCGCCACCACGCCTGGCAAAAAAGAACTTTCTAAAAGACCTCTTGTCTTTGGAGTCTAGGAAATGGAAAACTAGAAGAAATCTAAGGTTCCCAACAGGATCCCTTTGCCACATCTGAGGTACAGGGGAAGACGGTGGACATTCAAAGTAAGGAAATTGTGTTCAAGCCCCAGCATGTACCCTTGACCAAGTCACATCTTATAAATTTAGTATTGTAGTATAAGTGTTTCTAAGCACTAATGATATGCTAAGCATTTAAAAACTTTTAAATGAGGGCTGGGTGAGATGGCTCAGTGAGTAAAGTGTTTATTACACAAGCCTAGTGACCTGAGTTCAGTCCTTGGAACCCAAATAAAAGTAGAAATGAGCTGACTCTGTAGTATTGCCTCTGCCCTATGCACACGCATTAGGGCATGTGCACCCCACAACACACAAACAACACATCACATTCACACACAATGATAAGATTAAACTGAATTTTAAGATGAGTTCTCCAAGCTGAAGCAGATCTGATTTCTAAGTCTGGTATTCCTGCTTTGCTATGGTTACGGGTATTCACCGTGTAGGTTGCATTCTAAATAAATAACGAAACCAACTCTCTGCTGAACTTGCAACCATTAAAAGCCATTTTAAAATTTCAGATTCTTCCAAGTCATCTTGTAAGTGCTCACATCTTGATTTACTCTTAGCAGCAGCATTCTCAGGTCAAGAACGTTTACTTCAGTGAGTTTTCTTTTCTAGTCCTAAATAGAAACTTGGAAAACTATCTGAGCAGGTTTCAAAGCACTGCAGGTAGGTTTTGGACCATTGCTAGGGACAAAAGTACACATATTTTCTCTGAAAACATTTCTTTAGCAAAATTCTCCCTGATGTCAGAATTGTTACTTATTTCAACCTTTAGAAGAAATCTTTGTGAACTTTATCTTGGTTAAAGTAAAAAGGAAAGGCAACTTAGATACAATGTGGAGTCTAATCTTCCCTAGCCTTTCAGACTTTGAGATGTTACTAATATTTGTACACATGCACACATGCATACGCGCGCGCGTGTGCGCGCGCGCGCGCACACACACACACACACATACACACTTGTGAATAATGCCATTGTCAGTAATTCTGCATCACTCCATCTACTAACAGCACAGAGCCTCCCACCCTGTTCTAGCCCTCCTTCTCATGTCTCGCCCATGAGGGTTTTCATCTGTTTAATTTAGTACTTGGTTACCAGATTTTTTTTTTTTTTAATCTTAATTCCATACCAGAAAAAAAAAAAAAAACCTGAAGTCATGAAAACATACTGAAAAGGAGAGCCATCTTTAACAAGACCTTAAGAACCAGAACCAACACCCATTGCCAAACTCAATGAAGAATTGTTTGGAATAAAAACAGAACATCATTGTGGGACTGAGCCAACTAGAAGGGCAGATCCACTAGGACAGCTCTGGCTTGTATAACCTCCCCGCCCTTGAAATGAACTCTGGGGAGAGGCTGCAAAATCAACCTTAACAATGAGGTAAGGAGTGTACCTCCCTCTCACTGAAGTGCTTAAAATCTCCCCACCTAAGCCAATTAGAGGAAAGGTCATTCCGAAATATTTAGACTTTTTTTTTTTATGTCTGTGTTTGTGTCTGTGTGTGTGCGTGCACTCATACTTGCAGGTGCCCATGAAGCTAAAAGGAGGCGTTAGAGCCCCTGGAGCTGAGACAGGCATACGCTACCCAACACTGCTGCTGGGAACAGAACGCTGATCTTCTGCAAGAGCAGAAAAGGCTCTTTACTGAAAAATTTCTCCAGACCCAGAATCTTCCAAATTAATAGAAAGCTAAAACTCTTACTTCTGAGGTCAAGGCACACTCTAGACTTTAGAAAGCAATGGGCTTTGAATGTGGTAGCAGGCTTGCCCAGCATGTACCAGGCCCTGGATTTGATCCCCAGTGCCACATAAAAAGATAGCTAATAAAATCGAAGGCTTTCCCACTCCTCATCATTAAAACTGTAATTGAAATAATAAAGGCATAAAAAGAAACAAATAGCAACTCTAGAATAACCAGGAAGAAAGTTATCACTCTTACTCCCACCAGATGATAATAAGACCACTACCACAGTTCTTGAGCCGATTTTAAAGCAAGCTTTATTAAATACTGGCCAGAACAATCGACACTGGCCAGGTCCATACTTGGGATTCTCAGCACGTGAATCCAAAATCATTAGTTAGTGGCTTATAAAGGTAAAACACATAAGGCTACGTACTTGACACCTTCATCCAATCAGGGGCAAGCATTCATCCTGACATACTCCACCTACGTGTGATCAAACACATCCTGTGCAGTTGGGACAACCAAGCTTGTTTAAAGAAGCAAAAACACAGGGTTTATTATCTTACAGGAACAACAGCCCCTAGCATTCCAGGAAGTTATCAGTCCCTGGGCATTTTTATTTTACGGATCTCTTAAGTACATTAACATAAACTTAAAACAAGACTTTAGCTGTCACATCCTCACCACGTGAAAGGTCAATGGCTTTCTAGAAGACATAAAGTGCATCGGTAAATGTAACTCGATGTATTTAAAAATTAAGTCTAAATACAGTCAATATAAATATTTGCCTGAGTGGTCCAAACTGATGCTGTATTGCGCACCCAAGGCAGAGATCTGTTACTTGTTTAGTGGAGTAATGGATGAGCTTCACCAAAGAGGGCCACTACAAACAACCACACAGAGCTCACGGGAGAAAGAGTAGGCTTGTAGCTGTACATTTTAGAGTTACTTTCTCAGGTCAGCCCTGTCTACAGACCAGCAGTTCTCCGTGTATACTGCCTCTGGGATGGTAACCATTTTGCCAGATATGGTGGCACCCGCTCTCAGGAGGCAGAGGCAGGTGGATCTCTGTGAGTTCAAGACTACCCTGATCTACAAAGCAAGCTCCAGGACAGCCGGAGTTGTCTTATTGGGAAATAAATAAATAAATAAAATAAAAAATAAAAAACAAAAAAAAAACAAAACAAATAAACAAACAAACAAACAAACAAAAACCTGTCTCAACAATCACACAAACAACAACGACAAAAAAGGAAGCCATTTTGTTCATTTGTGTTTTGAGGCAGGGTCTCACTCTGTACCCACAAATGGCCTGGAACTCTCTATAGCTCAAATTTGCCTCAACTTCATAGGAATTCTACAGCCTCGGCTTCTTCATTTAGCTCTCAGTGCTGGGATTACAGGCATGAGCCACCATGTCTAGCTTTAATTCCCCTCATTTACATTTCCAATTAAAAAAAAACTATAAATAAATATAACCATCACAAACAAAAGAGTTTGGGCTCCTCAATGATTTGTCTGTGAGACAGGGTCGTATATATTCTACACAGATTAGCCTGGAACTTACTATGAAAACCAGGATAACATTGAACTTACGATCTTCCTGTCTTCCCTCCCTCTTCCTACTCTCCAGTACTAGGATTATAATGTTCCACAATAGCCCATTTTATACTGTGCTGGAGGCTCTGTGCATGTGAGGCAAGCACTTTACCTACAGAGCTCCAGCCCTACACTTTTTCAACCATTTTTAAGAGTACAAAGTGATCTTGAATTTTTTCATAACACTTTTGTGTTTTGTTTTGGTTGGAGGGTGGGAAAGGAGATAGAGAGACGGGAAGGTGAGCATTAGAAGTGGCCCAGCTGCAACCCAAGTGGAGAAAGGGTGACAGAGGACAGCAGTGATGCCCCTTAACTTCACATACTAATTTAGGTAAGTTTCTCCACACTGTTTTTGGAGTTTAAAGTCCTGAGGGAACATGCACTTCTAAGGTGCCTAGTAGAAGCTGAAAGTAACAGAACGCTAGTTTGGGAAAACATGTGTTTCCATACATCCCGTTCACACAGGGAGACACTGGGCTGCCCCTGTTCAAGTTTGAGAAAATTAGTAAATAACCTATAATACAAAGAAATGATCTGCTGTCAGTTTATGACTCTCTGTCCTTGGGCAAAATACAAGTTCATGGCTCTGGCAGGTGCTTTCTTCTTGTCGCGTCCTATGATAGTTTGCATAGCAGGCTCTGGTCCGGCTGCTACAGTGAGAAAGTGACTGGAGGAAGGGTGAAGACACAGGCAGGCGAAGCCTCCTGAGAGGTAGTCAAGAGTCTCACAGAGGATGACACTTATGCATCTGGTCCTCTGTTTAGTCCGACCAGTGCTGGGTACCTGTGGATCAGAAAAGGACGGTATACCTTTTCTTTCAGCCTATCATAATGTTCCTTTTCTTTTAGGAATGGGTTCTTACTTTCAATCTGGAAAATAAATTATTACCTTACCAATGACAAGGTTGGGCACGGCAGTAAGTTGATAATGGTTTATTAATTCTGAGAACATACTAATTATTCTACTCAAACTATCAGTGAAAGGTTTGGCTTTGGTTAGGGATGCAATGTAGTTTCTTTGCGAAATGCTAAAATGAATTCCTTTCCCTATCTCAATTCTGATGTGATTTGAAGTGTTCAAAAACATACCCCTGTGTAGTCATGGGCCTTTGGAGAAACAGAAAATAGCAAAGAGTTCTAGGAGATAGCATATTATCTCCATTTCCTACATAATTGCATCCCCTGTTGTTTTTGTTGTTGTTGTTTTGGTTTGGTTTTGGTTTGGGGGGTTTTTTGTTCTTTTGTTTTTGTTTTTGTTTTTGTTTTTGTTTGGTGGGTACACCCTGTACCTGATCTGTTTTCTTCAGTGAGCTTTCTCATCCCATTCTCAAGCCTACCCTCAAGCAGTCCACTAGATGCAGTACTAGAGATGGTACTAGAGATTTGCAATGCAAACATGGCCCTTTCTCTAGCAACTTCCCTCTCCAGGAAAGCTAGAGCACATATGTGTTTTTGAGAAGTGGCAGAAAGCTGTTGTTTAAAAGCAGTCTGTTTCAATGACAAAATATCTTCCCCTGCCATTTCTGACTGCAGAGGACAAGTAGCATAGAGCTTCCCAGGGTCTTCTCCACTGTCACATTTCCTAGAGTTTGGGGAAGAACTCCTCTAGGACTTCCTGGAAGGTGTAGGAGGGAAATAGATGTGTGGGTCATATCTGAAATCTGCTTCCAAAATTCCCATCTCCTTACTCTGCCCGTACTCCATCAGTGAGTTTTCTGGCATCAAACTCCTCTGAATGTAGATCTTCCCTGAGCTCAAATTTTAGTCATCAAAGCAAGTCATAAGAGCCCTTACCAGCTTTAAAAGAGTAAAGCCAGAATAGCTGCTAGATATATTCATATCCTATGCTAATCCTGATGTAAAATTATATCCTATTCTTTTTGACCTACATCCTTAGACTCTATTCCCACACATACTTCTGAGTTTCTACAATGTATGAGCCATCAAATACTGCGATTTTTTTTTAAAAGAAGACGAAGGAGGAGGAGGAGGAGGAGGAGGAG
>NC_034590.1:80968801-80977736 GCF_900095145.1 Mus pahari | reverse complement strand
AGCCTGGTCTACAAAGTGAGTTCCAGGACAGCCAGGGCTACATAGGGAAACCCTGTCTCAAAAAAACAAAACAAAAAAAAAAAAAAAAAAAGAAAAAGAAAAAGAAAAGAAAATGAAACTTCTGAACAGACAATGCATATAAGATATGGGAACTGTGATAAGCATTTAAAAAAAACTCATTAGTAACCAAGGAGTTGCAAAAGTTAGAAAGACTGATAATATATATAAAAAATATTGGTTTAGGCATGGAGGGTAGGCGCTTCTGTGCTAAGTCTAGAAGCATAAACTGATATAGACTTTAGGAGTATAATATGAGCCGTTGTCTAACTGAGCCAATGTTTAAGCCATTGATGCCAGGTTAGGAATCCAACCTATAAAAGGACACATACAGATGCACACATGCTATTTATTGTAGTGTTCATTCTAACCAATCTCAAAGTCTTTCCATAAGGGAACAATGAATTCAGTGGAACATTATGCTTCACTAGAGAGCTTTATATGCTAGAAATTTCTCGCCATATTAACAAAGTCAAAAATGTGCTGCCAAATCATGTCGAATACTTAAATCCGTTATGTACATTGGCATATGCACTTATTGTTAGGTTTCAAACCTGGGACAAATGGTGCCGCAAAGGGAACACCAGCTGGCCCATATTCCCTGCAACCCTGCAACCCTTCAGTTCCTACCTGGCTGGCATACACTGCCCACTTCCCTGAACTCCCCAGTTCAGGGAGCTGGGCTGCTCTTCCCTACATAATCCAACCATTTGGGTTACCCGATCTCTTTGTACCTTTGGGCCTCCTGGCTGCTGCACCCAATTCCCCTCTCTCCCCTCTCCCCACATGAAACAGCTCAGTGTGATCATGTCTACTCTGGACTCTCCCAGAGGTCCCCAAAAACCTACAATAACACTTCTCCTCCTCTATACCTATATGAGCAGTCATATTTCCTTTCCTCTTTCTTTCTTTTTTTTTCTTTCTTTCTTTCTTTCTTTCTTTCTTTCTTTCTTTCTTCCTTTCTTTCTTTTTTTCATTCACTTAAATGCTATATAAAAAATCTATTTGCTCTGATGAGTGACAAAAAGAACATAACTGTACAGGATGGGATGAGAACATATTTTTCTCAGTCTGTATTTTACAATTGCGGTCGTAATTATTTCTAGCAAAGTGTTTGTGGTGATGGGTTTAGAGAGGGTGTGTGTGCCCCCACCTCCAGCCCAGCCACATGCTCCCTGGGAAGTTCTCAGAGCAGCCTTGCTGTCACCATTCTGCGCACTTGTATTATCACATTCCTATTGTCAGCACCCTTACCCCTCACAGCTATCAACACTGATATACCTCTCGTCAGAGAAATTTAAGCAAGATTTACAACAGACACACATTTATTCACACAGCACATCTTTGAGGCAAGACTATAATTCCAAAATCTACAGACATAATAAATGACTTGCCCAGATTCTCAAACAAGTCAGGAAATGATCCAGAGACAGAATTCCACTCCTGTACAAATAAATATACACACTGGCTCTCAGCGCAGTGCTATAAATACTCCATCCCCTGGCATCTCGATCTCTTCTCAAGTAATTGAGTGTTTAAATGGCTTGCAAACCCTCACGTTGGCATCAAAAA
Organism: Mus pahari; assembly: GCF_900095145.1. NCBI lineage: Eukaryota > Metazoa > Chordata > Mammalia > Rodentia > Muridae > Mus > Mus pahari. Next base: position 80,976,107 of record NC_034590.1, on the reverse strand, counting down.
TTGCCTATGTCTGGGATTCTTTTTTAAAGTAATGGCTTTATAAAGTTTAACATCAACCTTCCTAAGAAAGTCAAGAGAATAAGATTCGTTTTCATCTTCTGTAAGACTCCAGAAGAAATAACCTTTCTCCCAAATGGCAGCTCTGATCATACCATTTCTCCTAAGATCAAAACCTTAGCAGGGGAACTCTGTTGCTACATTGCTCTAATTCTGAAAGCATTCTCAAGGAAGTATGAAGATAAATGAATCAGGAAAACTAATCAAGGAAAAGTTGCCTCTTCCAATAACTTCATGTGCAACCATGTGTAGCTGCATCAAATTCTATGATCTCAAATTCCCCATATATAAGATAATGCTTCCCTGATTAAATACCTGGGTTGTCTCAAGCTTCAAATAAGAGTCTGTAAAGTATTAGATACCTACCATTATTACTGAATAAAAAAGAAACAAAAATGAAGGACATAACTACTCCTAGGTATGGTGGAGGAGAAAGTTTACTATAAATAAAAGGGACAACACAGCCAGAAGCAGAGACATCTGGGGGAGTCCAAAGTGGACATGACCCTGAGTCATGTAAGAGTGGGGGTTGGGGGCAGGGAAGAGAAAGGGGAGAAGCAGCAGCCAAGAGGGCAAAAGGTAAAAGTTCATCTAACCAAAATGGCTGGATTATATAGGGAGGAGCCTCTGGGGGGAGAGCAACCCAGCCCCTGGGCTGAGAGGGCAGGGTAGAGGGCAGGGTGTGCCGGCCATATCCTGTAGCAAGTAAGGACTGAGGGATGCTGGGAGAACCTGAGGGCCAGGTTCACTTTCATATGTTAAATGGGCACCTTGCCATTTGTCCCAGGGTTTGAGACTTAGCAATTATTAATGGAGTTCTTGTTGTTGTTCTTGTTGTTGTTGTTGTTGTTGTTGTTGTTGTTTGAGACAGGGTTTCTCTGTGTAGCCCTGGCTGTCCTGGAACTCACTCTGTAGACCAGGCTGGCCTCGAACTCAGAAATCCACATGCCTCTGCCCATCCCGAGTGCTGGGATTAAAGGCGTGCGCCACCACGCCCAGCTGGAGTTCTTCATATGAGTGTATTTTCTACTCCACCTTAAAAAATACAAAATGTCCGATTTGCTAAGCTTAAGCCTCTCCAGTGGTAGCCCAGAAATTGTTTTGTTTCATTCTAGACTGAGTTCTCATCTTCAACCTCTAGAAAAGGAGCATATGAAACTTATTAGGTGCATCAGGTTTAGTCAATGTGGGGAGCCGCCCTCACATTCGCCATTACAAGATAGCGCTGATGTCCTGTGCTCTAACAAACAAACAAGGCAGCTGCGCATGTGCTGGGTAGATTTCCATTCCCTTGTGCCCTGCCTTTCNTGCTCTCCCTCTCAAGAGCATTAAAGCGTTGCTGCAGAAGGATCCTGTTTGTGTGCCGCGTCATTTCTTGCTGGCGGGAAGGTAGCGCGGGACAAGTCAAAGATTAGGGAACATGGTGAAGAGCTTTTTGGGCCGCTTCTAGAAACCTGGCGGGATTTTGACCTTGGGTTAGGACAAGGAAGTAACATAGGCTTCAGGCAGGGATTTGACGTTGGGCTAGGACATTGAAGTAGGCTCAGATATCTTGCTCATCCTGATTAGCCCCTAGAAACAGTGATCAGGAGACTTTGTTGTTCCTTGACTATTTGTGTTTATTGTCTTGCTTGTTCCCTAACCTGGAACTGACCTTATTACTTGCATGTAATTAAAATGGTATTAAAAGTTGACTGGGAGGGGGGGACCCACTTCAGCCTCAGAACAGGCTGGGGTCATGCTACAATGTTGTCTAATTGTCGTTTTCTTTTTAATCCTCACTCCTCCACTGGAGAACCCGTTGGCTGACTGAGCTGTCTTGGTTAGAGCATTTTACTAGAGCTGCTTCACACTGCAGCATCTGCCACAGTCCTTTACAGCACAAAATGCCCCTTCCTTCAGTTTCTGCTCTCATGACCCTACTTCCTAAACCAAAGCCAGGTCTGGATTAAAAGATGGGCTTTTGGGCAGTTGCTCACATCATTCACCCATAAGGGGCACTGAAGTACCATTAAAATATGAAGTCGATACATAGGTAACTCAGGCATCCACAGGTAAACTCTTGCACATTAGCAGGTGCTTCTCACTGGTGTGGGGCAGTGGACCATGCCACCAGACAGAAAACTGGTGAAGTAGTATCAAAGCTCAGAACCCCCAAAAGGTATTTAATTCCTGGTGTACTCTGAGTAAGTCCTCTGAATCCTCATCTGAAGTAGAAACTTTAGGGTTCTTTGGAAAGTTGGTTGGTTAGTGTTTTGCTGGGGCAAGCATGTGAAGGCACATTTTGATGAAGTGAACACAGGTATGAAAGGCCACTATTGCTAACCCGACTCTGCAGAGCTGGATTACTGGTGTATCCATGAAGTGTTTGTAAGTGGATAGAGCTGCTGCTGCTGCTGCTGCTGCTGCTGCCTGCTAACCTGTGAACTGATCTGCCGATTTCCAGACAACGCAGATGGGAGTTGCTCCAAAGAACCTTTCTAAACAGGTCCATTTCCCTCACCCCCAGTACCCTTTCTTTCCCACTATGTCAGTGGGTGGTGGGCTACAAAGGAGGTTAAAGCATTTAAGAACCATCATTAAAAATAGGATTTGAAAAAAATTAAAGTTACACTCATCCTCCATGAATAGAGCAGTTTGGACAAGCAAGGACTGTCGCCTTCATCCAGAACCCTGGTTGAAGGCTCCTCGCACTCTGGACACTCAGAGCTAAGCCAGATCCCCAGCCCTGGGCTCTTTGCAGGCCCACAGGCCATTCCCAACTCTTCGAGGTTCACAGCAGCGTCTGGGGGCACAGGAGTTTAAGAACCACAGCCTCTGAACAGCGCCTCTGTTCCTGACCCTAGAGAGGAAACACAGACTAGCGCCCCTGAGTTTTGCCTCCCTGAGCACCTTCTCAGCAGCATTCTGACACCCCAGCAGTGAGGCAGAAACTCAGACCAACGACTACTAAGACAAATACCTGACAGAGCAACGTAAGAGAAGGGCTGATAGGAAAGTGTGAGGCAGATTACACTGCACACGTAGGCACACTGAGAGAGGTGAATGCTGGGATTCAGGTGGCTTCTTCCAACCCCTTTTTACTCAGTCTGGGATTCCAGTCCACAGGATGCTGCCATCCATGTCCAAAGTAGCTCCTTTCTGGTCAGTTAAGCCTCTGGAAATACCCTCACAGACATATCCGAGATGTGTCTCCTAGATGATCCCAAACCCTCGATGATTCAACAGTGAGAACTAAGCATCACATAAGGATATCAATACATATTTGCCCCGTTTGAAATACAACCTAAGCAAGTGGAAATAAAACAGACTGCTAACTAAACATTTATTGTGTGCTTTTTACATGCCAGGCCCTGTGCCAAGAGCTTGATATATATTATTTATTTTAAACCCAGCAATTATATACGTGACTAAACCTATTTTCCTGATGAGGAAATTCAGATACCAAAGGCTATTGTGCAGGTAGCATATGGTGGTGTTATTTGTATGCAACCTTCCTCCAGGAGCTAGACTAACCAGGCCTTCTAGTCCTTATCCAGTTTTTCAGTCTGTTATTATGGTTTGAATGTACAATGGTACCACATAGACTTATGTGTCAAAACACTCAGTTCCCAGATGGTGGTTTGGAGGAGACTGGGTCTTTTAGGAAGTGGGATCTAACAGGTGGAAATAGATTGCTAAAGGGTGGGCCTTGAGGGCTATAGCCTAGCCCCACGCTGGACTGATAAGTTCTTTCTGCTTCATGATCCACTGAGATATAAAAGGCTCCTCAAGGAGCTGTGGACAGAATCCCGCTCTGTGCCGTTCCTGCCATAATGTGCTCTATCCTTTTAAAGCAGGAGACAAAATAAATCCTTCCTCCCTTAACAACTGAGACAGAAAACGGGTACCAGGATTGTGACTGCAGCTCTAATATACCTATATAGTTTGTAGGCTTCAGAATTGCAAAAGGAACGCAGAGAAGTTTGGAGTTATCAGCTAGGAAAAAGAAGCCCAGAGTGCTACAGACTGCACTGGCTAAACCATTCTGCGAAGAGCGTGGAAGACCAGGATGCCAACGCAGACAGACAGGGAGGACTGAGCTTGTGAGGTTTCAGAGGAGACTAGCTCTACTAGGAACTAGATCCGAAGCTGTTGGCATTACATTCTGGAAAAGCGTCTTAGCTATGTCCTGAAAACCTGAGTGAGGCTGAATTGAGAAACAGTGCAGTAATGTGTTTAATAGAGGAAATGTCAAGCTAGCTTTGCTTTTAGATTGCAGCATGGTTACTGCTAACTGTTCTTATGAGAATAGAGAGCACAACGTGATGTTATTTCTCTGCAGGTGAAAAACCAGATAAGGTTATATTAAGTACTTAAATGCAGGAAGCTGCTCTTGGGAGAGTTCACTGGCCCCAAGGACTGAAGCCAGAGAGAGAAGTTGCCAAAGGGAAGCTGGAGTGGAGGCAGGGGTGCATGCAGATGGAGGGAGGGAGAGAGAAAGAGAAGAGAGATTGGACCTCTGGGGAAAGGATAGCCCAGCTCCTTGAATGGAAAGTTCAGGGTTGGGGGCAAAGTACGCTAGGTAGGGACTGAGAGATGCTAAAAAAACCTGGAGTCTAGGCCTGCTGTGGTACATAAAATATGCTCCTCAGTACCTTGTCCTGGGTCTGAAACCAAACACAAATTAGAGCAGAAAGACTTTTTTTTTAAATATGCACTTTATCAAGGTAAGGCACTAATACATACTCAAAATTGCCAACAGCAGATAAGGCAGATGGATGCAGACCAAATGGCCATTAAGGTACCAAATGGTACCATGAAGAGAAACCTCAGACTGTGCACTGAGACAAAAGGGAAGGTGCTTTGAGAGAAAGACTGCAGTCACCGCAGGGTATAAAATGCATGTAAATACGGAATTCTTTCATTTAAAAAGAGAGTGCCTAAGAAGTTACCCTAATGTAACCTTCTGGGACAAGGCAGCCTGCCAAAATTATTTTCCATGTTCTGTCAGCTGTGGTTCAGCGGGGCTGCACCTCAAGCTGGTGTAACCTGGAATCATACATCCGATGCTGGCTTTCCATGCACACATAATGCAAGAGTTACAGCATCATGGAGGTCTATGCCAAATTCCCCCCCCCCCCAAACCCAGTGGCCAGGCAATGTGTGGCAGGATCAGGTTCCCCTGAAGAGAGGCCCCAGATACATGAAGCTTTGAAAGTGAAGATGCATTGCAATAAAGACAACAGGATATTGGAGATGCTAAGAATGTGGGGTGGGGAAAGGCTGCAAGCACCAAGTGGAGCCAGCCCAAGAGAGAATTCACATGCACAGTAGGGAGGAGCAGGTCTACCTAAGCCTATTGCTCAAAAGATGTCACCTCAAGTCCCAGGTGCCAGACGTGAAGCTGCAGGATGTATTTACCCTGCTGGGTTCTGCTCTGGTCTTCCCTTGCTATTCTCCAGCTTCTCCTCTTAGAACAGGAATGTTTACTCTGTGCAATCGCACACTGCAACTGTGTAAATAGTTTCCTTTTTATTTTGCAGGAGTTTACAGTCAAGAAATTATGAGTGCCAGAAAAGACGTCAGACATTTTTTTTAAGTGTTGGAACTGTTAAGGCTATAGGGACTGAGGGAGGCAGATTTCATTTCATGTTATGAGATAGCCAAGAGTCTATGAGAGCCAGGGTCAGCATGTTATGGTTTGAATATGAAATTTCCTCAGTGGGCCCAGGCACTTGAACACTTGGTCTAGCTGGTGACTATTCTGGGAAGCTGTGGATCTTTAAGAGAAGGCTAGACTGATTCCATGACAGGCTTCAAATTGGCAGTTAAGGAACTGGGCAATGTCAGGCAAGTTCAGGCCTCAGAAGCTGCCCTGCCGCCCGGCCTGAGGCAAGGCCAATGGGTCAGCAGCAGTTTCCAGACCTCCTCAGCTACTTCCTCAGCAACAGTTTCCAGACCTCCCCAGCAAGTTTCCAGATCCCATGCCCCAGTACTGGAATGTCTGTAGAGATGGACCCAACAGATTAACGTAGAGGTCACCTACCCTGGAATTCCAATGTACTTTAAATTGAGACTGCAAGCTCACTTGGTTGTCTCTCTACCTTGGTAAGGGTAACCCCGGCATGCTGGACTTCTGCAGAATAAAACACTCTTTGCATTTACATACTATTTGAGTCTGGGGTATCATTCTTCAGCAAATCATGAACCCTTACAGTTGGAGTCTGGCTAGCAGAAGTGGGTGGCTAGGGGTTGGGCTTTGAGGACTGTAGCCTGGCCCTGCTTTCGGTCCAAGAGCTCTGCTTCCTAATCCATTGAGATATAACACATTATCTCACAAGACTCCACTGCCAAGTGCAGGGTCCCAGCACCCATAATCTCCTGCTCTGACAGACTGTATCCTCTTGAATTGGGAACCAAATAAATTGTTCCTTCTTAGTATTGGTCTGTCAGGTTTTGGCCACCACAATAAAAGAAGTAACTAATCTATCTGCCAAATGTTTTTGTATCTTGCCTCATTATGCAGAAGGTTTTGGTGAAATTCATCACCAAATTCTAGTAGAATAGAACTAGAACCGTAGAATTATTCATGGCTCAGTCTGTTGACAAGAACCAGTGACCTATTTAAAACCTGTTAGTTAATATGTTTCAAAAAAACATATTCAGTTCAGAAAAATTGCAAAAGAGGGCACTACAGAAAAGGATGAAATACATGCTAAAATGTTTCAAAATACTTACACCATGTAGGGATGTGTGTAATTTAACTGATGGAAAAATAGTTTTTTACTGTCTCCATGAAATATGTATTAAACATATATTTTAAAAACTTTTAATGATGTATCAGGGTTCAGCGGCATGTAAAACAGATTTCACCCTACCTAGTTAAGTATAAAGGGATTTACAAGGAGGAATTAAGTGTTTATAAAAGTACCAGAGGAGTTGGAAAAACAGGGTTGAGGCTGGGCTTTCAGAGTCAACTTCCAGAGCCCCTTTACAGAACTAGGCCAACTTGGGCACTACACTTTTGTGACACAGAATTGGGAGTCTGGACACTCTGCCACTATCTGAACCAGCAAAATGGGTGCCCCTACTTCCCATCTCTCATCATCCTTGAAATGTAGGAGCTCAATGCTGGGACATCAGTTTGAACTGTCTCAGAAGAAAGAAAGAAAGAAAGAAAGAAAGAAAGAAAGAAAGAAAGAAAGAAAGAAAGAAAGAAAGAAAGAAAGAAAGAAAGAAAGAAACAAGTAAACTATCAAACCCACCT
>NC_034590.1:80944782-80968795 GCF_900095145.1 Mus pahari | reverse complement strand
AGAAAGAAAGAAAGAAAGGAAGGAAGAAAAGAAAGAAAGAGAGAAAGAAAGAAAGAAAGAAAGAAAGAAAGAAAGAAAGAAAGAAAGAAAGAAAGAAAGAAAGAAAGAAAAAATTGACAAAAACATTCCTTCCTAGTGGGAACCACAGATGTGGCCAAAGTATAGTCTTCACTTGAACATTCATGTTCAACTTCCATACAGTCCTAAGGCACAGAAACTAAGGTTATTATAATCCAACCTGGAATGTCTTCTGGCAAATGTACTCTGTGTTTCTAGCTTCAAACAGTAAGACCTGCTATTAGAATTAAATTCTTCAATCTATGATGTAATCAACAATCAGATGCCAAAATATTAATCAGTCTAGTGTACCCACCCATCTTGCTCCAGGCCTGATGTCACCACCCTGGCAGGAATGAAGATACAGTCATGCCCCTCCCTTTGGCTATCAGACAATTGAAATGATGCTCTCCAAAGAGTGCTGGGGAAAGAAGAGGGCTGACGCTGGCGCCAGTCTGAGGAAGAACGAGGTTCCCAGGGAAAGATTCCACACAGTTCTGAGAACTTGTCAGACCACCTTGCAGGGCAGACAGGAGCCAGGACAATGATAGGTCATTGATAGGCAGGACACCATCTTCACCAGAAACTTCATGGTTATGCACACAACTAGTGACCACTAGCTAAAGAGAAGGGCTCTAGACACTCTGTCCTTATTGTCTTGCTTCCTATCAGTTCTGCTGCTATAAACTTGAAGGACAATAAAAATTGTTTTTGTGAAGTTGGACATGATGGTACAAATCTGTAACCCCAATACTAGGAAGGTAAAGACAGGAGAACTAGGATTTCCTGGTCATTCTCAAGCCCACACTTACTAAGTTTAAGTCCCAGCTTGAGCTATATGAGACCCAGATTCAAAAAAAAAAAAAAAAAAAAAAACCAAAAATGTAAACACAAAAATTCATTATTATTTCTGAAAACCCTAAATGTCATGCCAAAAGGAGCTAATTTTCCAATAATAATGAATGTGAAAATAACTCTAATATCTGGATTTTACAGAAAGTTTATAGTAATATCTATATGCATTGTCTTGTTACTGTGATAAAATATCTGACCAAGGCAACTTCAGGAAAGGTTTATTTGGGCTCATGGTTCAAGAGTATCATCTACCATGCCGGGGGAGATTCTGGTGGGAGGAGCTGAGGCACCTGGTCGCATTGCATCCAGTGGGGAAGTCCATCCTATCCCATGGCATGAAGCCATTTAACTCAGGGTGGCTCTTCCTACTTTAATTAACCTAATCTAAAAAATCCCTCATAAGCTTGCCCAGGGACTTGTCTCCTAGATAATACTAGGCCTTGTTAAGTTGACAATGTTAACCATCATAGTATACACACACACACACACACACACACACACACACACACACAGAGAGAGAGAGAGAGAGAGAGAGAGAGAGAGAGAGAGAGAGAGAGAGAGATTTGAGATTGCCTAGGAGATAGACTAGAATTGAAATGGTGACAGTGAGGCTAGAGAAAAGGATGGACACGGTGATCTATTGTTGGATGGCTTCTTGCCTGGTAAAATCTGAGGAGCAAAAGTAAGTTTGGGCCGGGCGTGGTGGCGCACACCTTTAATCCCAGCACTCGGGAGGCAGAAGCTGGCGGATTTCTGAGTTTGAGGCCAGCCTGGTCTACAAAGTGAGTTCCAGGACAGCCAGGGCTACACAGAGAAACCCTGTCTTGAAAAACAAAACAAAACAAACAAACAAACAAAAAAAGTAAGTTTGGTGTCTCCCACTGTTCTGCGAGTTTCCTCTGAGATTGAAACCCTCCTTCAAGGAAGCTTACCAATGAACAACTCAATATAGCTTCAGAAATCCCCGAAACTGACTAGATCCATTAGGCCCCTCCCTGCCAGAGTATAAAATAAAAGCTGAGAGTTTCCTCTCAAACAGAAGGAAACTAAACTACCCAGAAGACTCTCAGACTCTGAGACCAGACAAGCAGTCTGGAAGAAACACACCAACTGGGCTGCCTGGAAGAAGTTCAGGCCAACTGAGACGTCTGGACAGGACATTCTCCAGCCTGTTTGGTTTCCTGCAGGCTGTGCAGAGTGCTCCAAGGCCCCCAGTTTTATAGCTATCACCCATCCTGGAGTGGACTTAATAATGCACTGTCTTTGAGTCATTTCTGCTACTGTAAGTAACCCTCATCCATATTCCAGTAACACCAATAGAACTCATAGGCTCACCAAATTGGACTTTGGTTGTCTCATACTTCAGTCTGCCATGGGTTCCCTATCTGGAGTAAACAGATGTGTGTGTTGCATCTCCCTCAAATTTTTTTTTTTTTTTTTTTTTTACATAACACTCACTTTTTCTTTCCACAATTATTTCCTTTTAGACACAGCCCCTCATCTACTCCATGGGGTTTGAGTGTTGATGAGAATAAGTCTTCCTCTAAAACAGGAGAGGGACTTAGGAGATGGCTCAGCAGTTAACACTTGCTGCTCCTTCAGAAAATTCAATTTTGGTTCCCAGCACTCATGTCGGACAGCTCGCAACTGCCTCAAAAGTCCAACTCCAGGGATTCTGAGGCCCATTTCCAGGGGTTCTGAGGCTCTTTTCCAGGGGTTCTGAGGCCCATTTCCAGGGGTTCTGAGACGCATTTCTGGCCTCTGCAAGCACTCGTGCACAACACTTCCTCCCCAACTCCCCATCCTAGAGGAAAGGGGAGAAGGAAAGGAGAGAATATAAATGGGTTAAAAATAAATCTTTAAGCACACACACATGCAGAGAGAGAGAGAGAGAGAGAGAGAGAGAGAGAGAGAGAGAGAGAGAGAGAGAGAGAGATCGTTCTTCTAAAGTGGACACTACAAATGTTTAGTTCACAAACACAACCTCAAATTAAAGTCCTTTCTGGAAGCTTTCTTCTAATGCTGCTGGAACAAATTTTCTCTCTCCCCAGAAGTTCGGAGAGGTCACACACAGATCATCATACTATGAAAAGAGGGCTTATCATTGATAAATACAATATTAAGTCAAATAGACTTTATTTAAACCATAGAATCTACCCATGCCCATACTGATAAACTTATGATGCTGGTTTCTGCTCAGACAGGGTCTCAATACATAGCCTAAGAACCTGAACTTGCCATCCTCCTGCTATAGCCTCTCCTGAGTGCTGGGGTTATAGGCATGTGCCACCACACCTAGTTTATGTAGTGCTAGGGACTGAACCTAGCACCTGGGAGTGCACTCCAGTATTAAGGCACACATTCAGAAGAAATGTAACTTTGAAAAATTCTTCTTGACCCTGGTATAAGGGACATGTAAGATGACAGAAGGAAGAGGGTGAACGCTAAAAATACTAATATAGGACTGGAGACATGGCTCAGTGGTTAAAAGCCTCGTCTATTCTTACAAAGGACCCAGGCTTGATTCTCAGTACCCACTTGGTTGTTTTCAACCATCTGTAACTCCAGTTAGTGGATCCAATACTTTTGACCTCTACAAACACAAGGAATAAGTGTGGTGCACAGACATACATGCAAGCAAAACACTCACACACAACAAAATTTTTTAAAAAAAAAACTAACAGCAATAAAAACACTAATAAAAAGTAACAACTTGTTGCCTGTGGTGGTTTGAATATGCTTGGCCCATAAGAAGTGGCACTTTTAGGAGGTCTTATTAGAAGAGGTGTAGCCTTGTTAGAGGAAGTATGTCTTTGTGGAGGTGGGACTTTGAGGTCTCATATATATATGCTCAAGTCAGGCAGGTGTGATAGTCTCTCCTGGATGCCTGCTGGAAGAGAGTTTTCTCCTGGTACCTTTTAGATCTACAAGTAGAACTCTCCAAAGCACTATGTCTGCCTGGACACTCCCATGCTTGCTCTCATGTGCATAATGGACTGAAACTGTAAGCCAGCCCCAATTAAATGTATTTAAAAGAGTTGCTGTGGTCATGGTTTCTCTTTATAGCAATGAAAACTTTAAGACAGAAGTTGATACCAGGGACTGAGGTATTGCTATGATATGTCTGACCATGTTTTTTTGTTTGGAGAAATATAGATTTGAGAACTTTTGATTTACAAAGCACTGGAATGCTTTAAGTGTGGGCTTAATGGGTCATCCTAGTAGGAACATGGAAGACAGTGGTACTGAGGGTGAGGGCATGGCTCAAGAGGTTTCAGAGGAAAAGGATTTTACTATGTTGCCTGGAGATCATTCTTATGATGTTTTGGTGAAGAATGTGGTACCTTTTTGCCCTTTTCTTGAGAGTCTGTCCAAGACTAGGGTGAAGAGATTTAGATTAGTTGCATTGAGGAAGGTCTCAAAAGAGCCTAACATAGACTTTGCCCTGTGGTTCACTCTTATAAAGAGTGTTTTGATCAAGTGCAGCAAACTGAGAAAGGAAAAATACAAAATTTATGGTTCAGATATTAAAGGGACATCAGGAAGTGGAATGGAAGTAGAATGGAGGTAGGATATTAAATGAAATTAAGGAAGTGGTGACTTCAGGGCAAGATCCCACCCAGCTAAGCTTATTGTTTATGTCTTTTCAGTTGAACAAGTGATAGTTATATCATTAGGTACTATTATGACCTGGCTATTGTTTTCATTTAGACATAAGGAGATATGATTATGTGTCAAATGACTAAAGGATGGATGGTGATAGCTATTCTTGGTTGTCAACTTAACTATATCTGGAATAAACTACAATTCAGAACTTAAAAAGATCTTGTGAGCTAGGAAAAACCCAACCTCCCCCCCAAAAAAAAATCTTGTGAAGAGGTAAAGAAAGGCCTAGACTTAGGCATGTGTGATGGTTTGTATACACCTGGGCCAGGGAGCAGCACTATTAGAAGGTGTGGCCTGGTTGGAGTGGTGTGTTGCTGTGGGTGTGGGCTTTAATACCCAAGAGCTAGCTGTCTGAGAGTATTCTGCTAGCAGCTTCAGATAAAGATGTAGAACTCTCAGCTCCTCCTACACCATGTCTGCCTAGGTGCTGCATGTTCCCACCTTGATGATAATGGATTGAAACCCTGAACCTGTAAGCCAGCCTCAATTAAATATTGTCCTTTAAAAGACTTGCCAGCTGGGCGTGGTGGCACACGCCTTTAATCCTAGGAGGCAGAGGCAGGCGGATTTCTGAGTTCGAGGCCAGCCTGGTCTACAGAGTGAGTTCCAGGAAGGCCAGAGCTACAGAGAAACCCTGTCTCGAAAAACAAAAAAAAAAAAAACAAAAAAAAAAAAAAAGGGAGAGATCGCTCAGGTGAAATCTTTTTGGAAGTATTTTCTGAGAACACAAAGAAGTTGTGTTCCAGAGATAGACTTCAGTGCTGGCAGCCAGACTTGATAATGTGTAAGAATCACACAATTGGTAATGGTTTTAAAGTCATGAAGGGGGCATGGAGAGCAGCTGCGGCCTGCCACTGTGAGAGGCCAGGAAAGGCCATTGGTGGAGGTGTGTAGCCTCAATTGCAGTTTATGGCTGAGGACTGAAGGGGTCATGCAGAAAAGTTGAGGCACTGTGAAAAGAGCCTATAAGAAGCAATTGGTGAAGCCTAGTTGCAGCAGAAGCCCTAATGTATTGGAGATACTAGTACTATGGAATGACCACCACAACAGCAGCAGCAGTGGAGTAGAGTCAACCAGAGCCTACAGAGGGCAGACCTGAAGAAGTGGCCCAAGCCCTTTGGAAGAGCCCAGATCACACAAGATGTGTGGATCTCAGACACTGGAACAAGAAGCTGTAAAGTTGAAGTTGCCTTGGAGATTTTAGGATGTTAGAGATGCCAAAGATGTGGGATACTTGCTGAGGAAAGTTGCTAACAAGGATTAGAACTAGCCCAACAATCCAAAAGGAGTCGGATATCAGACATGGAGATTCAGCTTGGGGTTTTCCCAGCTAGTTTTTGGTCTTATTTTGGTCTAGTATTTCCTCACTATGATGTTTTGGAATAGTAATGCATATCCTGTGATGTTGGGAGTATGTGACCTGCTTTTTTATTTCAATTTTATAGGAGATTACAGTTAAGAGACTACCTGAACCTCAGATGAGACTGTGAATAGTGGTTGAAACTGTGATAGACTATGCGGACTTTTGAAGTTGGATTAATTCGCATTATGCTATGGCTTGGTATGGCCCCCATGGACTCATGTGTTTGAACAAGCCTATAGGATCTAGGGAGTGGAATATGGTGGTTTGAATATGCTTGGCTCTCGGAAAGTGGCACTATTAGGAGGTATGGCCTCATTGGAAGAGGCAGCCTTGTTAGGGGAAGTGTGTCACTGTGGAGGCAGGGCTCTGAGGTCTCATATATTTGCTCAAGTTTGGCCAGTGTGACAGTCTCTTCTGGATGCCTGCTGGAAAAGATTTTTCTCCTGTCAGCCTTTGGATCAAGATGTAGAATTCTCAGCTAAGACAATGTCTATATCTGCAAGAGATAAAGATGAGTTAGAAAAACTGATGACTCCAAGTGTAACAATATAGGGCTTTAAAAGAATCTAAAATCCTAAAATACTTTTATTATCAACTTATTATTTATGTATATGGTGACTACATATAAATGAAAATGAAAGAAATAGCTTCAGGAGTGAATTTAAGCTTTTTTTAAACCTGATAATTTGACATGATTTGCTTGGTTATTAATATAATCAAAATGTATTAAATTATACAACAGTTATTTCCTATGCCTTTAAGCTTAATAAATATTATATGTTTTCAAATTTTATAATCATAAAATATGGACACTTCCACTTTGCTATGATCTAATTCACAAGCTTAACTAAGTATTTCTTAAATATTTAATGTTATTTATATATTCAACTAATTAACTTTTCTTAGACACTTGAAACTATTATTATAAATGTAATAATATCTTAAGCAGTGAGAATTTTATGAGCATTTACATAATTTTTGCAAAGTGACCTTCACATACAAGTTTCATAGACATCAAAAGCTGAGAAAACATGTACCACTAATGATAATGTTCACAGAAATAATGAAACTATACTATCATTGTTAAATGTTATAGATTCTGTAAAAAATGGAGGTGCATCACTACAGTCTTCCTTCAAGAAAGGACTTGCTGCATTGTTTGAAAAAGATGGTCTCTACCTATCAAATCTTTCAGAGTCTGTCTGGTGGCAATCATGCCCTTCTAGGGCATCCCCCAGCTGAGAAAGATAGGGTGGACTGTAAATCCCAGAGCAGGACACTGGCTCACGATAGGTTCAGAGCTCTTGGCTCATCATCTTTCCTAGAGAATTTAATTGTAGTGTAATCCAGTCACAACCAAGGCCAACAGAATTGCCACCTCAGACTTCCGAAGGAACTGAGTTCTTGGTACTGCTTCAGTGATAATTTTACCTGAGGTTCAGACGACAGATTTTTGTTTTGTTTGGTGTGTCTGTCTGTCTGTCTGTCTGTGTGTCAGTCTGTCTGTGTCTAGTTCTGTCTGTGTGTGTGTGTGTGCGTGTGTGTGCACGTGTGTGTCTGTCTGTCTGTCTGTGTGTCAGCCTGTCTGTGTCTGGCTGTGTGTGTGTGTGTGCACATGTGAGAGATTAAATTCAGGTATTGTTCTTTAAGAGCCATCTTGTTTCTTTTCTGGAATTTTGTTTTGCTGGGGTTTTTTTGTTGTTGTTGTATATGAATGTTTTGCCTGTGTGCATGTATGTGCACCACATGTGTGCCCTCTTGGATCCCCTGGAACTGAGCCACAATATGGGTGCTAGCAATCAACCCTAGGTCTTCTGCAGGAACAAATATTCTTGACATCTGAGCCATCTCTCCAGCCCTCCTGCCTTTTTTAAGACACCGAGATGTGGAGCTCTGAGATTACAAATGTGTTGCCATACCTTCCTTTTTACATTAGTGCTGGAGACTAAACTCAGGATTTCATGCTGGCTCTTTTTTGTAAGCACTTTATTGATTGTCTTCCTACCTTTCTCTCAATTTTTTGGAGACAATGTCTTGCTTTGTAACCCAGGCTGGTCTGACACTTCTCAGTCTGTGTGGTAATCTCTCCTTAACCGTCCCAGTGCTGGGATTACAATGTGTACCAACATACCCAGCTTTCAGTTCCTTTTTAAAACTGAGGCCCTACCTTCTTAACTGATATATTATTATAATCTTACAAGTCTTCTAATATAAATTAACTTGGTATGAGTGCACACATGCCCACAAGCAAATACACAATTTGTGGTTCCCACAACTAAAAAGGAACCCAACATAGACTATCACTTGGCCATGTTTGCAAAAATGTACTTCTCTATGTTCTATGTCCTCATCTGTAAATAAGATCTGATCTTAGACTATTGATGAGTATATGAGTTAATACATTGAAAGGACATGAAACAGCCAGGTGGTGATGGTGCATACTCTTAATTCCAGCACTCGAGAGGCAGAGGCAGGTGGGTCTCTATGAGTTCAAGGCCAGCCTAGTCTAGAGAGCTAGTTCTAGGATAGCCAAGGCTACACAAAGAAACCCTGTCTTAAATATCAAAACAAAACAAAAAGTACATAAAACAGCCCCTGGCTCCTACGGTGCACTCTATAAACAGTACTATTATCATTATTTGCTGAGTCCTACATTGCCTGTATTCTTCTCTGAACCAACATATATTATAATCATAACGATATATAAATATATAATAAATTATAATTTGACACAGCAATTAACAGAAAAAAATCTGTATGTTTCAAGAACAGTAGACTCGTCAGCATATAGAGCCTAAATTAAATCCTAGTCTTTAATTAAACACTAATATGTTTAATTAATTATTCTTCCCATTGTCTTATCTTTGAGTTTTTTTCCAATTTACAAAGACACAAACCAGGTATGTGAAGTTTACATTGGGGACATATATAAAAATATATAATAAACAAAATCTTATTCCAAAATTATACTGAAGCTAGATGACTGCCATCAGTCCTGATTACTATTAAGGGTTAGGCTTCGCGGGGCGTGGTGGCACATGCTTTCTAATCCCTACACACAGGACCTCAAGCCTGGCCATGCCCTTTTGGAAAACAGAGAGAACGGAGATGGATGGCTTAAAACACCCAAATGTTGCCAGCCCACTCAACAGAGATGAGGGAAACCTCAGAAAAAGAAGAGTTCTATGGATTTTCCCTTTCGTCCTGCAGGGCCACCTGGGAGGCTTGCCCTCGGCCGGGCCCTAGTCCCCTGCCTGGTTAAGGTTTATGCACGCTGAGGAGGGTGAGATTTTTCTTCCCGCCTCCAAGCACTGAGTGCCCTGGCCACCATCAGCCTAGGCTCGCGAGCTCAGGCTCCACAGCTGTCCCAGCAGTCCTTGCAGAGCGACATAGCTGAGGGAAATGCTGACGGGGCCGCCATCTGTCTGTCAGCATGAGCCACGTGGAACTGGAGGAAACCCGGAATCTGGTCTCTAAACCCGCGCCAGGCCCACGGCGTGCCGGGGAACTCCGATAACAAAGGTTTCGCCCGCCAGCCCGGAGCCCAGAGCCGAGGCCACACCGCGCCTCAACCAAACCTGGGCTCTTAGTCCCGCCTTCGTGCTCAGCGCGGATTGGCGGTAGGGATGAGCTCTGTCGCTGATTGGACAGCGGCGAAGTCGCTCCCGCAGACCCTAGCGTCTGGCCGCAGTGGAGCACTAAGTGTCCCCTCAGACACCGGGCCGCGCCGTCCGAGAGTCGGGGCCCTTGGAGGTGGCTTAGGCGGTATCCCTGAGTTGACAGCATCACCCCGTCCCGCATCCTCCTCCCCTCTGTTTTGTTTTCCTTCTCTCCCTCCTCCCTCCGGCCCCCGACGACTGGCCCTAGACCCTCGCCGAAGGTGAGGAGCTGAGCCGCCGGCGAGTGGGCCGCTCCGAAATGGCCGCTGCCTTGAGCTGTCTAAAATGGCGGTCTCGTGCTCGGCTGGGGACCGCGACGCGGCTCTGCAGCCCAGCCGCGGCCGAGACGGTAGGCCGACGGAGATGGAGTGGAAAGGTGTTGGGTGTGTTGACACGACTTCACGTCGACGGCACAGTGGACATTTCCTGGGGCTAGAGGAATCCTGAGGCCAGGGTAGGCTAGGGCAGGAAGCGTGCCTCCGGGGGCGTGGTGCTCTGCGGGCAGTGCACACCGGTCCCTGAGGGATGGCTGTCACTGGCCGCAGGGCGAAGTGACCGCGTTGAAATATTTCTAGGTCCTGCTTCCTAACCTTTGTGATTGGCCTACGCTCCGGTTCACACCTAGGTCCGCCCAGCAACAAAAGGTCCATAAGGGGAGACCCTAGTGTTCCGTGAAACGAACTGGAAACTTAGGAGGACAGATTCTTTGTCCTCAAGAGCTGGTGGGAAGTACCTCTGAAGAGAAAGGAATAAGGTGTCCTTTTAAGAAAACGAAGCTACTTTTTTTGTGCCCACTTGACAACAAGGTGGGGAAATCTTCATTGCATGGTGAACCAGTGGCTCTAGAAGCTCTCTGTTTTGCTAAATTTAAATCGAGGCTGGAGGGAGAGTCCACTGCTAAGGAATCCGTTTTCTAACTGCTGCCTAGTTTAA
This sequence comes from Mus pahari, assembly GCF_900095145.1. Taxonomy (NCBI): domain Eukaryota; kingdom Metazoa; phylum Chordata; class Mammalia; order Rodentia; family Muridae; genus Mus; species Mus pahari. The sequence goes on along the minus strand of NC_034590.1, from coordinate 80,958,262 downwards.
GATTGCTGTTACAACACACTGGCAATCTGTGTCTACACACACACCAACATCTAGTACCAGATGCTCGTTGTGCTTGATGAAGTAGAAAACTCACAAGTAATGTCGAGGCACGTGGGCTGCACAGTCAATTTGGGAACTCTGTTCATCACTGACAAAATGTGTTAACCTAGCAGGTGCCAGCTTCCCTGTATCTTTCTCTAAAATGCAGTCGTTGATAATCTCAGGTTCTTGAGATAGATGAATTAACCTTTATGAGGAATTGGGCACAGATACTAACAGGCCTCAGAAAATAAGAGAGTTACTCAGTAAGCATTAATTGTTAGATCGTGGACAGACTGGTTATAGTAACAGCATATGTCATGTAACACTTGCATATCTAATTCCACTTTAGATTGAGTTTTTAGTTTTAGAGCTATTGAAATGGAGCTGCACTTAAAAAAAAAATAAAAAGCTCAGTTGGTTTTTATCCCCACCACCCAAATGTTTCTATGATGTCAGTGGGTTAAAAAGTATTTAAAAGCAAGGAAATTACCAGAACAGTAAGTGGAATGGAAAATATTAGCATATTTACTTTACTACATAGACATTCTCTGTTTACATCCCAAGAGCTGCATTGCAGTAAAGAATCATTTGTGTTGACTATATTTAAATTATGATAAATTGTCATAGTAGAAGTTTATACTTCTGCTTGTTGCAGTGTCTAATTTTAACTTTTCTTATTCTAGGCTTCTGGTTACTCCCATTCCCACCCTATCCCTTAATTTTATTTTTCTGAAGAATCTGCAGTTCAAGCTATCAAGGTGGAGAGAGCAATTACAGAAAGACGTGTTCGCTATTTCAGGTATTTTACCTACTAGGTTTTAACAGGAAACCCATTTTGATTGAAGATCTAAAAGGATAGGCTAGAACTTAATCCTTAAGCACATGGCACTTAAATCAACAGGAACAATCTGTATTCCTAAACAAATTTAATTTAAATCTTAGGAAACACTATTCATTAGATAGTCTTAAGTTTGCATTACCCTTGTATTACATGAGAGAAAAATCTATTAAAGTGAGTTTATATTTTCTTAAGATTCCGACCTTTGGCACAACAGTAGGCAGAATAACTAGTAACAATTGTCTTAAGATAATATAAGTTTATATTTAAACTGGAGAAGTAGTGTCTACTTTTTGGTCTATAGTTTTTTTTTTCATTGTTTACACATAATGCTTAGAATATACTAGAGTTCTCTGTCTTAGAACAATGTATATTTTTAATACAGCTTATTAGAATTCTTGAAGCTCTGAAGGGAGACTTCTGATATATAATACTATCAATATTGAGTGCATCTAATGGCAATAGTTATCAGAAAGATAAAGGAAATTCTAAAATATCATACACTATGAGATAAGTTTGGTAAATTACAGCCCACAAAGTCTGTTTTGGTACATAAAAGTTTCATTGGAACACCCACCCATTCTTTCATCTGTTGTTATACTATAACTACAGAGTTGAATAGTTGCAACAGAGTCTGTATAACCAACAAAGCAAGCATTTTTACTGTATGGTTCTAAATATTTGCCAACCTTTGCCATGGAAGGGTTCCTAAAGATGTTTCTAAAGATCCCTTCCTTAAAAATGTACAAACTCATTATTTCTTACCCTACTAACTCCCAGATAATTTTTTAGAATGTTAATATTCTCTTGAGTATGTGCTTTTTTTTTTTTTTTTTTTTTTTTTTTTTTTTTTTTTGGTTTTTTGAGACAGGATTTCTCTGTGTTGCCCTGGCTGTCCTAGAACTTACATCTGCCTGCCTCTGCTTCCCACGTGCTGGGATTAAAGGCATGCACCACCACGCCCAGCAGAGTGTTTTGAGAAAAAAAAAATGATACTAGCAATAATAGTTTTTCTTTATAGTTTTAGTATAATATGATTTGAATGTAAGTTTAAGAATACTAAACACATTTCTATAGTTTTTATTTTTATGTGATAATCTACCTTTAAGAAAGATGTGCATACCAGAGCACCAGGAAGTTGCATGAGAAATCACCTGATAAAAGAACAAGTGATGGTCCATCTTCATGAGGATGTGTAGGTAGCATTACAAATTAACTTGTGTGCTTCTGTAGATCTCTCTCTTCTTTGTTTCTTGTCCTACAATTTCAAAACATTTGTGATACTGAATGTTAAATCTAAATTAACCATGTTTTGTGCCACAAACTCATTACCCTTGGATCTTTTGCTGAAACAAGGAAATCTCAAATAAGAAGTAGACTCATTTGTTACCAACCAGTATCTCAATCAGAATGTCAAAAGGTTGGTATAGTACAAAGTAAAGATGAACCACTGCAATCTTCAGTTTCTGAAAAACCAGAAAGTGAACTTTCTAGGGTCAAATTTGTGTCCAATTCCAATAAAACAGCAACAATTTGTAAAAATAAATAAATAAATAAATAAATAAGAAAATATGATGAAAGTTATTTGTCCTTTGCATTTATTTACTCTGGAAATCTAGATGAACCTCATACTTAGTGTATACTAAATAAGAAAACTTTATCCAATAGCTCTTTAGCCCCTGAAAGCTTCGAAGACATTTAGAAACTAAACATGTTGCGTATAAGGACTAAAGACAAGCTTTTTCAAGCAACATCTTGATTTACCTGAAAACAAAACCTCCAGCACCTAAGATTGTCAATACAGAGACTGAAAGTGCTACAGAAGCATCATACAATGTAAGCTACAACCTAACCCTGAGTGGAGAGGCTCATACTGTTGAAGAATTGCTTATTAAACCTTATGCAAAAGATGTAGTGATGCAGATGTTTGATGAACAGTATAGTAAAAAAAGAGATGCAGGACAACTCTTGAACAGTACTGTGGCCCATCGAATTAAAGATCTAGCTGCTGATATTGAAGAAGAACTTGTTTGTAGACTGAAATTTTGTGATGGGTTTTCACTGCAACTAGATGAATGAGCTGATGTTTCAGGACTTGCTGTGCTGCTTGTGTTTATTCATTATAGATTTAGTAAATCTATCGAGGAGGACCTACTCTTACATGGATCCTTACAGAGTAACGCAACTGGTGAAGAAATACTCAACTGTATCAACAATTTTATGCAGAGACATGAAATTGAATAGAAGAAATGTGTTGATGTTTGCAGTGCTGCTTCTAGGGTAGTGGATGGGAAAATTGCTGAGGCTGTCACCTTAAAACATGTAGCTCCAGGAAGAACTAGTAGTCACTGCCTATTATATTGGCATGCATTAGCAGTTAAAATATTGCTTCCATCTGTAAAAAATGTGCTAGATCAAGCAGTACACATTATCAGTTACATTAAAGCTGGATCCCATCAATCCCAGTTACTAAAAATTTTATGTGAGGAAATGGCTGATCAGCACTCAGCTGCTCTTCTGAGTATAGAAGTAAGATGTCTTTCTCAAAGGAAAGTTCCTCTAAGACTTTGAGCTTTGGCGTGAACTCTTGGTTTTTGTGGATTTTTGACTATCTGATTGCTTAACAAATTTGTCTTGGTTGCTAAGACTTGCATATCTTGCTGATATTTTACCAAATTAAATAATGTTAATAGATCAATGCAAGGAAAGGATGTTACAATGTTTACAGTGTTTGATAAATGTCTTCATTGTTAAGAAAATTCAAATTTTGGGCCTCATCTGTAGAAGAAGAAAACTTTACCTACACTCAATGAATTTTTGACTGAAATTAATTCTACAGTTAATAAAGATATCTGTGGTGCTATCATGCAGCACCTAAGGGGTTTATGTTCTGCTCTTTTAAAATATTTTCTGTGACAAGTGATGATAATGCTTGAGTTAAAAATCCATTTATGGTAACTGTTAAACCAGCCTAATTAATAGTTCAGAACCACGAAAGCCTGATTGATTTAACATCTGAATCCCAAGTGAAGCAAAATTTCAGTGAACTAACACTGAATGATCTTTGGAGTAGCCTAATTCAAGAATATCCAAACACTGTAAGATGTGCTTTTTGCATACTTCTTCCTTTTACAGCAATGCACCTGTGTGACACGGGTTTTCATATTATGCTGCAACAAAAACAAGTACAGGAAAAGACTTGATGCTGCGGCTTAAATGCGGATCTGACTTAGCAACATCAAACCTAATATTAAACCTGTGTGTGGAAAAAAAAAGACATAGAAACACTGTTCTCATAAAAATTGAAGGGTTTTCCATGTCTCATTGTTATGCTATTGTTTCTTACATTGTAAATTTCAAAGGGTTCCATAGTTACAACTAGGAATGATGGTCTGTAAAACAAAATTCTGGTTCCTTACTTAGTGTAGCACTTTAGGATATGCTCCCTACCTTTTTTCTATCCATCCTTGCCCTACAAACATCTAGTTCTATGAAATGTCTTTCCATTCCATAAAAATATCAGTTTCATGCTTTCAGATCTAAAAGCCTCAGTTATCCACATAGTCTCTGGTGACTCCTACTTTTCAATATTACGATTTATTTTGTCATAGTGTTTTTTCTAGATATTTTAGGTTTTTACCCTATTTTATTCTGGTGTGTGTGTGTGTGTGTGTGTGTGTGTGTGATTTCCAATGTTACTGGGCTGAACTTTTAAAGGATCTTACCTAGCTCTCTACTTTATTATCTAATAAAAGCCTTTATTAAAGTTCAGTAAAAAGGAGGGGAGTGAAATGGTGAAGGAGAACCAACAAAAACATGGAAATGGAGAGTTCCTACTTTACTGGCTGGTATGGTGGGATGTGCACACATGTTACACTTGGGTTTTTTGCTTATGGCTTAGGTATCCTGCCAGGTAGAATTCAGTGTGAACCTTCTACAGAAATCATTGAGGAATGTTCAAACATTTTGATAGAGGCTGAACTACAGAAGGAAAGGAGCAGCAGTATGAGGCATATTTTAGATATTTTCTTAAGTATTTTTTAGATTATTGCAAATTCCATTGTACTATGGCCTAAATTAATGAGATTTTGTGTGTGTGTGTTAAATACTTGGTTGGCTAATTTGTTTAATTTATAATACTATTAATTGGCACAATCTTGGAAAAATTTTTTAAAATTCCTGTTGATTTGCTGTCTCTGGACTACTTTTTCCATGTCATGTCACATAACCTTGGTAACCATTTTTGTTAGATATTTTATGTTGTTCCTGTATTCAAGAGCTACTACAGGTAGTCATTATTTAATCTCATTTACTGAAACATTTATTCTCCTGCTTTGGCAAATTGTGGTAAAATGTCTTGGAATCAAATGTCCTGCTACTTAACTAGATGTTTGACTACTTCTAAATTGTTCTAATCTGTTAGTTACAACTGGTTCCTCAAAGAGAAGATTCTTTTCTTCTGTGTTTAAACACTTGTCCTTCACAATTGGCTGGCTGTTCTGCCTGTAGTTAGTCTGGCTAAGAGTTTATCTATTTTGGTGATTTTCTCAAAGAACCAGCTCTTGGTTTGGTTGATTCTTTGAATAATTCTTTTTCTTTCCACTTGGTTGATTTCAGCCCTAAGTTTGATTCTTTCCTGCCATCTACTCCTCTTGGGTGAATTTGCTTCCTTTCGTTCTAGAGCTTCTAGGAGTGCTGTCAGACTGCTAGTGTATTCTTTCTCTTGTTTCTTTTTGGCAGCACTCAGAGCTATGAGTTTTCCTCTTAGGACTGTTTTCATTGTGTCCCATAAGTTTGGGTATATTGTGGCTTCATTTTCATTAAACTCCAAAAAGTCTCTAATTTCTTTCTTTATTTCTTCCTTGACCAAAGTATCATTGAGTAGAGTGTTGTTCAGTTTCCACATGAATGTTGGCTTTCTATTATTTATGCTGTTATTGAAGATAAGCCTTAGTCCGCGGTGATCTGATAGGATGCATGGGATAATTTCAATATTTTTGTATCTGTCAAGGCCTGTTTTGTGACCGATTATATGGTCAGTTTCGGAGGAGGTACCATGAGGTTCTGTGAAGAATGTGTATCTTTTTGTTTTAGGGTAAAATGTTCTGTAGATATCTGTTAAATCCATTTGTTTCATAACTTCTGTTAGTGTCCATGTGTCTCTGTTTAGTTTCTGTTTCCAGGATCTGTCCATTGGTGAGAGTGGGGTGTTGAAGTCTCCCACTATTATTGTGTGAGGTGCAATGTGTGCTTTGAGTTTTACTAAAGTTTTTTTAATGAATGTGGCTGCCACATGGTCTACAGAGCAAGTTTGGTCTTGCTTGGTCTACAGAGCAAGTTTCAGAACAGCCAGACCTATATAGAAAAAAAAAAAACCTGTCTCAGCACCCCACCGCCACACTCCAACCCTTGCAAAAGGCATATGCCACTACCATCCAGCCAGATTCTTATTCATATTCATATTCATATTCATATTCTCTCTCTCTCTCTCTCTCTCTCTCTCTCTCTCTCTCTCTCTCTCTCTGGTTTTTGGTTTTTTCAAGACTGGGTTTCTCTGTATAGCTCTGGCTGTCCTGGAACTCACTCTGTAGACCAAGCTGGCCTTGAACTCAAAAATCTGCCTGGCTCTGCCTCTCAAGTGCTGGGATTAAAGGCGTGCATCATCACCACCTGGCTGCCAGATTTCTAATGATAGAAAAGTGGATTGAATTTTCTAGTTAAAAGGTAAAATTTAATTCATGAGAGAGTAGCTTTATGAAGCCTTCCTTAAACAGGATTAAAAAATGAACCTGTGCTGGGCGTGGCCGGTGCATGCCTTTAATCCCAGCACTCGAGAGGCAGATGCAGGCAGATTTCTGAGTTTGAGGCCAGCCTGGTCTACAGAGTGAGTTCCAGGACAGCCAGGGCTAAACAGAGAAACCCTGTCTCGAAAAACCAAAAACAAACAAACAAACAAACAAAAAAAACCAAAAAACTGTATTTCAAGAGCTTCAAAGGCAGCATTTATTTAGGGAAATTCCCTGTTGCCTTAAGATTGTTTTATTCCCTAAAATGTAATTTACCTATAACTTATAAAATGGTCTCTCAGCTTTGGAAATTTATTTGTGGAACTGCTGCATGTTTCATTTTAAGTTACTATAACTGACTACTGTTAATTAGCACAATGGAAAGAATTCTGGAGTATCAAGAGACTTATGTTCTGTAACTAATTAACTGTCTTAAAGTTCATCCCTCTCTAGGCTTTAGTTAATTTTTTAAATGAAAGGGATTGAACTGAAGTGAGCTCTAAAATTCTTACCAGACAAGATCAAATTTTAAATTCAAATAAGGATTAGGGTATAATTTTAATTTTTTTCAAAACCTATTTTTAATGATGGTTCTTAAATGCTTAATCTCCCTTTAGCCCACCACTCACCAGAGGTAGTGGAAAAGAAAGGATATGGGGGAAGTGGACCAGTTTAGAAAGGTTTTTTGGAGCAACTCCTGTCTGTGTTGTCTGGAAATCAGCAATTCATTTCACAGGTTAGCAGGCCGCAGCAGCTTGATCCACTTGTAAGCACCTCATAGATACCCCAGCAGTTCAGTTTGGTAGAGTTGGGTTAGCAACAGTGGTGATATGACCTAGCAGAGACAGCCAGGCCTCAGCCTCGGCTTGATTCAACAGGAGGGACCAGCAGGAACACCAGGAGAAGTTCTCAGCTGTGCCTCTCTCAGTAAAGGGAAAGATCAGTTGCACAGCTAGCTCTATAAGCAGGCCAAGCTCTGCCTCCTGCACTGTTCAGAGAGTCCTATTTATATCCTCCAAACATTACATGTCTTCCATGAGCCTTGCCTCAGCACATTTGTCTGTCTCAGCTGACATCACCCTGCCAATCAGCCTGAGTCCACAGAAGCAGCAAGAAACTGCAGCACACCACCAGAAGTGTTTTGTTGAGTTTTCTGTCTATGGAGTCTCAACAAATGCAGCTCAACTATGCAAGGTAAAGCCAACGAATACATGCATGCCATTAGCAAAGAATCCTTCATCGTGTGTCCTTCCACATGCTTGCTTTAACAAAACAGCCTTTCTCCTGTGTCTGCTTCAGCAAAATGTTTCTTCACGAATCTGCTTTAATCTTTCACACCAGTGTCCACTTTAACAAAAAGTTCCTTCCCATGTTGCTCCAGCAAAACACCATCCAACCGACTTTCCAAAGAATCCTTAATTTCCATTTCATTAGGGACTCAGTTATTTGAAATTTAAATTTGGGATATTTGTGGAGATATGGTTCAGATGTTCAGAATATTTGTTGTTCCTGCTGAAGACCCAGTTTAGTTGTCAGCACCCATCTGAAACTCTATTTCCAGGGGATCTAACTCTTTGGATCTCTGTGTGTACCAGGCACATATGTAGTACACTTACATATTTGCAAGCAAAACACTCAAACACATTTTTTTAAATCTTTGAAAAAAAATTATTTTTTTTTTCTTAGAAGCCAACCTTTTTCAATTACTCTTTTACCACTTAACTTCATATCAGTCAAATGAAAATTAACAAATGGCCCTTTCATGGATACTGACTGTAAAGAATGAAGTGTTTGGAGCGAGGGAGACATGTTTTGACTTTTGGGAAACATTTAAGGAAAGGCTAAAGTGTGAGGAGTTAGGTCCAGTTGTCTTTTCTATTCTATAGATGGGGAGCTCAATCAGAACATGTGGTGGTGACCAATATCATCAAATGGCTTTTCTCTCAGTGGAACAACTTGATAATTCATGGATTTATTTTTAAGCTTAGGCTAGGTTAGCCCTGAATTGGCTATATAACTGAAATTAGAGATTAGGACCTATTCAATTTTCTTTAATTTGCTGAAGGTTAGTAAGATGATGAAATTTTAAAAACAAACAAAAACCTTAGTAAGTCATGATTTGTAGAGGAAGTAACAGGCAGAAGTAGTTTGAGTAGTTCTCTACCTTAAAAGTTACTTTCTGTCAGAAGCTTTAAATAAACTTCCTAAAGGAGCCATTAATATAGCTTAGTACCCAAACAAGATATTCTTGGAAAACTGAGTTTATATGCTAGCTGTACTTCGAAAGATTTCTGAGATCTTTCACTTTAAAGACCATGTTGAGAAATGTACATAGTAGTTAAAAGAGACTCAATCTTCTGTTTTCATTTCTTTTAGATAGGAACTCTGTAACACAGGATAACACAAAATTCTCCTTGTAGCCCAAGCTAGCCTAGGACTCTGTCTTACTTCCACCTCCCAAGTACTAAGAGTGCAGGTAAACACTATTCCTGTCCTTTTTTGTTTTTTGTTTTTTTGTTTTCCAAGACAGGGTTTCTCTGTGTAGCCCTCGCTGTCCTGGAACTCTGTAGACCAGGCTGGCCTCAAACTCAGAAATCTGCCTGGCTCTGCCTCCCAAGTGCTGGGATTAAAGGCATGTGCCACCACTGCCCGGCCACTATTCCTGTCTTAAGACTCCATTTTTTCAAAGAGTAGGGACTATACTTTGGGCTTTTCATACTATATAGCAACTTTTATACCAGGCTCTTTGTGTAACTTGAACAATTACCTGTTTTATCTTAGAGAAATGGAGTATACTAGTCAGGCCTATAATCTATAAAAATCCCCAAATTTGCTGTCTTAGTTGGGATTTCTATTGCTGTGATGAAACCCCAAAAAGCACTGTTCATCATGGAAGAAAGTCAGGGCAGGAATTCAAAACAGGGCAGGAACCTGGAGGCAGGGACTGATGCAGAGGCCATGGAGGAATACTGCTTACTGGCTTGCTCAGCCTGCTTTTTTATAGAACACAGAGTGAACTGGGCCCTCCCACTGATACCTATTTAAGAAAATGCCATACAGCCAGATCTTACCAGGCTATTTTCTCAACTGAGGCTGTCTCCTTGCAGATGACTCTAGCTTGTGTCAAGTTAACATAAAACTCACCAGTACATTTGCTTTTGTTTTTATCAAGTGAAAGGGATGATTATCACATGAAGGTCCTTAGCTGGGTCCCTTCAGCTGCACAGCTGCTGGATCGTCGCTGCTATGCCTCTTCCCTTCCTCTCATCCAGGAAATCCTGTTGGGTAGATTTCATTGTTGGAATTTTTTTGTTTGTTGTTTTGTTTGTTTTTTGAGACAGGGTTTCTCTGTATAGCCCTGGTTGTCCTGGAACTCACTTTGTAGACCAGGCTGGCCTCGAACTCAGAAATCTGCCTGCCTCTGCCTCCAAGTGCTGGGATTAAAGGTGTATGCCACCACGCCTGGCTTTTTTTTTTTTTTTTCATTGTTGGAATTTTTAAGCTTGGTTTTTAAATTCTATTCTCCTTGAATCATGACTTTTAAGATTTATATAAAGAAATATCCTTTCCTCCCTGCCCAAAGTATGTAAAGAAGAATAGTGATCTGAATAATAAAGGATGGAATAAAAATAAACTTGAACAATAGGACTTTAGCCCAAGGCTTTTCTTTGCTACCTGAAACAGTTTAAAATTTAGTCCATTCTTACGCAGAGCACTTCATAGGTGTTAGGTTATTCATTCTTCATAAGCTATATAACCAAATCCTGTCCGTGTAAGAATTCATTGTTTAATACTTAGGAGAGATTTTTTACAGGACTCTTTTTTTTTGGTTTTTTGAGACAGGGTTTCTCTGTATAGCTCTGGCTGTCCTGGAACTCACTTTTTACAGGACTCTTTAAAGGGCAAATGTTAGTTTTAACTATTCCAAATGATAATGAAAAGACACTAGATAGGCTACTGAAAGGAAGTGCTGCAGCATTTTCAAAAACACAAATGCTCTCTGGGAGTGCTTGAAGAAACTTACCAGTTTCATTCAGCAACTCTCATTCACCATTTCTTTTCTCAATGAAACCCCTGTTTCAAGGACACAACTGAATACTTCTGCCTAACAGCAACTCACTTGTAAGTTGCATATCGTTTAAATGTACACATATGATCTATAAAAACACCATAGTTTGATCAGGCAGTTGTCATAGGAATTAAACAATCTTTCAGAAAATCGTGTGTGTGGGTGTGTATGTGTTGGGAGAGTGGTTTCCAACTGGAAATTGTATTTATTCTAAAACCTAGAGTATTCATACAAGTACAGTATTTTGCTTTGATCTATGAGTAGTTTACAAATTCTGAGTTAAGTGACTTCTCACATTTACTTAGTAAGCTGAGTTAAGACATTTTCATATTGTTCTTGGATTTATCATCAGTAACACTATCTGCAATACTACTAAATAAGCTGTATCTGTTGGACTTTTGATTATTTTTATACTCAAGAGAAAAGACACTCTTAGCAGCTAAACTATGTGCCAAGAGATGAATAAAGCTTATGAAGTAAAAGATCTGAAGTTGAGAAGTCAAATTATGTTATCACAACCAACAAATAATTGTTCAGTGTATATATGAAGCTCTATCAGGAATTTAGTCAGTGAAATAAAGCAAGCCACTGCCATATGTTATATAACTGCTCATTAAATAGCCTTAGAGTGGTCATGACAAAGCTAATGGTATTTTGAAATACAAGATTGACTATTTCTTAATAAAAGCCTAAATTGCCTTTTCCAATTTATTATGGTATGTAAAAGGAAATATAAGCTTCAAAAAACCAAAATCTTTGAGTTTATCTTTGTGTTTTAAGCCTAAAATAACACCTGATACTTAATAGTTAAAGATTAAATGTTACATAGTAGTGACGAAAAGAGATTAGGTCTAATAACTTTCTAACTGTAGAAAACCATGAACAAGTTGCTTAAGTCTTTATCTCTTAAAGGGAAATAATAATTGGCCAGGCATAATAATAATAATAATGTGCTATATTATTAATATTAATAGAGAAAACACCTGTAATTATAGCACTTAAGAGGCAAAGGTAGGGACATAAGTTGAATGAGACCCCATCTAGCTACATGAGACCCCATCTCAAAACAAAGTGATATTCTAATCTGTGGAAAGTCAAGTGATTGGAATGCTTAAAACCAGCATGGAAAATGCTGTAACCTCATTTAAAGACAATTTTTTTTTTTTTCGAGACAGGGTTTCTCTGTTTAGCCCTGGCTGTCCTGGAACTCACTTTGTAGACTAGGCTGGCCTCGAACTCAGAAATCCACCTGCCTCTGCCTCCCAAGTGCTGGGATTAAAGGCATGCGCCACCACGCCCGGCTCTAAAGACAATATTTTTATACCAACAGTGTTATAACACAATGTAGCCTGCAAGAGTAGATTTGAACTCATGGTAACATTTTTCTTTTCAATAATATACTAGGTGCCAGTTGCTTTATTTAATCTTTTTTAATACACATGTGAAGTAGACTATTAACCCTGTTTTAAAGATAAGGAAACTAAATTCGATGTATTAAAAAAAAACTCAAAACTTACTAGCTTTTAGACATCAACTTTTATATATTTATGTACTAAAATATTGAACCAAGGAAGGGCCTTGTCCATACTTGACAAGCACTCTGCCACCGAGCTACATCTCTGGCCACAACAGTATTCCTTAATTCAGTTTTTAACGTGTCAGGAATCAGATACAGCCTAGCTTCACATCCTGACTCAGAATCTCTCACAAGCTGGTAGTGCAAGTGTTGGCCAGGACTGTAGTCATTTGGAGACTCCACTAGAGAAAAAGGGACTTCCAAACGTATTTGTGTCAGCAGGATGTGGTTTGTCTCAGTCTGTTTGAAGTTCTTTGATACATGAACTTCTGCAGGGCAGATCACAGCATACCTAAGCTGGCTCTATTAAGATGAATTAGTGAAAGTGCCTGGAATACTAAAGTCTTTTTGTTGCTATTATTTGGGAGACAGAGCCTTGTGCATGCTAGATAAATCCTACACTATTGAGCTACATCTCCTAGCCTGAAGTCCATTTATTATAATCTTGTTGTATTATAATCTAGTTGAATTTTTGCTGTGTTTTACCATTCAAAACAAGTCACATAGATCCTGTTCCTATTCAAGGTGTGTGAGTATTACACAAGAGCATAAGTCCAAGGAGGCATAGATGATTGTCAGCCATTTTCGGAGACATCTCCCACAACCTGGGAGAGTCGGACTTGCTTTTCCAGTTTCACAAAGGTAATGGGTAGCAAACCTGAGACTCTGAGTCCCATCTGCCTGGGAACAAGGCCAGTGTACCTATCTATTACTCTTCTCCCAGTGAATGCATAGTGACTATGCATTGGACTAGTGTTTATCCTGCTAGAAATTTATCATTCACTTTTTAAAAAATTATCCAATCAGATCCAATAATATCGCAATTTATAAGATGCCAATACAATAATTTCAGAGCCAATTGATAATGATAAAAGCTTTACCCCAATTGTTCTAACCTTTTGATCTTAGCCACTTGTGGCTGTTAAAACCACATGGGATCAGGATCTTCTTCCTGTCCATCTGCCTCCATGTTGGCTTCTTCAATTCTTCACTTTTTAAAAATATATTTGTTCTCTAAGATAGAATAAGCTGCTTCCTGATGTAGCGGCCTCTTGTGAGGCTATGCCAGAGCCTGGCAAACACAGAAGTGGATGCTCACAGCCAGCTATTGGATGGAACACAGGGTCCCCAATGGAGGAGCTAGAGAAAGTACCCAAGGAGCTGAAGGG
>NC_034590.1:80942031-80943897 GCF_900095145.1 Mus pahari | reverse complement strand
CAACAACAAAAACTAGATCTTTGCTCTGGGACAGAGCTATAGCTCATAGTTAAAAGAATTTGCTTCACATGCATAACATCCTAAATTGAATACTCTTTACAGGAAAAAAAAAAAAAAAAAAAAAAAAAAGAAAAAGAAAAAAGAAAGACAAAATAGCAAAACAGCATGTGTTCCAGAGAAGAGTAAATTAACAAAACTGGAAGAATAAGTTTCAGTAACATGTTTTGAAAATTTACTCCAAAGGAATAATTGAGGGTTGAGGGTGTGGCTGAGTTGGTAAAGTGCCTCAAGTCCATGAAACCCTGGGTTCAGTTCCTAACACTGTATAAAGCTGGGTGTGCAGCTGGGCAGTGGTGGCGCACGCCTTTAATCCCAGCACTTGGGAGGCAGAGAGAGGCGGATTTCTGAGTTCGAGGCCAGCCTGGTCTACAGAGTGAGTTCCAGGACAGCCAGGGCTACACAGAGAAACCCTGTCTCAAAACAAAACAAAAAACTGGGTGTGATGGTGCACACCTTTAACCCAAGCACTTGGGAGGCAGACACAGGCATATCTCTGAGTTTGCGGCCAACCTGGTCTACATAGTGAGTTTCCTACTGGTCAAACTACATAGCAAGACATAGTCTCAAAAAACAAAGCAAAAGCTCCACAAACCACACATACATGCCTGTATACATAAATATACACGTGTAAACATACACAATCACTTTATTATGAAGTAAATTTAGACTTACAGAAGTCTCAAAAGTCTTCACAAAGAGTCCCCTAAACTCTGAATGTGGAATAATGATTAAAATCAACTTTAAAAGAACAAAGCCATTTAAAAAATTAGGAATAAGCCTTATATATACTAGGACAAAAAATGAGAATAATTAACATGTATAGATGAGTGCTAAATAAAAGGAGGTAGTTACTCCATCCTTATTTCTATACCTGTTTATTATGTTGTGTTACCTTCATTGTTCATTCTGCTGATTTGAGTTTTCACATGAATTGATAACCCTCAGTCTTAAAACTTTTGAGTCCTTAATGTTTCTACTTGAATAGATTGCTGTGACTTCTTGTACCACTTATCACTGTACATGGCAACACAATGAATGGACATGTACCTTTCAAACCATTGTCATTGTTTCTTGTTATGTAGTAGCAACCATATTTCCCCTGATCTCAAGGCTAAATGGAACTCTGTATCCTTGCATTGTTCCAGTAGCATGAAAAGCCCAAAATAGGGCCTGGTGCATTCCTTAATCCCAGCACTCAGGAGGCAGAGTCAGGCCTAACTTACATAGTTCTACAACAACCAGGGCTATGTAGAGAGACTCTGTCTCAAAAAAGAAAAAACAAAAAACCTACTAAAATAAACTATAGCATAAATTTCCAGTTAAGTGAAAGTTAGGCTATTCTTGAGATTTCTGGGGAAAGTATTATTACTTCCATGGATACTAAGATCTCTAGACAAAACAAAACAAAATTATCAAAGTCGTAGGACTAGAAAGCAACACAATTTATGAGTTGGATCATCAGGCATAACAGAAGAGAGAGCAGCACTTGATGTTTACTGCTGGCTCCCTAAGGATAATGCTGTGGGACACAGATTACAGTCTAGAATGAGGAAAATGTTAAGGCTGTATAACATATCTCTGTGAGTTTGAGGCCATAGTCTTTGATTTTGTTTATAGCCCTTTTAAGATATAAGAATATCTCTTTGTTTTGTTTTTTCAAGACAGAGTTTCTCTATGCAGTTCTGGCTATCTTGGAACTCATTCTGTAGATAAAGGTGGCCTTGAACTCAGAGATCCACCTGCCTCTGCCTCTGCCTCTGCCTCTGCCTCTGCCTCTGCCTCTGCCTCTGCCTCTGCCTCTGCCTC
>NC_034590.1:80932643-80941766 GCF_900095145.1 Mus pahari | reverse complement strand
TATTTATTTATTTATTTATTATATGTGTGTACACTGTAGCTGTCTTCAGACACTCCAGGAGAAGGCATCGGATTTTTGTTACGGATGGTTAGTGAACCACCATGTGGTTGCTGGGATTTGAACTCAGGACCTTTGGAAGAGCAGTTGGTGTTCTTAACCACTGAGCCATCTCACCAGCCCCCTAAAAATATTCTTAAAGTCTGTACAAAAACAGGATATGGGTTTGTCTTAGGATTTCTTTCCTGAACAAAACATCATGACCAAGAAGCAAGCTGGGGAGGAAAGGGTTTATTCAGCTTACACTTCCACATTGCTGTTCATCATCAAAGGAAGTCAGGATAGGAACTCAACACAGAGCAGGAACTTGGAAGCAAGAGCTGATGCAGGGGCCATGGAGGGGTGCTTCTTACTGGATTGCTTCCTCTGGCTTGCTCAACTTGATTTCTTATAGAACCCAGGACTACCAGCACAGGGATGGCACCACCCACAGTGGGCCCTCCCACACTTTATCACTAATTGAGAAAATGCCTTACAGCTGGATCTCATGGAGGCATTTCCTCAAGGGAGGCTCCTTTCTCTATGGTAACTCCAGCTGTGTCAAGTTGATACACAAGACAAGACAGTACAGGGATATAGTATGCAGTAAAACCAGCGAGTCTTGTGGGTATAGCATTCTGGGTCACCAGGGATTAACACTGCTGTCTAATAATCCCTTTAAAGATATGATGTATCTCTACCCCTGTGCCCATGCATATTTACTTTTATGTCCCTTTTAGGGAAGAGTGAGAGAAATATTTATGTGTGATACTTTAGATATCCTTGATATGCAGGATCTTTTCTCAGAGGTACATGGTACATTCTACACAATAAGGCCTCTGTCTCTGCGTTTCCCAAGACTAAAATTAGTGATAGCTGTTCCCTTACACTGTGCATGGTGTCATCCCTGGGTAGAGAGACCTAGGTTATATGTGAAAGGTAGCTGAAGGAGAGCAAGGAAGCAAGCAAGCTTGTATGTAGCTTTCCTCATCTGTTCCTGCTTGATTTCCTGCCCTCAAGTCCCTTAATGATGGACTGTGATCAGGACATGTAGATGAAATAAACTCTTTCCTTCTCTAGTTGATTCTGGTTAACCAAACACAAACTAATGTGCACACCTTTGTTTGGTTTTGATTTGAGGGTTGGGAGGAACAGGGTCTCAAACTGTAGCCGAGGATAACTGAAAACTCACTGTGTAGTCTTGGCTGGACTTGAAATGATTGTGGTCTTCCTGCTTCAGCCTCCCAAATGCTAGGAATAAAGGTGTGAGTCACTGTTCCCACCTACAACTTTTGTTACTGTATTTAAAGGTTCAGTTGCATGAAAGAATATCAAGGATAGTTTAGGCAAAAATAAGGGGGAAAAAAGGATTTAATGTAATAGCCTTAATGACAACCCACGGAAAAGTCTAAAGGATCAAGCTGTAGGTCCAACTATTTGGAATCATCTTCAATGCTCACAACAACTCTTAATTTCTGCTGTAATTAGAAAAGCTCCCAGCCTATGGCTGTAGTTCCTACCAGTGCTGTCACAATACAATCATATTACCATATTACAATCATATTACCAATCATATTGCTACTGTTAGAAAAGGCCTGAGTCACATACATCACCTCTAACAAGTTCACATAGCACATTATCCATGCATCTTTTCTCATATTTTAATTTTGATTTTCTCTTAATGCAGTTCATTAGACTGAATCTAGAATCCTAAGTGAAATTGAAGTCCAGAAAATGTCACTTGTTAACTTTCTTGTGAACTTCCGTGATATACTCATAGCATCAGTTCACAGCTCTTGACATTGATTAGATGATGAATCACTGTTATAAGGCTGGGGAGATAGGCCAGCTGGTTACACGCAGGAGGACATGAGTTCTATCCCCAGCATACATGTGAAACAGCCAAATGTAGCAGTGCAAATGAGTAATTACAGTGCTGAGGAAGTGGAGACAGAGGATCACTGGAGCTCACTGACAAGCATGCACACCCACAAGAATTGCCATTAGACTGTAGATTTGCTAGTTATATTGGCTATATTTTACATAGTTCTTTTAAAAAAATAATTTTTTCAAATTTATGTCCCTTGCTTTCATTAGCACCTCTCTAAAACACAATACTATAATTAAAATCTGTACTATTTTTATTATTGAGATTATAATAATTCTTACAGTATTTACTATGAACCCTTCTGTGTGTGAGTACAGAAAATTCAAGGATTTGCGGGACAGACAAATTTGGGTTTTAATGTTGACTTCTTTGCTTTGTGGCCATGTAACCTTAAGCAAATTATTAAACCTTTTTAAACCTTAACTGTACTGTGAGGCTTATACTTTCTCAATGAGATGTGCAAGTAGAATAATACATGAAAGTGCCTGAAGTAAACACACAGGTGGTATATAATATCATTAAAGTGCCTTTCCCATCTCATAGAATTAAGGAGTTGGAAAGAACATAAAAAGATAACCTAGGCAAATCCCATAATACTAATAAAACAAGGCAAAGGAAACAAAATTCTACACATGTTTCTCCCTGCCAGCTCACTAATGACTCATCTGTGTAATGAATGACATGATATCCTCTGTACGGGACACAGTTGTACCTCAGATCTGCGATTGATGCTTATTGGGAAGATATTAAAAATATTTCCTTGGAGTCTTAGTATGGAGATTGACCCCAAAAATAGCTGTCTTGTCTTAATTACTGGATTCTTAAGGGCAAAAATACTTTGATTCTTTAGTCTAAAAGGAAAGTTTTGTCCTGACCTCTGAAAACCTCTTTCTGGATACCAGAACATATACTCTTGATGCCAGCTTATTTCCTCATAACTATAGATTGGCTATTGACCCTTAACTATCTCCCTATATTGCTACACTGCCCTCTACCATCACCCAAGCCAAACATGCTTGCCAAACTTGACAAACATAGCAGTATCTAAGCAGGGATAATCAACTGAGAGATCATTTTTGTCTTCCATGGGACATTTGGTAATTCTGACAAGACATCTTTCTTTGTCATAGATGGAAGAAATGTTCTAGTAGATAGAGGCTAAGTATGATAAACATCCCACAAAACAGACTCCCACAGAAAAGATCAACCCCTTATATGTCAATAATGTTGGAATTGAGAAATCCTGACTAAGTTTTAGACCCAAATCTTTTTTTTTTTTTTTTTCAGAGTGGACCTCATTCCATAGTCCTGGCTATCTTGTTATTCAGTTCTGTTTACTAGTCTGACTTGTTTGTGATTCTTCCTCCTCTGCCTCCTGAGTGCCAGGACTATAGGAGCATGCCCGTTAGTCCTTAGATTGTCAGTTTAGTAGTTGTATAAGATTATGCTATCTCTTATCATTCCTGCCAACAACTTCCTCTGTCTTCATTAATGTGTTGTTAATCCTTTATAGTCTAGTAGGCTTCTTTAATTTTATGTTTACATACTGTTTCTCCCAGAAGACTAAGAAATTTGGGGGACAACAAACCAGACTTGTCACATTTTCTAGGCTTATTGTACTTAACAGTTTCTATTTGTACTTGTTGTATGAGTGCAGGTATCCATGTTCTACAACCAGCTTTCAGGAGTCAGTTCTCTTCTTCTACCATGGGTTCTGGGGATGGAACTCTGCTTGTCATGCTTGCATAACAAGCACTTTTAGCCAATGAGACATCATGCTAGCTCATGTGTCACAAAATTAGTCTGTAAAGATAATAAGGAAATGGATACAGACCAACTCCCTCAGAATGTCCCTCTTCTCCAGACAGAAGGCCTGGAAAGAACAATAGGACCCTTAGCTGTTCAACCTAGCCAAGCAAATTGAATTTTGGTTTCATGGACCACTGTCTGTTATGACTCATTCTTGACCCTCCCAGCTTTTTATGTTGGCTTTTGATTTCTTTACAAGTTTCTCACTTATTTGTCTTTAGTTGTTCACTCTTCTAATGGCCAGAGCACCTGTTCCCATTTCTCTAACTTTTCTTTTTTTGTTGTTTTTTGTTTATTTGTTTGTTTTGTTTTGTTTTGTTTTGGTTTTTCGAGACAGGGTTTCTCTGTATAGCCCTGGCTATCTTGGAACTCACTTTGTAGACCAGGCTGGCCTCAAACTCAGAAATCCGCCTGCCTCTGCCTCCCGAGTGCTGGGATTAAAGGCGTGCACCACCACGCCTGGCTTTCTCCAACTTTTCTAGCCACTAATACCCACAGTACCATGGACTTCTGTTTTATAACGCATCACACGCCAATTTCTTTGTCAGCATCTTTTTTTAGTTAACATGAAGGCCAAAATGATTTCTGCTTCCCTTCATTATCCATCACCTCACTAGCAACTTACATAGCTCCCAGCACATAACAGACACTCAGTAGATATTTACTGGATACATTCAGTGCTGTTTCTGACATATATTAGTAAATAACAAAATTTATTTGTCCCATTCTTAGTGCAATGAAACTTTTATTTTACACAAAATGTGTTATTAAAACATAATGGACTCCTAGCTGGGGGTGGGGGGGCGCACACCTTCTTTAATCCCAGCACTTGGGAGGCATAGGCAGGCAAATTTCTGTGAGTTTGAGGTCAGCCTGCTCTACATAGTAAGTTCAAGGACAGCCAGAGCTAAGATAGAAACCTTATTTCAAAAACTTAAAAAACAAAACTCCAGGGAAAGTACAAACAAGAAATTTTAAATCTTGAAAATGTAACTTGTAACTTTCTGTTTTAGCACATGACAATGTTTAGGGTCACTAGATCTGCTCAATAGTCCTTGTGACAATCCCACACTAGCACTTCCTACCCTTTGTTCTCTGAAGTTCCAGTATATGCGCCTTGGGGAAATCACTAGTATACAAGAAGCTTACAGGTCAGAAGAAGGAGAAGGAGAGAGGAGGGAGGAGAGAGGAAGGAAGAAGGAAGGAAAAAGAAAGAAAATGGGTCAGCAGTTAAGACCCCTGGCTACTCCTTCAAAGGACCCAGGTTTAAGTCCCAGAAACCACATAGCAGTTCACAACTGTCTGAAACTCCAGTTCTAGGAGATCCAATACCCACATACAGACATATATGCAAGAAAAACATCAATGTACATAAAATAAAAATAAATACATGATAGATAAAAAAGAAAAGACTCTCGGGCCAGGCATGGTGACGCACGCCTGTGATCCCAGCACTTGGGAGGCAGAGGCAGGAGGATTTCTGAGTTCGAGGCCAGCATGGTCTACAAAGTGAGTTCCAGGGTAGCCAGGGCTACACAGAGAAACCCTGTCTCGAAAAACCAAAACAAAACAAAAAAAGAGAAGACTCTTTCTTTGAATCTCTCTGTAGTGGTTGAACAAGAGAGTCGGCAAGTCTCTTCAGTTAGTGAGAAAGAAAAGGAGAAAAGGTCTCTCACCTAACCAAGGCCATTTCTCCTTGATTGCCTCCATTACAGAGACTTAGGCTAACAAAAACGTCATTAAGTTAAACTAAATTTCATATATCACTTCTAATATTTTAAAAATGATTTTATGTGCATTGGTGTTTTGCCTGCATATAGGTCTATATGGGGGTGTCAGATCTTGGATTCACAGTTGTGAGCTGCCATCTGAGTACTGGGATTTGAACCCAGGTCCTCCAGAAGAACAGCCAGTGCTCTTAACCACTGAGCCATCTCTCTAGCCCCCACTTCTAATGTTTTTGTTAGAGAGATTTATTAAAAAGTATATTAGTTATAACTATAACATTTCCATTCACTGGGCAATTTTTTTGTCTGAAGGGTGGAAAGTCAAAAACCAAGGTCCTAGCAGATCCAGTGTTGGGTAAGGGCCCTGCTTCACCTCCTCTCTTTGTCCTCACATGACGAAGAAGCAAAATAAGCTGACTTGGTCCTCCTTTATCTCGGGGCATTTACTGTATTAATAAGGGATCTCCCCTCTTGATCTAATCACCTCCCAAAGGCCTTACTTCTTAAACTATCGCCTGGGGAGTTAAAAGTTCAGCATATGAATTGGCCCAGGGGAACACATTTCACACCCCATAGCAGACAGTTTTTCAAACCATGATCATTACTACTTGTCAGATTTTCGGAGTTAGGGAGAAATATTAAAATTCCAAGTTTACTGCCACCACAAACAAGTCAACTTCTGAGCTTGACCCTCTGACTCCATCTGTTACTTACCCTATCTCTTTGCCAGGTTTTGTCCCTAACTTTTCTCTTTCTGTTTTCCTCTGTCTGTTACCTCCTTCCACCTCTTCTCCATTTCCCTCCTCGTTGTTTCTCTCACTTTGGCTCTCTGCAGTCTCCTTATAGCATCCCGGAGATTGATGGTCTTCTGAAATCCACTGCTCTGGTATCCACTACCCAAATTATATGAGGGAATCAATCATGCTACTCTGTGCAAGCATCCTTGGTTCTAGGATCAAATAGGTATTCAACTCGTTTAATATAGTGAGTTACCGGGCTGGTGAGATGGCTCAGTGGGTAAGAGCACCCGACTGCTCTTCCGAAGATCCAGAGTTCAAATCCCAGCAACCACATGGTGGCTCACAACCACTCATAACAAGATCTGACTCCCTCTTCTGGAGTGTCTGAAGACAGCTACAGTGTACTTACACATAATAAATAAAATCTAAAAATAATAATAATAAAAAATATATAGTGAGTTACCTCTGGTTGGTTGGGGTTTTTCCTAATTTACCTGAGGTATACTCCTGTTAGTATAGTTTATACCTCTTGTAGCTATGCTTCCTAGTCTCAAACCCTGGTACTATTTATGTATTGTGTGTCTCACTCTCCTTATCTAGCTAAAGAAATACTATCTATGCATATATGAAATATTTAGAACATAGACTAAAACATGGTGAACATTTGTGTTTACTATTATGTATTCATCCATGCTTGAATGAACCTTATTTGAGAAAGACTCAGGGTATTTATATCACAGTAGCAATTTAACAAGTGTTTATTAACCGTGGAGCCAGGCAGTATGCTGGGCAGATCACAAAGATAAAACAAAACAAAACAAAACAAACAAACAAACAAAAAACCCTAATGCTAATTTTCATGAGCAGCATTTGTTCTATTGATAGTCCTAATGGCAAGGAATAACTGTTTTTCTAGATGATCCTTTATTATTATCTCTACTGCTCTGTTGGTTTCCTTTGACACAGGATGTTACTAACTAGTAGTATTGGCTGGCTTGAACTTGCCACGTGGCACCACTGTCTCAAACTTATAGCAACTCTTCTGCATTTCCTGAGTGCTGGAATTACAGATTTGTGCCAACATTACAGTGTGTGTGTGTGTGTGTGTGTGTGTGTGTGTGTGTGTGTGTGTGTGTGCGCGCCTGCTGAACCATTTTACCAGATCTGTTTACTTTTGAATGCAAGAAAGCATGTTTACCTTGAGTTCTGACGTTTCAAAGTTTTGTTTTGTTTTGGCTTGGTTTGGTTGTTTGTTTTGAGAAAGTGTTTTTCTATGAGCTCATCCTGCTCTGGAATTCTATTCGTAGACCAGACCAGCCTCGAATTTATAGAGATCCTCCTGCCTCTGCCTCCTGAATACTGGAATTAAAGGGTTTGCATCCATGCCTGGCTGCTAAGCCACCCGATTAGCTATAGTATATATCCTGATATCCCAGGGGAAAACACCTTTTTGTAATGGCTACTGTATATTTTCTTCAGAAGAACAGAAGCACATTTTACATTCATAGGTCTGTTCTCTTGAGTAAATTTAATAGAGACTGTCAAAATTATAACTTTTCCTATTATTAAAAATAAATTGGCCGGGCGTGGTGGCACACACCTTTAATCCCAGCACTTGGGAGGCAGAGCCAGGCGGATTTCTGAGTTCGAGGCCAGCCTGGTCTACAAAGTGAGTTCCAGGACAGCCAGGGCTACACAGAGAAACCCTGTCTCGAAAAACCAAAAAAAAAAAAAAATAGAGATGGTGAGACAACTCAGCAGTTAAAGCATTTACAATGCAAGTATGAGAACTGGAGTTTGGACCCCCAGAACCTGAGTCAATACTGAGTGAGTATGGCCACTGGCCTGTAATTCCGGCCTTACAAGGTGGCAGGATTTCCAGAGCAAACTAGTGACCTGTGAATTTTATTTTTTTAAAGAAAGAAGGAAAAAGCAAGCAAGCAAAAAAACAAAACAAAACAAAACAAAACAAAACAAAACAAAAAAACAAAAAACAAAACTACATGTTGTCATTCCCCAAATTCTCAGTTCTCCAAGTTCTCAGAAGTTTTTGCTTTAAACCTTGAGTTTAAACCTCCAGTCTTTTTGGTTTTCTTTTTCTGGCTTTTTGAGTTGGTGGTTTTGTCCCCTTTGGGTGTTAATAGGATGGGAGGATTAAACTTTAATCAGAACGGTGTCAGACTTGACTGTTGACATCTACATTTAGTTTAGGGCCATTCTCACCACTTGCTCCTCAGATCTGGTGGATTTATCACTGGCTTATGATTATAGTAAAAGCATGTAGAAAAGAAACAAACCTTTTTCTTTTTTTCTTTTGGTGTTTGTTTGTTTTTGAGATGGTTTAATCTATGTAGCCCTGGCTGTCCTAGAACTTGCTCTGTAGACCAGGCTGATCTTGAACTTAGAGACCTACCTGCCTCTGCCCCCCCCCCCGAGTGTTGGGATCAAAGGCATGTGCCACCACTACCTGGCTGATGCAAACTTTTTAAATGTTCTCACTAGAAGATAATAGAGAACATTTTCTAAAGCAAACTATGAAGTTCTAATATAAATGATGCCTGAGAATCAAAAGGAAGAGAGAGTGGAGCTTAAGAAAGACCTGGTTAATTAGCTAAAGAGGCATCTTTATGTGTGTTCTGACAAGTCCTATCCCTTCTGGAGGACACCTAGCAGCCAGAACGTGAAATGGATACATGGGAAACAGTACGGAGAGGTGGATTAGTCTTTTGACAGCATTGCTTGGTTCACCGTGTTGGCCTTCTGTATGGCGTTCCTTGGTCCCACACACCCTTTACCTGATCAGCCATATTGAGATCTAACTGTCAACAAATACAGGACGTTTTAGCTAAGGAAAGGTAGGCATTTTTAGTTTAATAGCAACCAGAATTCACAAAACTTTGCCTTACTATTTCTTTTTTTTTTT
>NC_034590.1:80927743-80929648 GCF_900095145.1 Mus pahari | reverse complement strand
TTTTTTTTTGTTTTTCAAGACAGGGTTTCTTTTTTTGTTTTGTTTTGTTTTGTTTTTCGAGACAACTCACTCACTCACTCACTCTGAGCCCTCAGAGGCTCAGAGGTTTGAATACTTGGTCACCAAGTAGTTACACTATTTGAAAGGATTAGGTGTGGCCTTGTTAGAGGAAGTGTGTCACTGTGGATGGGAACTCACTCTGTAGACCAGGCTGGCCTCGAACTCAGAAATTTGCCTGCCTCTGCCTCCCAAATGCTGGGATTAAAGGCATGTGCCACCACGCCCAGTTTAGCTTTGAATTCTTGATCTGCTTGTGTTAGCCTTCAAGTACTGGGATTACAAGCATGAATTTCCATGTCCAGATAGGCAATCTTTTTTAATTAACAACTTTTTAAATTATCAATGTTCCAAAGAAATAAAGAGATTATGATTAATTCCAGTTTCTGAAAGACAACGTATCATAATAGTCTTCCAAACAACTGTATTAGAGTTCTCCTGACTACTAAAACCAAGAGTATGTACGTATGTGGTCTTTGTATATATGTGTGTAAGAAAGACTGAGAGGGAGACAGAGAGATAGAGGTAATAAGTAATTTAACATACTTGCATGTGTGTTGGTGAGGCCAACTTAAAATGGGATAAACCAACAGGCTAGAAGCAGGGAACAATTGTAGATGGGGAAAGAAGGAATGTTTTTCTTTTTCCATTTATCTATTAATGGGTACTTAGGTTGATTTCATGTCTTGGCTATTCTAAATAATGCTGCAATAAAAATGGAAATATAGCTATTTCTTGATAGAGTATATTTTCCTTCCATATGTACTCAGTATTAGCTGCTGAATTATTTCTAGTGTTTTGTGGAATCACCATACTGTTTTCCCCAATAACCAAACCAAGTTTCATTCCCACAAAGAATACAAAAGTACACTTTTTTCTTTTTTCTTTTTTTTTTAAAACATGAGGTAGTTTAATGGTGGAGCTCCGGGCCGAAGCATACCTCACGCAGGAGGTAGAGGCATCGACTTTTTTCTATAGCCCCTCTAATAATTGTAATGAACATTCTAGCAAGTATAGGACAACATATCTCATTGTGTTTTAAATTTACATTTCCTGTATAAACATTTTTAAATATTACCTACTGGTGGTTTATATCTTTGAATATGTCTGTTGAGGCTCTTTATCTGGGTCTCAATCAGACTATTTGATTCCTAGCTTTGAGGGTTGGGTTCCTTGTATGTCTTGGACATAAACCTCTTAGCAGATGCATAGTTTAAAAATAGTTTCTTCCACCCTACACGTCTTTCATTCTGTTTACTGTTTTCTTGGCTATGCTGTTTGAGTTTGGTATAATTCTTTTTGCTTTGATTACCTGTGCTCTGGGGACCGTATCCAAAGAAATCATTCCCAGAAGAATGCCATGAAGTATATCTGTTCTGCTGGTAGCTTTATCATTCCTGGACTTACAGTTAAGTCTTTAATTCATTTTCAGTTGATTTCTATATATGATTTTGAAATGAGGTCATTCACAGATACATTGTGTGGATATTCTATTTTCCCAACACTTATTTATTGAAAAGACTATTTATTGGGTATTCTTGGCAACTTTTTGGAAAATCAGTTGGCTATCAATGTGTGAATTTATTTCTAGGTTCCCTGGTCTGTTCCATTGGTCTGTCTGTTTATATGCTGGTAGTATGCTTCTTTGGTAAAAAATAACTTTGAAGTCCTGTAGTATGGGTTGGCCATTCAGGGTCTTTCTATTTCCACATGGACTTTAGAATTTTTTTCTATTCCTTTTTTTGTTTGTTTGTTTGTTTGTTTGTTTCGAGACAGGGTTTCTCTGTATAGCCCTGGCTGTCCTGGAACTCACTTTGTAGACCAGGCTGGCCTCGAACTCAGAAATCC
>NC_034590.1:80922682-80927648 GCF_900095145.1 Mus pahari | reverse complement strand
TCCCAAGTACTGGGATTAAAGGCGTGTGCCACCACGCCCGGCAATAAAATAAAAGTTTTCATCATTTTTCTGTTGAGTATGATTTTAACTGTGGGTTGTCCTGGTTTTATTATACTGAGGTGCCTTGCTTCTATACAGAATTTGCTGAGGGTTTTAGGGAAGAATGAATGTTAAATTTTTTTCAAATCCTTTTACTGTGTCTATTAAAGTGATCACACAATGTTTCACTTTATTCTGTTAATGTGATATATTGAGATGTCTGGACATTGAAAGAAATTTGCATCTCTAGGATGAATCCCACCTAACCATAGCAAATCATCTTTACAAAATTTTTCACATTTTATGTTTGTGTGTACTTGTGTATGGGTGTAGGTGTGGGCACACTTGTTAGGCTTGATGGCAAGCACCATTACCCACTGAGTTATCTCACAGACACCAAAGCATCTGACTATGCTAATTATGTGCACTACCACTGAGCTGTAGTCACAACCCACAAGAAATAATCATTTCATCTTATAGAAAAAAATAGGTTAAAAAACTGAAATCTGTATCTATTGTCTTAGACTTTTGTCCCAGTGGTCTTTCATTAACTTTATATCCAAAGAAGGAATATATCTGAAATCTTACTTTGATTCTAAATACAATAAAGAACACTACTGAAACAAACAAAAATGAAAAAATAGAAAATCTGAAAAGACCAATGAGTAAGGAATTTGAGTCAGTAATAGAATCTCTCCCATAGTGGAAATCCCAGAACCTTATATTTGAGGCCTTGAATTCAACCCTTAGCAGGAGAAGATTTCTTTCTTTGTATACAAAAACATTCTTCAGGGCCCATAAGATGGCTCAGCAGGTAAAGTGCTTGCCACCAAGCCTCCCAATGACTTCTGTCTCTAGGACACACATCGTGAAGAGAGAGAATCAACTTCCTAATCTGTGTGAATGACATGTACTTTCCTCCTAATAAAACATTGGCTTATTGCAGTTAAATTTTTTATTGCAATTCAGTAATTTCTATTTTCTAAGATAATATTTTTTAGCTGCATCATTTTAGCAGATTTTGATTATATTTTATTATAAAATGGACTATTATTGCAAATAAAACATATAAAATATTTCAATATGTAAATGGGTTTATTGAGATATGGTCTGTAGCCCAGGCTGATTTAAAACTTACAGCAAGCCGGGCAGTGGTGGTGCAGGCCTTTAACCCCAGCCCTCGGGAGGCAGAGGCAGGTGGATTTCTGAGTTCGAGGCCAGCCTGGTCTACAGAGTGAGTTCCAGGACAGCCAAGGCTACACAGAGAAACCCTGTCTTGAAAAACCAAAAAAAGAAAGAAAGAAAGAAAGAAAGAAAGAAAGAAAGAAAGAAAGAAAGAAAGGAGGGAGGGAGGGAGGGAGGGAGGGAGAGAGAGAAAGGAAGAAGGATTTGGTAGTACAGAGATGCAGATTTGTGCATCTCTCAACCTCTGTCACAGAAACTTCTATTTGCAGTAGACAATGATTAACTAAAAGACCCACAAATGGCCAAAGAGGTGCACAGAATAAGACACTGCAGAATGCTCAACCCTAAATGGAATATCTTTACTGAACATCCTCCCTCCTCCCCAAACTCAGGGATCTCTATGGAAGAGGAAATGGAAATACTATAAGAGCCAATGGTGTGAATACGTACAAACAAACAGTAGCTTCTAGCCATACAGGACAGCTGCACATATAAACTCACAGCAGTCATTAACATACACAAGTCCTGTGCAAGTTCAAGCCAGACCAAATCCTAGAATGAAGAAGGAAGGTAGACAGGGTTCCACCCCTAGCTGAGGAGATAACTGCTGGGAAGGAGAATCTCTTTTCTTTGAAAGACTTGCTGCTGTGAGGCTGACCATACTCTAGTGGAAGACTACACACCCATAAATACTTATACTGAGTGAGTAGGGAGAAAACACACAAAGTGCGGTAGTCAGGAAAGAAGGGCGATCTGGATTAGTTAGGGGAGGGAGTGAATATGATCAGAACTTAATTCTCAAAGAATTAAAAGATAGGAAAAGTGGAGAAAGATTTGGTGTTTCTATAATAATATTATCAGTAATTTATACTCATATGTCTTTTACTACATTGGAGAGAAGAGGAAAGGAATTAATTATACACAACTTGAAGCAGCTTTCCTTTAACTCACTTCCAGTTAATCTTGCTCAACTTCCAGGAATGCTTCTTATGTAATGAGTATCATGCATTCTCTAACTTTATTTTTTCTAAAGGAAATATATAATAAATCACAGTAAGCTAAATAGCATCAGCTGCCCTCTTCAGAAGGGTCACTGGGTCTCTTATCTAGTACAGAAATGTTTGCCTGTTTCTACCCCAGAAACCATTCATTTTTTAAAACTCTTAGTGATGTAACATGAGAGGCAAAGTTCCTACTGTCATTGAGCTTACATGCTAATGCAATGAGCAGACAGTACATAAGAATGAAATTCATTTCAGAAAATAAAGACTTTCAAGTGAGGGAAAGTAATAGAGTACTTAGAAAGGGACTATCTACTCCAGCCCCTGCAGCTCTAGGGATTGATCCCAAGGCCTTGCGCATGCTAGGCCGTCACTGAACTACATCTGTAACTAGGGGAAGCCTTCTTCAAAGGCATCTGACCAGGTTGAATCTTAAACTATGGGGTGAAAAAACAGCTCTGTAAGAAACTGGGGTGAAAGCATCTGTGGTAGTGGTTTGTTTCCCTGAAACCATCCACTCGTCAATAAAAAGTTATTTGCTTAAATAAAATTGAGCAGAGTTCAGAAATGTTCAAGAACTTTCTTTGCCTGTATAGTCAAACCTCAAAGCATTCTTCCATAATGGATAGAAGTCAACAGATTTATCTCCTAATATTCCTTTTATAAAATATTACAGAATTTTCTTCTTGGTTGTCCAATATAGCATTGGTACAACCCTTCCCTGCCCTTAATTTATATCTGGCATATTTTTTCATTCCTTCCATCTTTTCTTTTTTTGTTTGTTGTTTGTTTGGGGTTTTTTTGGGGGGGGAGTTGTATTTTTGCAACAGGGTTTCACTATGTAACTCTAGCTCTCCTGGAACTTTCTTTTTTTTTTTTTTTTTACTGGCTATAAGATTTTTAATTAAATTTCTACTTAAGTGTCCAGCTTTTGCCTATAATTGTTATAATTATGATTTTCTTTTTTATTAGATACTTTCTTTATTTACATTTCAAATGCTATCCCCTTTCCTGGTTTCCTCTCTTAAAACCCCCTATCTCCTCCCCCCTCCCCCTGCTCACCAACCCACCACTCCTGCTTCCTGGCCCTGGCATTCCCCTACATTGGGGCATAGAGCCTTCACAACACCAAGGGACTTTTCTCCCATTGATGACCGACAAGGCCATCCTCTGCTACATATGCAGCTAGAGCCATGGGTCCCTCCATGTGTACTCTTTGGTAGGTGCTGCCATGCTGTCTGCTATGATGGATAGAACTGTAAGCAAGCCCACAATTAAATGCTTTCTTTTATAAGAATTGCCTTGGTCATGGTATCTCTTCATAGCAATAGGACAGTAAGGGTTTGATACTTAATATGTTACTTCAGAAAGGAGATGACAGAGGAAATAAATGTATACAGCAGAGTATTATTATGTGTGGATTATGTATTATGTGTGGATGTTTTTAAAGATGACTTTTGTATTTATTTTGTATGTGTGAGATGAATAGGTCACGTATTCTTATCACAGTGCACTTGTTCAGGTCGGAGGACAACTTACAGACATTGGTCCTTGGGACCAAACTCATTGTCAAGCTCAGGGGCAAGAACCTTTAGTCACTAGGCCATCTCACTTGCCCAGGAGTTGATTTTTAAGGGCAGCAATACCTGTCTAACTGGCTCCCTGAGAGATGGGAGTGGTGAAAAATAAGGCCAACAGAAAGGTAGGCTTAGCAGAATCTAAAGGACTTAAAAGCTGAAATCCCTGGGTTTGAATGTTTGTTACTCTGCTTTGAAAAAGACAGTTTCCATTTTCTAGTTTTCTTTCCTATGGCCTGCAAATGTAATTTTTGTAATGCTCTTCTTTATGGTAGTGGTTGTAAAACTTGATTGTACCTGGAAATAAAATGGGAACTTTAAATACTATTGATGTCTGGGTTCCAAAACCAAATATTCAGAATTATCTGGTCTAGAATCAATAGCTGGGACCAAGTGTTCAAATGCAAGAGCCTGTGGATGACATGTCACTTTCAAGCCATAAGCAGCCCCCAATAGACTCATGGACATCTCTGTATTGATTTTCTTACTGTTGTAATAGTAACAACTAAAGGGAAGAAATATTTTGGCTCACAATTTCAGAGATTTCAATTCATCAAGGCAAGGAGAACACAGTAGCAGGTGTGGCCTTCACGGTAATGAGAGTGTAAGGTGAAGCTACCAGATCAGGAAGCAGAAAAGAGATGGACAGCACTAGGAGTAAGTGTAGCTAACAAAGGCCTGCCTCAGGTACCTATTTCACTAGTCATTGTCAGCCTCCAAAAGGCTCCACAACCTTCAAAAAGTGCCACTAACCAGAGAACAAATGCTCACAAAACATGCCTCAGAGGGACAATTCAAACTCATTATATTCCAGTGACTATGCTATGTCCCTTCCATATATAATCTCATTCAATCATTATAACTCTAAATGTCATTATTCCACTTACCAGAAGAGAACAAACAAATTACTCCCAAGATCCAGTACTGATTGTACTCAATCTATTGAAGACTTCAAAACAACAAACTGGCTGTAAAGGCTAGAGAACTTTACAAAAGATATAAGCCTTGCCGAGGGGTGGTGCATGCCTTTAATTCCAGCACTTGGGAGGCAGAGGCAGGCAAATTTCTGAGTTCGAGACCAGCCTGGTCTACAAAGTGAGCTCCAGGACAGCTAGGGCTACACAGAGAAACCCTGTCTCGAAAAAACAAAACAACAAAAAAAAA
>NC_034590.1:80921602-80922612 GCF_900095145.1 Mus pahari | reverse complement strand
GGCTGGCCTCGAACTCAGAAATTCACCTGCCTCTGCCTCCTGAGTGCTGGAATTAAAGGCGTGCGCCACCACGCCCGGCTGAAAAGTAGATTTTTTAATCTATGTTTATTTCCATCTTTGTTTTTATTTCTTCTATCTTGGTTTTACTCCCTGACAGCTCAGCACCTCACATAACTGTATAGAAAAATCATAGCAGAGTTTTGCAATTAACAAAGCTTAAAAAGACCTTTTTTTAAAATGTGTGTGTGTGACAGGGCGGTGGTGGCACACGCCTTTAATCCCAGCACCTCGGAGGCAGAGGCAGGTAGGTTTCTGAGTTCAAGGCCAGCCTAGTCTACAGAGTGAGTTCCAGGACAGCCAGGGCTACAGAGAAACCCTGTCTCGGAAAAAAAAAAAAAAAAAAAAAAAAAAAAAAAAAAAAAAAAAAAAAAGATGTAAGCCTTTTCCTTGTATATAATCTCTTAATATTTCAGTGTCAAGTTGCTTAAAACTACTGTTGGCTCAAACAAAATAAGGCTACAAGTTTGCTTCTCTGATCAAGATGTTAGAAATTCAGAAGTGAGAGCTCTGGTCTTCAGTTACATGATTAGGGAATCCTTAAGCAGAAATGACAGTAGACACATCAGTGTGTGCTTAGAACAGTAACCAGTGAGGTGGGCGGTGCAGGAATCCCAGGTATAGATAACACCAACACTTGGGAAGCTGAGGCCAGAAGATACTAAGGTTGAGGCCATCTGAACTCCATGGTGAGAGGCTCAAAAAACAAAAGTAATACTGCCAGGATTAAAACCATGTGAAAGTATATTAACAAGTCAAGACTCTTAGCAGTTTTCCAGACTTATTAGAAGTGAATAAAATAGACATATAAAGCTGTTTGGTTACATTTCAAATCCAATTATTTGAAGTTTTACACATCTAAAATATAACAGAAACTTTAAATTTGTGAATGCTTATATCTATGACTGAAAAGTAGATTTTTTTGTTGTTTTTTTTTTTGTTTGTTTGTTTTT
>NC_034590.1:80901785-80921232 GCF_900095145.1 Mus pahari | reverse complement strand
GAGGCAGGTAGGTTTCTGAGTTCAAGGCCAGCCTAGTCTACAGAGTGAGTTCCAGGACAGCCAGGGCTACAGAGAAACCCTGTCTCGGAAAAAAAGAAAAAAAAAAATGTGTGTGTGAGTGAGCCTTCTCTCTTTATTCCATGTGGGACTGGAGATGGAGCTCAGTCAGGAGGCTTGGCAGCATGTGGTGCTGTTACCAGCAGTACCACCTTGCTGTCCCTTTTAACAGTTTTTAAATTCAAGATCCTGATTTTAAGACTTTATATTTTAGTTTTTGTTTTATTTATATTAGATATATGTATAATATAAATATATTAGGATATATTTACATTTTAGTTCCTTGTATTTAGGATATCCATGTTTTAGAACCAAGTGGCTATTCTTTGACATATACACTAGTATATTGAGTATTGAATTTTTGGAACACTGTGTTTCTACCACACAGATGTCTTTAGTGTATCATAATGAATGTAAATCACTTGTGAAAAAATAAAATATCACATTATATATATATATCTACTAGTTATAAAGCCATATAAGTTATATATACAAAGCAAAATCTCTTGTATTTCAAAAATTGCCCCTCTCCCAAAAAATGCTCTTCTTTTTTACACTTAAACCCCAAATAAAAATGGTTTTTATAGTGTTTAGTTTAAGTGGAAGTTTATTTAATAGCATTAATTCTAAGGCAAAGATCTAAGTTTACTAGAATTATAAATCTTCAAAGCCACACTTACCAGACTTAAATACTAAGGAAAGTACAATTCTCTGCTGAACATTCTATTTAAGGACTAGGTCTTTCAACACCAAGACATGTCAAATTACGTTTGGGTCTTTGAAAACCCAGCTCTTGGGAATGAATTCCAAACCTCGACTGTTGAAAGCACACGTGCTTTAATTTAGTTTAGTAACCCATTTTATTTAAAAAAAAAAAACAAAAAAAACAAAAAAACATGCTTAACAGAGATGGGGCATTTCTCCTTTACATACCTTCATTTTTGGAAAGCTAAAATGTTGCATACAGTGGCTTACATACATAACCCATCTTTTAAAATACCACCTGGAAGTATAGTTTGAAATGCTTCATTTTCCTATATAGCCCTTAAGAAAAATGAAAACACTGCGCTGCCCATCTTTAACGTTTGTTAAAAATGAAGGAAAAACTTTTTAAAATGACTTTGCAATTTTAAATCTTCCAAATGCCCGCGCTCTGCAAACACTTCTCAAGCCAGCCTAGTATATTCTGTCTGGGTCAAGCTCGGTGACAGCAGGCCGAGCATTTGAGGAAAAGCTGCCTCTAGCCTGGGGTACAATGCCCTTCCTTTGATCCTTTTCTCGTTACTCTGCAGATGGAGGACCAACAAACAGAACGCATTCCTATCGATGGGCACACGTCCCTCTCTTCTGCAAAGCTCCCAGACGCCAGACCGAGGCCAGGCCGCGAGGCCACTCCGAGCCCTCGGGACGCCAGGCCCGGACGGGTCAGGGAGGAGAGGCGAGGAAAAGGTTCTTCTAGGCAAGCTTGAGGCAGGGACTCTGGAACAAAGCGCCGGCCCAGGAAGACCAGGCGGCCCGGCGACGCACACTCACGGGGCTCCCGGCGCTACGCAAGAGTCCCGCAGCGCGCCGGCCCGCCGCCCTTACGCCACTGGCTTGGCCCCAAAGCCTTCGCGAATATGGCTTTGCGCACTGCGGCGGGGCTGTGCCGCAACCGAGCTTGCCCGCTGGCTCCTCCCCGCCGCCCTGCGCGGATTGGTAGCGGACGGAAGCCCGGCTGCTGATTGGATAGCGAAGGAGCCACTCGGGGAGGCTCTGGTGGGTCGGCCGCCTCAGAGTGATAAGTTGGGCTTCAGACACGCCTCAGCGCCAGCAGCGAGCCGGAGCTCTATGGAGGTGGCGGCGGGTACCGGGTGGCGGCTGCAGCAGCTACTCCTCTGAGCTGAGTTTCCAGCCGGCCGCGTCTCCTTCCTCCCCCTTCCCTCCCCCTTTTTTGTTTTCCGTTCCCCTTCCCCCCCCTTCCCCGTCCCCGACGACCGGATCCAGAGGAGGCAGCTGCGGTGGCAGCTGCTGAGTTCTCGGTGAAGGTGAGTGGAGTCGCCGCCGCCGCCGAGTGGAGCCCTCTAAGATGGCCGCCGCCCCTGGCCGCTTCTTGTCGAGTGGAACAAAATGGCGGCCGCAGGCGGAGCCGGGCGGGGCGGCCTTTCCTCTGCCTTTGGGCTACTTAGAAATCTATGGCCTCTGCGCTCCTTCCTGTGCCGACCGAGGAGCTAGGCTGACGTGTGCTCGAGTGGCGGGCGCAGCCGGGATCCTGACGTGGGATCCGGGAAGAGCGTGCGAGCGTGGCAGGCCTCGCGCCTCGGCGGGAGGGACGCGGCCCGCGGCAGGGCCCGGCCGTTGGCGCGGGACCAGCGAGGCGGACGAGTCCGGAGCCCGGCCTCCCGGCGGGGAGGAGGTGTGTGAGCCCTAGTGCGGGCCCGAGTCGCGGTCCCTTTGTGGGCCGTGGCAGCGAGGCGCTGTCAGCCGGGGGATTTATGGTGGAGGCGGCGGGTGGGCAGGAGGCCGCCTTCCTGCGGGAGAACAAAGGGCCGGCCCGGAGGGGGCGCCTCCCGCCCAGTCCTAGGCCCTCGCTGGTCGCCGCTCGGAAGCTGAGCCAGCCTGGGCCTGGGGGAGGAACTCGCTGCTCTTTTGTTCGCGCGGAGTGGGGCGGAGGTGCCTGCTGCCATGTTGTGGCCCCGGCCTTCCGGCGGCTTTACACACGCGCCCTGTGTAAAAGGGGTTTTAAGGACGAGCAGAGGAAAAAGCTGCCCAACACCGGGTAATGAGGCTCCGGCCGGCCTGTCACCACCCCGGCCACCCATTTTCGTACCGCGGACATATCCCTTGTAGCACCGCCGGTGTTGAATTTTAAAGGCCCCATAATACGGCTGCTTCCTAGGCAGCATCCAGATTTTTTTCGTTTTATTTTTCCCACAAAAGCTGTTCCTTGAATACTAAGGGAATCCACGGGGCTAAACAAGGTTTTACTGTGTATTTGTGGTTTTTGACTCCGTTCTATTTTAGTCTTCTGAGGGCTGCAATGCAGTGAAAGTTCAACCAGCTGCAGTGCTGGGAGCTGAAATAAATTATACTTGAAAGTTTATAGCTCGGTATGGCAGTACCTAATTTTGGTGTTTTCTCTCTTTCCAGGCTTTTCATTTCTACCATCCCCTCCCCTCCCCACCCCATCCATTAATATTATTCTTTTGAAGATTCTTCGTTGTCAAGCCGCCAAAGTGGAGAGTGCGATTGCAGAAGGGGGTGCTTCTCGTTTCAGGTATGGATTTGGGAGTGGGTAGTAGATACATGGGAGGGGGGTGTTCAGAAAGGGCTAGTCATAAAAATCTTTACCAAGCCTGGCAGTGGTGGCGCACGCCTTTAATCCCAGCACTTGGGAGGCAGAGGCAGGTGGGTTTTTGAGTTCAGGACAGCCAGGGCTACACAGAGAAATCCTGTCTCAAAACAAAGTCATTATGGAATCCCACTAATGTGCTGTGGTTCTAGAGTAAAGAGTAAATGGATTACTGGGGTAGGGTAGGGGACTATTTTGTCCCAGTGTTTGTCTGCATGCATCTCTGTACAGTGTTAGAAAAGGGCATCAGAACCCTTGACTGGAGTTGTGAGCTGCCATGTGGATGTTAGGATCTGAACTGCTTTCAATGTCTGAGCCATCTCTAGCCTCTAGTTCACTTTCTTTTAGGCCAAAGTTCACTTTGTTATGCAATTTCTAAAATATAAATAGGTTCCCTTTCAAGTGAGGCATAATTGGTATAGTAAAAATTTTCTTTTGAATAGTGCTTCTTCGGGCGGAGGAGGAAGTAGGGGTGCACCTCAGCACTATCCCAAGACTGCTGGCAACAGGTATGGTAAAACTTGTAAAGACAGTTAACTTTTAAAAACTGTCAATTTGATTAAAGACTTCTCCATACCTAACAGGATAATTCTTGGGAAGTCATCAGTAACCTTGATGTAGATTCATAATTCCAAACTGCTTTTCATCCTCTTGGTTTATGTTTGCTGGTATTCCAAAATTACGATCACTACTATATGGTATTTGTGAAGTGATCTGTGTGGAATTTGCTTGTTAAGCATTTTAGTATTGAGTCTCAAGGTTTGGTGCCTGGGCCAGCAGTTTTGGCATTGCCTAGGAAGATATATATATTCAGAAATGGAAATTCTCGGGTACTACCCCAAATCTACTAGATCAGAAATTGGGAATGGGCCTTCCAGTCTGTTTTAAGAAACCATCTCCTGATGCTGTTTGAAAAAAGATTATTAGGATTGTTTTGTTGTGGGGGGAAAAAGTAAAGCCTAAGATTTGGCTTGGTGGCTCCTTTTACCCTCTGTCCCCTCTGTTTAGAAGTGGTATGGCATTTGTTTCGAGTGGATGCTGTGTTAAGTTTTTTTCTTAATTGTAAGCCACTTCATCAATGTTTTATTTAACTAGCGAGTTCCTGGGGAAAACCCCAGGGCAAAACGCTCAGAAATGGATTCCTGCACGAAGCACTAGACGAGATGACAACTCCGCAGCAAACAACTCCGCAAATGAAAAAGAACGACATGATGCAATCTTCAGGAAAGTAAGAGGGTAAGTGCCAAAGTCTGTTCTGAAGGAAGTAGAGGTGAGCTGTATTCTAGTGTGTGTACTGAAAAGTTCAGGCATGATTTTGTCAAGATTCATTAGGCATCTATCACATTGTAGTAGATTCAGATGTCAACAATATTTTAAAGAATCTTAAACAGAAGAAGCGTAGCCTATTGGTATTTGACAGCAAGGTTTATTTGTTTGCAAACCACAAGTTGGAAATGCTAGCATTTCCATGTTGGTTTAATGTGTAACTCAGTGATGTGGGTAATATAACCATCTTAACTCATGGTCACTTCCATATATATAATGAAGACCTACTGCTCTTGGGTATTTAGAGAAGTTTCTTGTGAAACAGCAGGAAAGCCCAAATACAATTCAGATATTGTGACTGAGAAGTGATTCCAGCATCTCTGGATGAAAACTGTACACTTCTTTAATACCATGCACAAGATTTGCATGAGCTCAAGCCAGACAAAAGCCCTGTTCCTGGCCAAGAAGCTACTAGCAAAATACGTGCTGTTGGGAGAGGGTTTTTTTTTTTCCCCCGCCAGGGAGTATCAATCAGTTGATATATCAGCCACACTCTAAGGCAAGTCTTAAGTTCAGGAATAAATTAGAGAACCTATGGGGGCATGGGGTCAGAAAATACTATGATTTTAAAATACAAAATGGAAATCTCAAGTTGGGGAGGGGGAGGAACATTTTCTTGTTTAGGACCCTAGTAAAGGAAAAATCAAAATTTAAATGCTTTTTTTTTTAGCTCAAGAAAAATGTTAAGTCACACTTTGTGTTTTCCCCCTAGCATACTAAATAAGCTTACTCCTGAAAAGTTTGACAAGCTATGCCTTGAGCTCCTCAATGTGGGTGTAGAGTCTAAACTCATCCTTAAAGGGGTCATACTGCTGGTAAGTTTAAGATGTTAGCTTAAAAGAGGGGGAGAAATTTAACAGACCCAAGTTTGACTGAATTATTGCATTAAATAATGAAGTGTAGTTCTTAGATATAGATAAGAATGTGATATATTTACATACATGATAGATATGATTAATGATGCTAATACAAATAAACCCCTTTAATGGCTATTAAGACCCAAGGGGGTGAGCCATTTAGTTGACCATGCTGTCCAGAAATAGCTGTTAAGTTGTTTTACTTTTGTAAAAGTGGTTTTGGAAATTTTATATTAGATACTCAATTCTGACATCTTGTTTTGCATGACTACCACAGAGTTGGATCTCAAATCCAGCGTCTCTGTTTTATGATTTATAGTTCATTTCTAACTGGGGAGGAGGTATATATAACATGAGATCTAGTCTATTGTACCAGACATTAAATTTTTAAAACTTAAAAAGTGTTTTTTTTTTCCCCTGAGTTGTCCAAATTAATTGAGATTGTAACTTGTTGTGAAATGTATAACTGTTTAAAGGGAGGCTATTTCAGCTTCTAGTTCATGGTGGTTTGTTTTTTAATGACTTATGTAGATTGTGGACAAAGCCCTAGAAGAGCCAAAGTATAGCTCGCTGTATGCTCAGCTATGTCTGCGATTGGCAGAAGATGCACCAAACTTTGATGGCCCAGCAGCAGAGGGTCAACCAGGACAGAAGCAAAGCACAGTGAGTGGCAGTTTTTGTTTCCTTTGTTTTGAAATTAATTTGAAAATTTTTTTCTTTTTATAAATACTTTTTGTTTTCAAATAGACATTCAGACGCCTCTTGATTTCCAAATTGCAAGATGAATTTGAAAACCGAACCAGAAATGTTGATGGTAAGAATTTAAATTTGCTATTGACTAGTACTGGGTGGTTTTTATTACATTTGTGTGTGTGTGTGCACACATTTCATGGCCTAAGTGTAAAGGTCAGAACACTTACATGTGTGGTTCTAAGTGTTCTTTATTTTGTTTGCCTCCCTTCCCTCAGTCTATGATAAGCGTGAAAATCCCCTCCTTCCTGAGGAGGAGGAACAGAGAGCCATTGCTAAGATCAAGATGTTGGGGAACATCAAATTCATTGGAGAACTTGGCAAGCTTGATCTTATTCATGAATCTATCCTTCATAAGTGCATCAAAACAGTAAGTATGACTTGAGGTGTAGTGGATCAGGGGTGAGGCAGTCAATGAGAACATCCTTATTTGGGGCAAATTAGGCAATTATTCACATTTTGATAACTAGAGATAACTTGGAGGATTTTGAAGTGTGCTTTATAAAGTAGAGATAGAAAAGATTACCTGTGTTAAAATTCTTAGAGGGTTTCTTAAATGAAAACCAGTAGGAAAGCATTGTCTCACAAGCTTTAGCAATTAACAGTCCAAATCTAAGGAGGAAAAACTACATAAACAAGAGTAACAATGATTGTAAACATGTTCTTTTGGTAGCTTTTGGAAAAGAAGAAGAGAGTCCAACTCAAAGATATGGGAGAGGATTTGGAGTGCCTCTGTCAGATAATGAGGACAGTGGGACCTCGATTAGACCATGAACGAGCCAAGGTATGTTTTTGTTAAGAACAGTGTAAAGGGTGGTGTCTGTGAGGTGGTAGTATTTACTCTAGTCATTGGCTTGTATAGCAATAATCCAGAGCATCTTACACATTTACTGACTATCTAATTGTGTATTTTTGTCTCTTTATCAGTCCTTAATGGATCAGTACTTTGCCAGAATGTGTTCCTTAATGTTAAGTAAGGAATTGCCAGCCAGGATTCGTTTCCTACTGCAGGTAAGATGGTTTTTAACAATGTTGAAAGTTTTGAGTTTTTTCAGTTGGAATGGTAAAATAAAATTTATATTTTTTAAAATTATAGGATACTGTAGAGTTGCGAGAGCACCATTGGGTTCCTCGCAAGGCTTTTCTTGACAATGGACCAAAGACGATCAATCAAATCCGTCAAGATGCAGTAAAAGTAAGGGATTTTTGATTTCCTGTCCCTCCCTTTGTTAACTCTTACAATTAGAATTGGTATTGCTTTGTGTCCTTCATCCCATTTGGGAGAATGGTAGCATTACATTTTAGTAATAAGGACAGTACTTACCCACTTTCTTCTCAAAGGATCTAGGAGTGTTTATTCCTGCTCCTATGGCTCAAGGGAGGAATGACTTCTTCCTGGAGGGACCGTTCATGCCGCCAAGGATGAAAATGGATAGGGACCCACTTGGGGGACTTGCTGATATGTTTGGACAAATGCCAGGTAATTTAAAAAAAAAACAGCAGTGTTTTGGATAAACCAAAAGTTAATATTTTAATTTAGTGAATTTCTAAGAATTGTCTGTATTTTAAGGTAGTGGAATTGGTACTGGTCCAGGAGTTATCCAGGATAGATTTTCACCCACAATGGGACGTCATCGTTCAAATCAGCTCTTCAATGGCCATGGGGGTCACATCATGCCTCCCACGCAGTCGCAGTTTGGAGAGATGGGGGGCAAGTTTATGAAAAGCCAGGTAAGATATTGATAGTGTTAGGGCTAGCCTTAGGTCTAATACCTTTTGCCCTTTATTGTTTTTAAATGAAGCTGAGTTTTTATGCTTTTTTTCCCTTCGCATATTTCCATTTGACAGTTGTTTCAAATTGAGTAAGATGCTGATCCTTAAGATTAGTAAAATCACATCACTTTATTTAACAGATAGGTTAGATATTCTTCCCTGTTCCACCTTTTCTGGGCAAAGCAATGACTTGGCTCATCCCTTTGGTACTTGATTACCATAATTTTTATCTAGACTTTCTTTCTCCCTTTCTGAAATAGGGGCTAAGCCAGCTCTACCATAACCAGAGTCAGGGACTCTTATCCCAGCTACAAGGACAGTCGAAGGATATGCCACCTCGGTTTTCTAAGAAAGGACAGCTTAATGCAGATGAGGTACATTTGCCTACATTACTTCTATGCAGTAGTTTGTCAGTGCAGAAGTCTCTTGCCCGATGATTATAAAAAGACGCAAAAGAGGACTTAAAGCTGGAATTCTTTTTCCTTTTATTCTCTCCTCTCCTCTATGTCTTTAACTTTTCTACTTTTCTCTGCTTTTTCTCTCTCTCTGGATGTCCAGCGTCCTATGAGCGAAGATTATGAGATATGAGGGCAAGTTTCTAAGTTATTTATATAGTTATCATAAGAAAATGGTAAAGATATTCAGTAGAATAAAGGGTTTATCTGCATTGCTGATATTGGGAGACTTGAACGGTACAAACAAGGTTTGTGAAGTTTGTTTTTTTTTTTTTCCCAGTATCTTACTCTTTAAATCAGGTGTTTTTCCCATAAGTTAAATTCATTATGTGACACTGAATAACTTTAGTTTTTGGAGAATTATATCACTGCTATAATAGATTTATATAGAATTAGTTGTGGGGTATTCAAAGTGTTAGTAGTTATGCTCATTAGTTCTGTTAACTTGGTTGTATGTTGATTTGTTCTCAATTTTAGATTAGTTTGAGGCCTGCTCAGTCGTTTCTAATGAATAAAAATCAGGTGCCAAAGCTTCAGCCCCAGATAACTATGATTCCTCCCAGTGCACAGCCACCGCGCACTCAAACACCACCTCTGGGACAGGTATGGGCCCCCAAAGTATAGTACAGTTCTCAGTGGTCCTGAAGGTGGGTGAGGACTCAAGTGTTTGCTTCCCTCTGCTTCATGGTAGTGCTGTTATTTTTGGTTTGTTTCATTTTGATTAAATATGTGTTGTGTTTCTTGTCTTTAGACACCTCAACTTGGTCTCAAAACTAATCCACCACTTATCCAGGAAAAGCCTGCCAAGACTAGCAAAAAGCCACCACCATCAAAGGAAGAACTACTTAAACTGACCGTAAGTTTCATAAAGCCTCATAAATCATCTCTGGTACTTGGAAAATATTTGAGGGTAGGGAATGCTAATGAGAATTGAATTGTGTTCTTAGGAAGCTGTTGTGACTGACTATCTGAACAGTGGAAATGCCAACGACGCTGTCAGTGGTGTGAGAGAAATGAGAGCTCCAAAACACTTTCTTCCTGAGATGCTAAGCAAAGTGATCATCCTGTCTCTTGATAGAAGTGATGAAGATAAAGAAAAAGCAAGTTCTTTGATCAGTTTACTCAAACAGGAAGGGATAGCCACAAGTGACAACTTCATGCAGGTAGAACATTCTACCAATAGTGTGGTAAAGTAACTTCTTTCCATTTAAGATTGGAAATTAATGAAACTGTTTTGGATTTTCTTCACAAGGCTTTCCTAAATGTATTGGAGCAGTGCCCCAAACTGGAGGTTGACATCCCCTTGGTGAAATCTTACTTGGCACAGTTTGCAGCTCGTGCTATAATTTCAGAGTTGGTGAGCATTTCCGAACTAGCTCAACCACTGGAGAGTGGCACCCACTTCCCTCTCTTCTTACTTTGTCTTCAACAATTAGCTAAATTACAAGACCGAGAGTGGTTAACTGAACTTTTTCAACAAAGCAAGGTCAATATGCAGAAAATGCTGCCAGGTAAGAGCCAGCTGACTTACACTAAATGGAGATTTGGGTCCTTGAGTGGATTTTTGTTTGCTAAGATATCATTTGTAAAGCTAGATAAGGTCAACCTGGTAAAATGAGAAATTGCTTTGTGTTTGCAGAAATTGATCAGAATAAAGATCGAATGTTGGAGATTTTGGAAGGAAAGGGACTGAGTTTCTTATTCCCACTCCTTAAATTGGAGAAGGAACTATTGAAGCAAATTAAGCTGGATCCATCCCCTCAAACTATATATAAATGGATTAAAGATAACATCTCTCCCAAACTTCATGTAGATAAAGGATTTGTGAACATCTTAATGACCAGGTAAGATGAGTAGTTCATTTGTTATTAGTAGTCAATTGTTATTAAACAATTTGTGTTGAGCTAGACAACTGTTGGGTTTCTAACAAAACATGCTGTTCAGCTTCTTACAGTACATTTCTAGTGAAGTAAGCCCGCCCAGCGATGAAACAGATTCTTCCTCTGCTCCTTCCAAAGAGCAGTTAGAGCAGGAAAAACAGCTGTTGCTCTCTTTTAAGCCAGTGATGCAGAAATTTCTTCATGATCATGTGGATCTACAGGTCAGTGCCCTGTATGCTTTGCAGGTGCACTGTTACAACAGCAGCTTCCCAAAAGGTGAGGTGACTGTTCAGGTGTCGGGTATTGAGAGGCAGTCCAAATATAAATAGCACGTTAAATAATGAATTATATGCTGTGCTTTGTTTTAAGGCATGTTACTTCGATTTTTTGTTCATTTCTATGACATGGAAATTATTGAAGAGGAAGCTTTCTTAGCTTGGAAGGAAGACATAACTCAAGAGTTTCCAGGAAAAGGCAAGGCTTTGTTCCAGGTAAGTGCTTTGTTGAGTTTTTTTTTTTTTTTTTGACTGTCGGCTTAGCTTGGTTTTTGTTTTTCTTGTTAGTATTTTAAATGGCCCTCTAACTTGAATGTGTCCAAAAGTATGCTGGTCAGCACTTAAAGAAGTTCTAGTTAAGTAGGTAGTTAGCAAAATGAGATAAAGTTACAGAATGAAATAGTGGGATATAAAGGTGTTAAATTAGGTGACAATTTTGGTGGTAAAGCTGTTTGCATGGTTAAAGGAGTAATTAAACCTTAGGTGAAAAAAGCATCTAGTTTGGAATTCTGTTATCAGTGGAGTTCAGTCAATCCTAAGAGTGGAACTTGACATCAAAGTGTTCCATAATCCATAATGTATATAAATAAGTGAGTTTAATAGTAGGATCCCAGTCTGGTACTAATAGGTTCTTTATTTTCTTTATTTAGCACAATTCAGATAGTTCTAGTTTTTCTAGGCTTCAGATTTAAGGAAGCCCTGGTTTATAAAAGTTTCTAAGGTTTGTAGGCTACTTTGGGAAGATCATTAA
Organism: Mus pahari; assembly: GCF_900095145.1. Taxonomy (NCBI): domain Eukaryota; kingdom Metazoa; phylum Chordata; class Mammalia; order Rodentia; family Muridae; genus Mus; species Mus pahari. The sequence continues at coordinate 80,909,777 of NC_034590.1, read as the reverse complement.
GGATTAATCCCTACTCCTACTTTTGAGAATGTGATAAGTAATTCTGGTATACATCTTGGCATGCCATCCTTGCCTATCTATATGCTTGATAACATTTGGTTTGGAAGGGTTGCTGTCTTGGACTAGGTAGAAAGACTACAATGTTCCTCAAATGTCATTGTAGAACTGTCAAACAGAAGTGTAAGACTAGTTATTTAGAAGGCTGTGGGAAAGACTCAGATAAAGACCAAAGTTCTGATCCCTTTTAGTATACATCCTGAACCAAAATTTAAGTTTTACTAAATTATAAATTTAATTTACAGGTGAATCAGTGGCTAACCTGGCTAGAAACTGCTGAAGAAGAAGAATCAGAGGAAGAAGCTGACTAAAGAACCAGCCAAAGCCTTAAATTGTGCAAAACATACTGTTGCTATGATGTAACTGCATTTGACCTAACCACTGCGAAAATTCATTCCGCTGTAACGTTTTTCACAATATTTAAAGCAGAAGCACGTCAGTAAGGTTTCCTTCTGCATAAGGTTTTTGTAGTGTGATGTCTTAATCATAGTCTACCATCAAATACTTTAGGAGTATCCTTAATGTTTAGATAGAATATTAGCAGCATGCAATAATTACATCCTAAGTTCTCAAGCAGAGGCAGTCTATTGCAAGGACCTTCTTTGCTGCCAGTTACCATAGGCTGTTTTAAGTTAGAAAACTGAATAGCAACACTGAATACTGTAGAGATGCACTTTGCTCAGTAATACTTGAGTTGTTGCAATATTTGATTATCCATTTGGTTGTTACAGAAAAATTCTTAACTGTAATTGATGGTTGTTGCCGTAATAGTATATTGCCTGTATTTCTACCTCTAGTAATGGGCTTTATGTGCTAGATTTTAAAATCCTTGAGCCTGGGCAAGTGCACAAGTCTTTTTAAAAGAAACATGGTTTACTTGCACAAAACTGATCAGTTTGAGAGATCATTAATGCCCTTGAAGTGGTTTTTGTGGGTGTGAAACAAATGGTGAGAATTTGAATTGGTCCCTCTTATTATAGTATTGAAATTAAGTCTACTTAATTTATCAAGTCATGTTCATGCCCTGATTTTATATACTTGTATCTATCAATAAACATTGTGATACTTGATGTAGTTGTACATGACTTCAAATAGTATCTGCAAAGTTATGGAGAATTGTTCATTTGGTTTTGAGTGAGGTATGGATTTATCTCAGTTTAAGAACTTGGGAAATTTTTAATTTCATAGTGTTAATTGGTAGTGATTGAGCCTGTAAAGTAACACCCCTTAATTCAAGCATTAATTTTTTTTCACCTCAGGACTGTTCCCTATCAATCTAATGCAAACTGTCAACTTAATCTGACCTTTACTATTTCAGACCTTGTGTCAACTCTTTGGCTCTGCTTTCTAAGCACCTAAGGAATAAGCTTGTCTCATCCACCAACCTCTTTGCTGAGATACCTGTTTAGCCCTTGATCTCCATTTGTTGTTCACAATGAAACAACCAGAACAAGAAACTGAAAATACAAAACTGCTGCATGGTTTAGAACCCAGCAGACTTTTAAGTCATCTTACAATTGGCTCCCTCTTGGCTGCTTTTCATTTTTCTTGCCCTTGCATATTCAGTTACTTTACCTGGAATAGTCAGTGGTCCCCTCACCCTTTAACATTCAGGTGTGGTATAAATGTCAAAGAACTAGCCTTTCTATGCTGGAACAGTGAGGTGTTTGTGTCAAAGTATGCTGCAAAAGAAAAAAAAATGTATTTGGCATGGAATCCAGAGAACAGTAGACCACAGAAATAGACTGGGTGGTCAAGTCCTGTGTCCCCTGTTAAATACTTGTTCTTCGGTGTCCCCAGCTCCTACTGGTGACCAGAGTAGGAACAGATGAACCCTTGCTGTCTCCCAGCAGAACCATGGTCTGCTTTGGCGGCTCTTGTTTTGAAGATTTGCAGTAGACTAGAAGAAACTGGGAAGAGTTGAAGTGGACAGCTGAGTGGACATCCCACATCTCAGCCTAGCTTGTAGTCCACTACCTATTTACCCCACCCCTTGGTGAAAGCAGAGCCCCAAGGGGGGATAGTGTAAATGTGTCTTCAGCCATTGCTGAGTGGGATGATAAATTTCAGTTTTGTGAGCTTCAATCTTAAGAGAATTGCAGTAATTAGAAATTAAGAGCAATTCAAAATTAGGTTTAGGATCTAAAATGTTCTGGATAAAAGATTGTCTTTGAATCTGAAGCTTGATTGACTGCATGATAACTGAGTTAGGGCTAACAGAACTAACTGAAATGATCTGTGTATACCCCACTCACTAGAAAAACTAGTAATGAATAAATGCTTGGATAGTGACCTGGGTTTTTCTTCATTTGTTACACCACTTAATCCTAGCATTGCATTGCACAATGCCTCCAACTCATTATTTGGCCTTCACAGTGCGGTGGTTGTATTGTTTTGTATGTAATATATATGATGTACTATCTTCTGTATTAAATAATTATATAATTTTATATATGTACATTGAAAAATGAGTACCTTGAAAGCAGTCTCTAGAACTAACTGCTCATGGCATGAGTATCCTCCAAATCCTTGAGGTAGGTGTTGTTGATCAGCTGTAGCTCTCAATGTTAAGGTAAACCAGGGTATTACAAAGCTCTTCCCCTAACTTGTCTCAGTGTCAGAGACAGCCTGACAAGAAGAGTCCTGGTCCAGAAAGACAGTAGAGCAGAATAGCAACTGAACTTGGAGTCACATCGACTTCACTTTTCACCCCATTACTTGGAACTGGGTCAGAACAGGACAGAAAGCCATCCGCCCTCCAAGAGTTCCTAGAACCCCTCTGCCAGACCCCAGCCTCCTGATTGGACATTGGTAGACAAGATAAAGGAGCTTTGTCCTGCATCCAAAAAGACTTGGTGGACACAGAAGGAGTGATAGAATTTTGCCCCACCAACTGTGAAGGATTCAATATGGCTCAGAAGTAGTGTGACACCTTCCTTATGGGCCACCAGACAGACATATGGAATACATTCTAGTCCACAGGAACATTTAGGAGTAGCAAAAGGTAAGGATAAGGGAGGAGAGCCATGTGTGCTACTTAGAACAGGATGTTGAGAATCCCATGTTTGGGGGAGATAAATTTCAGGAGGGAATCGAGCCTCCAGGAAGAACCTTCAGACAAGGGAGCTAGAACCACAGGCCCTGAAATGCAGATGAATGTTAAAGCAATCAAGGTCAGAATAGTCCAGCAGAGGAAGGTGGCCTGAAGCAGGAGAGCGATGGAGTCATGGGTAGAACTAATCCAACTATTCAAAGTGAAACAGGCTGTGCGCTGACTTACTTAGCAGTGATATTTACTAAATTCGAAATTTGGTTATTCTAGTCAATATAGCCAACACTGAGCATTTAGTATGTTAGATCAGAGTAGACATACTATGATTCATCCCATCTTATCTCAGGTACTATGCTTGCTTTTATTTACTGATGAGGAAACTGAGACTTGAATAAGTCATAGACCTTGTACAAGACGTTTACAAAGTTCCCACACCAGAGGCTCTTAAAGTGGCATGTTCAGTGAAAGCTTGCATTGTGATTCAAGTTACTGTTTCCTCTATATTCAGTCTGAGCACTCCCCCAGCTCAAGGATGATGCCACCACATTCAAGTGGGTCTTCAGTTTTCTTATTTACAAATTTAATCAAGTTGGCAAGGAAGGTTATCACATCCAGAGAAACTTCATGCCTGTGGAATGAACCCTTTTTTTAAAAAAAAATATTTTATGTATATAAGCACACCATTGCTCTCTTCAGACACCAGAAGGGGGCAGCAGACCCCCATTACAGATGGTTGTGAGCTACCATGTGGCTGCTGGGAATTGAACTCAGGACCTCTGGAAGAGCAGTCAGTGCTCTTAAGCACTGAGCTGTCTCTCCAGCCTAAGCCCTTTTTAAGATTCTATGTGTAAGGTGTGGAGGGGAGGTGGAGGCAAGGTATCGAGACTTTTTCAGAGGTCCATTCTCTTCCATGGTATTGATGAGGAAGGAACTCTCTTGTTCTATAGCACAGCAATATGAGTTTCTGTCTGATTCTCCTGTCTTCACTTTCCATCTCATTGTAGGAGTGCTGGGATTACAGACATGAGATACCACAGCTGGCTTTTAAAACTGGTTCTTGGAATTCAGATCATCTGGCTTGAGCAGTGAGTGCTATGCTACTAGCCCCCTTTCTATTTTCCCTTTTTCTGTACCTGGGCCTGTCACATGTGACTATATACCGGTTAAACATTCCTGTGTAACTTTTAACTAGAATGGAAATGATGTGAACAAATGTCTATTCACCCCAGAGAGGACATGGATGACTGACAACATTTTATCCAAGTCTAGTTTATCGGGATTTCTTTTTAAAGATTTAGTTATTTGAAGTATATGAGTTTATTGTCACTATACTCAAGACACACCAGAAGAGGTATCAGATCCCATTGTTAAGGTTGTGAGCCACTGTGTGGTTGTTGGGAATTGAACTCAGGACCTCTGGAAGAACATTCAGTGATTTTTTATTTATTTATTTATTTATTTATTTATTTATTTATTTATTTATTGGTTTTTTCGAGACAAGGTTTCTCTGTGTAGCTCTGACTGTCCTGGAACTCATTTTGTAAACCAGGCTGGCCTCAAATTCAGAAAACTGCCTACCTCAGCCTCCCAAGTGCTGGGATTAAAGGTGTGTGCCACCACCTCCTGCCGGTAAGAGATTTTTAATAGGTCTTAGGTGAGGGATAATGACATGTAAGCTCGGAGCTGGGATGGTGCCCATATATGGTCAAAGCTGAACATTCAGTGCTCTTAACCACTGAGCCACCTCTCCAACCTTATTGGGATTTCTTCTTCTTTTTTTTTTTTTTTCAATTTTTTATTAAGTATTCATTTACATTTCAAATGCTATCCTGAAAGTCCCCTATACCCTCCCCCCCCCCCGCTCCCCTTATTGGGGTTTCTTAATAGAAGCAAGGATGAAGAGGTTTCCAGCACTTGTCTCTCTCTGCTTCCTGATTGTGAGTACAATGTGACTAGTGACCTCACACTGCTGCCAACATGGCTCCCCTACCATCATGGGCTATATGCTCTTGAACTGTATCCCAAAATAAATCCTTCCCTCCATAAATAGCTTATTAGCTATTTTGGTCTCATTAACAAAAGTTACTGGTGGTTTGAATGGGCAGTGTCCCCTGTACATGTACATGTGTCTGCGTACTTGGTCTCCCAGCTGATTCTACTATTTGGAGAGGTTAGGAAATCTTTAAAAAGTGGATCCTTGCTAGGGGGAATTATGTCACTGGGGGGCTGTACTTGAAGGTTTATAGGCTCACCCACTGTTTCCTATGTGCAGCAGAAATTAAATCAGCCAGCTCCCTGCTCTGGCCACTGCTACCATTTCTTCCTCACCATATGGACTCCTCTGCAACCATAAGCCAGAATAAACTCTTAAACATTGGCATGTGTGGTCATGATATTTTTTCACAGCAACAGAAAAGAAATTTATGCACTGAACTTGTGTGACTGGAGCTGTAGTCACCTCAGGGTTGGACCCTGAGACCTGGAGTACTGCATACTCAGCCCCAATGCCCCTATGATGGGCTGGATTGTATCCCCAACTCTAAAGACCTGAATGTGGCCAAAATCAGATGAATTTCTGAGGATGGCCTGTAGTCCTGTGTGGTGGTGTCCTTACAAAAATAAGAAACGCAGACAATGTCACTTGGTGATGGAAGCAGAGCTAGGGATGCCACTAGCCATGTAGAGATGCCCAAGATCACGGGCAACATTAGAAGAAAAGTGCCTCTTCCTCCTCTAGAGAAACACATTGCTTTGAAGACACCTGGTTACTGCAGCCCTGGGAGCCTGTTACACCTGCTCTTGCCCAGCACCAGCACCCCTCAAGGACCATGCCTTCTACCTCACTCCCATTTACCTCCCTAGAACTCCAAAGCTGCTTCACACAATTGGATGCAATGGTTAGAGCAGAGACCAGTGGTAGTGCTGGGACCTTTTAATACAGTTAGTTCCTTGTGTGATGACTCCCAACCATTTTACTACTGTTAGGAATCAGAATGCAAATCTTGGAGATGGAGGATTACCAAAGGGGTCCTGACCCACAATTGAGAACCACTGGCGTAGACAAACCAAGAGTAATGATATGAGCAAATGAACAATGCTGCTCTAGTCTCAGAATTCTCTGAGGAAATTTACAGGACTCATCCATTTTAGCAATGAAAAGTTAGGAAATAAAAGGGAGAAGAAAAAGTAATTTTACTAACAATTTCTGTAATTTGGTAGGGAATGACCTTTTGAGTGAGTTTAGGATTTTAAGTTAATATAATTAAATATAATTTATAAAATTATAAAATCAGATGCAGTGCCTTCAAGGAGGCCTGAGTGAGTTGTGTTTGTGTGAAAATCCTTAGAACATAATAGACAAGTGGCAACATGGGGGTGGGGGACTGCCAGTGTGTCTGATTCAAAACACCGATAAATTAATGACAAAGAAAGATCTACCATATGCAACTCAGGAGTTGACCACAAACAGCTCTTCTAAAATCAGGCAGGAGCCAGGCAGTGGGCTTTAATCCCAGCACTTGAGAGGCAAAGGCAGGTGGATCTCTGAGTTTGAGGCCAGCCTGGTCTACAGAGTGAGTTCCATTCCAGGACCGCCAGGGCTTCACAGAGAAACCCTGTCTTGAACAAAAAAAGAGAGAGAGAGGGAAAAAAAAAGGAAAAAAGAAAAGAAATCAGACAGGAAAAAGAATGTTTCAAGCCCTGAGATGGAGACATCACTTGTCCCAGTTGAGAAAGTAGGAAGGCACAGCTGTTTAAAAGTCATGTCTGCCAGGAGCCTGGACTAAGTTTGAATAACACCGATATTTTATTCTAATTCAGCAGTTGAATTTGGAGCTTATCCCAGGTAGTGGTGGCACACACCTTTAATCCCAGCACTCAGGAGGCAGAGGCAGGTAGATCTGTATGAATTAAGGCCAGCTTGGTCTACAGAGCGAGTTCCAGGACAACCAGAACTACACAGAGAAACCTGTCTCAAAAATATTGGAATTTACTTCCAAATACACTGGGGAAACCCCAGGTACAGCCACCTATACTGACCATTTTGTGATATTTTGTCTCCAATACTGAAGAGGAAACTTAGGGCCTCTCCATGCTAGGCAAGACTACAATCCCCTTCTCAGCCTTGCAATTTTTAATCTCTAAATTACTCTTCAGAAAAGAATGAAAATCCAGTTCTCCCCATTTCTGTCCAGCCATACAAGGCTCTTCAGTTACTTGTTTTGGACAACAGTGTTCTGTTTGGGAATGACACATTCTTCTGAAATTGTTCCAACCACTGCTGGTCTGTGATGTTCACAAAGGCCCTTGAAAGAGTTGGTTTTTAAAGCAGTTGAAAGGCTTAAGCACTGTTCTGGGATCTTGACTGTACAATCTCAAGAGTCATCAGAAACCAAAAGAATCATTTTTAAAGGACTACTTTTAAAATACCTATATATCTACTTAATTTGTGTGTGTGTGAATTTATGTGCACCATTTGCTTTCAGTACTTGTGGGGGCTATCCCCTGGACCTGAAGTTACATGTGAGTTACTATGAGCTGTTTACATGGTGCCTAGAATTGAATTCACATCTACTTTACCACTGAGCCGTCTCTCCAGCCCAGGACATACTTCTTTGTCATTGTTGGCTTTGTTTTTTCAAGACAGTTTTTTTTTATATTTTGAGCAGATAAACCAGGCAGCAAACCAGGCCAAGGTGTTCCACATGGGAGAGGTTAATTATTCGGGAATGGGGGAGCGGGTAAAAGGGTAGAGAAGAGCAGAGAGAGAGAGGAGGGGTTGGCTTCCTCTTTTATACAGAAAATGACGTCACACCAGTGAGGGCGGGAACTGAGCCAAGTGGATTGTGGGATTGAAGGTCGTTGTCCTGGCAACGCAGGTCAAG
>NC_034590.1:80900261-80901765 GCF_900095145.1 Mus pahari | reverse complement strand
ATCCTGTAACAGGAGCTGAATAACAGCTTGGTTAGAAATTTTTGTACTTGTCTCTGAAGGAAGGTAGAGATAAGATTAATAAAACAAGGAGTGAATAATAATGCCAGGATGATGACTAAGAAAGGTGTTATGAGTGGAAGGATCCACTTCCATATGGGGTTTTCAAAGGTACCAGAACCAGATGTCTCACGGTTGCTGAAGTCTCTTATGTCTGCCTGTAGCTCCTGGATTTTATTTTTTACTATTCCAGATTGGTTGACATAGAAGCAGCATTCTTCTTGTAGGAATAGGCAAAGGCCACCTTCTTTAGCTGTCGGGAGGTCTAGTCCTCACCGGTTTTGAAGCACCACGGCTGCCAAAGAATCAATCTGCTTTTGGATAGTAAGCACGGTTTACACCAAAGAGAGGAACAGAGGTGATGTATGGGGGTCATAGCAGAATCTTTTGTCTGGTCAAAGAGAAAACATATAAAGGTCATAATATGCAGATGGAGCCACAGATATAGGAACGATGGCAATCTGGATCAGCTCCTGGCACCCAGCTATGGAGCAGTTTCCTGATCCTATTTGGAAAGTCTGCTTGCTGTCAGCAGATGTTTTTCGAACTTTGAATCTCCAAACTTAAGGACTACCCTTGATGAAAATGAACAGCAGGGAAAATATGAAAAGGCCACAACTAATCGGTGTCTCACCAGCGAGGTCGGTTTGGCTGTTGGAGTGAAGCCTCATTCTCTAGGATGAGACAAGACCGGTGGTCTTGATGTCTTTTGGAGCTTAATGGAGCACGGTCCTGTTAGGGCTNATGTGTATGAAGAGGAATCATCTTTAGGTGGGGGAATGAAGGGTTTTAGGTGGGACAGGTGGACCCAATGAGAGAGTCCCTTAAGTTTAGCAGCTGTAGGAGTTATAAGGATTACCTTAAAAGGACCCTGCCACTCTGGAGAGAGAGGTGAAGGTTGATGACCTGGAGGAAAAGGACTTGATCTCCAATATTAACAGGTAATGGGCAGGAAGCAGAATGTGGTCGAGGTAGGTGATGGTCAACAAAGTTCCATAGGGGAGAGTGAAGATGAGAGATTAATGGGGTAAGCAAATGATCTGGAAGGGGAGAGCTCTTGGCGAGAAGCCAGGAGTTAGAACTGGATGTCCATACATGAGTTTAAAAGGTGAGATGAGGAGAGGTCACTTGGGGAGAGCTTGCAGTCTGAAAAGAGAGAACTCTAGAGGGAGGTAGAGTCATCCTTTATATGTTAGTAGCTATGACAGGTTATGAGAAGAGAAGACAGTTGTAGGTGATCCAAAGGTTAGTTTTTGACAGGTATGCCACAGGTGCAAAAGAAGGTTCTATTTGGTGGCCCAAGGCTCCAAGGACAAATCNCTCCTTTTCTGTTACATAGAGGGAAAAAGGATGAGTCAGGTCAGGAAGATGTAAGGCCGGGGCCCTAAGGGGGGCCTGTTGGAGCCTTTGAAAGGGCTTGGTAATCTGTTTTAAAAGAGGTTCGTGG
>NC_034590.1:80889318-80898431 GCF_900095145.1 Mus pahari | reverse complement strand
ACAATAGGAAAACGAGAGGGAGATGTGGGCCCCCAAAACTCCGTTAGGACCGAGTAAGTGCCTCCAGTGTCCAAGAGGAAAGACTGGGAATAACAGCTGCTTAAGGAAAACAGACTCAAGTGAAAGCTGAGATCAGGTGGGCCCTGTGCTCAGATGGAGGTGAGCCAGACCCCTGCATTCTCAGCGCATGGATGAGGAGGAGAATAAGCTAGTCTCACTAGGGCATCTCTGTAGGGGAACAGTCTCAGGATGGAGTTTTCATCAGTTTGAACACATGGATGATAAACTCAGAGTCACCAGAAATATATTGATTGGTACTGCATTAAGGCACTTAGACATGGAGTCAGTTAGTTAACCAAGAGTGAACCCAAATTTGAATTCTCTCCCCGTCATTCTTGTCTGTTATGTCAATCTGAATCTGTGCCTGCTTAAATTCTGTCTTTTGAATCTACCTATCCCAGTCTGTCTGAATGTGTCTGTCCCTAACAAAGGGCTCTACTCTCTTTTAAAGTTGAAATACACAGAAAGCATCATATGGGGAAAGAATGAGCATACTTTATAGAAATAACAGTTTTACAAAGAATTAAGTCACTGACTCCAACTGACCCAGACAACACACAAGCAAACACTATCAAGCAATGTCCAAATGCTACACTCAGCCATTTATGGTGGCTATTCATTTTATAAAAGCACTTTCAACCTATTTTCAACAAATGATTAATGTAATATACATACAAACACACATGCATCATTCTCAGGTCAGGGGCATGGAAGATACATATCTTAAGATTGCAGCTCAGCGTTAGTTTCTACATAAAAACTGATTACATGGGAAATCCAAGGCAAGTAAGGTTGGTTGTTAACATCGGTCTCTTAAAGACAGGTTAAACTCAGTTAAGACTTAGTACACAGTAGGATGCCAGTCTTACATGGTCTCACATTACACTATCAACTCTGGCTGTGGTGGTCCAGCAAAAGTTTCAGTATTTTAAACATAAGAGATATTTTCATGATAGCTCATGGCACAGAGTGTGAATGAGGCCATCCAGGAAGGGGCGACTGCACTTAGTACTTTTTACCTGACTGTTTTCACTGCTCATCCTTCTGTCAATACCCATACTCAGTCCAGAGGAAGGCCTGGCCATCCCCCTGAGCCTGACCAGGGAAGTCCTGGTGCCACGAACCACCCCAGTCAGGTATGGGGGTCCCTGAAATGAGGGTCCTCGAAGCTAGGTGGGTAAGGATTTGGCGATGACAAACAGAAACAAACACAGAGGCAGTTTGAATCTGAGTGTATTTTGCAGCTCCCAAACGGGATTTTTTACATTAAAAAACCAAACATTACATCTCTTAGAAACTATATCCAGTGAAACACTCACGAATACCAACAATCATCATTTGGCACAGTAAAGCACAAAAATCATCCAAGCGTTACAATTCTGAAACTCTGTATTCAGTGAGTCACAAACAGAACAGGTAACATCATTATAAATCATCAAAATATAACAGTTCTAAAAGGATGTATTCAGTGGGGGCTGTTGTCCAAGGCTAGTGGCATATTTCCAGGAGCAGGTTAATCTTTTAACGGTCAGTGTCAGTGCTCTTAACCACTGAACTAACTCTCTAGCCCCATGGTCAATTATTATTTAACATCTAGTATCTGATTTTTTAAAATAAATCTTCAATATGTAAATTTAAACTATTTTAATTCTTTCTAATTAAGGCCTTCTTTACCATATACCAAAACCCACCTCCAATGACACACATGTAGCCATATGGAATTTTATTGTTGGGAAATTTTTTATCTATCATAATAGGTTTGTAAATGATTTAAAAAGTAAAGTGTTGGTCTCCCCAGGAATAAGGTCATGTTAGTGGCCCCATCTCTAGGGATGGTTTCTTACCCACTATTCTTGCTTAAAATCTTGGCCTAGGCTACCAGGAACATGTAAATAAGAAAAGGAATATGAGAAAACAAAACAGATTGCCATGAGAACTACTGCTCAATATTTTTTCTCCTGCGAAGAGTTCCACAACCAGTTCCAGGAGGCCTCCCCCTTTTGAGGTCAATCACCTCAGTCTGTGGAACTTGTCACACAGCTCCTACTGGAGGTGGTGTGGCAGCCTGGCCATCACCCTGAGCCTGACCAGGGAAGGCCTGGCCATCACCATGGGTCTGAGTTATTGGTGGCCTTGACATGGCACAAATGGTCATTCATACAGGGGTACACGCACCTCTCAGAGTTTTTGAATTCTCTATTTGCTGGGACTTACCAACAGACCACTTCCATTAACACTGTGAGGATCTATAGAGTCACACATACTACAGTTTCTTCAGTATCACACGACAGTGACCAGTGTCCACTTTCCTCTTACAGAACTTCCACGAGGGCAGCTCCACTCCTGGTACAATCCATTCAAGCGCTTGTTAAACACCAAAAGTTTTGCGAATTGTCACAGGACTATAGAATTCAGCATTTTCACAACTTGTCTGCCGATCTTTTTTTTCCCCCCTTTGGTTATTTTTGTTTTTGTTTTTCATGACAAGGTGTGTGTGTGTGTGTGTGTGTGTGTGTGTGTGTGTGTGTGTAGCCATCACTGTCCTGGAACTAGCTCAGTAGACCAGGTTGGCTTCGAACTCACAGAGCTCCTACCTGTCTCTGACTCTCGAGTGCTGGGATCAAAGGTGTTCTTCACTATCACCCAGTAGTCTGTGGACTTCTTAAAGCAGGCTTTGTGTGCCATGAAATAGCCTTATTGGTTTAAAGATCTGTTTGAAAAACAAGTTGGATGAGAAGGTGAGATCAATTCAGCAATTAAAGGTCTGAAAATCTGGTTTCTGGAAGCCTCGAGCCTACCCAGTGTTCAATCATTAGTTAATTGTGGTTTTCATGACCAAATAGAGATTAGTCCCTGGAGAGACAGCAGAAGTGAGGTGGGATCAGCTTCAGTACACACAAGCACACAAAATAGATACATAATTAAGATTTTTTTTTTTTGGTTACCTCCAAGTTGAAGTCTTTCCCAGTAATTATTATTTAAAAATAGAAAATGCTAGCCAGAAACATTTCTACAAAGTAGAAGAAAATCAAGAAACAGGAGCCAAATAATATATTTATAGGTAAGACTGTAGTATATTTATACCTATGAAATTTTAGAACTGAAATAGTAAATACCATTTTCAATTCCTTTAAAATATCTCAAGCACTTCAAGTGCATTAGATTACAAATATTTTTCTCAACAAGCACTAGCATTCCCTGGAGAGTGAACAACATTTATGCACTCCTCCTCAGGTCCTAAGGACAAAGTTCACCTTGGGAAAGTAACCAGTTCACTGACAGAGCATGCAGGAGGTGCTAATGGCAGGAGCATGGCGTCCCCAAAGCAGTCTTACCCACAAGACTTTCCTCAGCTTGGATTGGTGGTTTCCTCATAGCATGGTCCCCGTTCCGAGGACTTGCCACAGCCTATTTACTCCAACAGCTCCTGAGCCCCTGAAGCCATGCACAGTTAGGGCAGAACTGCCTCCAGATGGCTGAAAGGAGCAGTAGGCATCTCCAGTGAGGGTCTGATGGCCCTCTCCACTGCCTCTCTATGAAGCTTGTTAACAGTTTATAGGGTCAGTACTGACAGACTAGTACAAGCAAGCACAGCCCATCTGAGGAAGGTGGTGGCTGTTTTGCTCAGAGGAGTGAATGGCACAAAGAGTAGGTGGAAGGAAGAAATTTCAAAAGAATAATCTATGAAGGGGTGTCTGAACTCAGTCCATTGTCCAGACAAGTGAGGCACAAGGCATAGCAGCATGCATTCACATGATTTTTCTGGGAATTTACATCTTCACCACTTAATCTGCTTAGAATCACCCCGTGTCCTCAGTGCATCCCTTTGCTGTTATGAAAGAGCTGCCTGCTTACGACATTTGACAATAGTAACTTGGGGAGGTAGTTAAGGTTTTGAGTTCAGAATAAAATGTTTTTTCTTGCATAAATGGCAACAAAATGTATTTTCCAGCCCAGAAGTTCTAGTTTTAGGTTGCGCCTGGTCTAATTCTAACTGAGCAACAAAGACAAATCATTTCCTCAAGTGAGGGTTTCTCAGATCCCACTGCTTAAGAAATGGTTTGTTTCAAGAAGTCAGCTAGACGTGCTCGAGGCTCCCCCTGACTGGATCTTCTCCACAGCCTTCTGTTGACACTAGCCCTACTAAGGAAGTGGAGCTGATGCTCCTGTAAGCGGGATCCCAGCCCCAGGACAATGGAGCCCAGCTGCTGTGAGGCCCCGAGGGCAGCAGGAGCCAAGCAGGGCCAGTTAAGTCAGTCATGGGTTCCTTGTCACAGGGCTCTCCCACTCTGGATCACTCCTGGAGTGATTGTCCAGGCACTGAAGGAAGCTGTGCCTGAGGAAACCTCATGGCATCTTCTGAGGCAGACAGCATAGCCAGCACAATGAGAACATTGCTGTTCTGGGAGTCTGGGGACACAGAAACAGGCTAATTCAACAAAAAGCAGATGGGGTGTTACTCACAGGCACCTCTGAGGCCAAATCACCACGGAAACATGAATACACTAGGCTAGACACACAAGAACACAATGTCAGAATTCATCGAGTGACAATAAGTTCACAAAGTTTAGAGTTTAAGTGATGGCAATAATCTATATTATTTTTTTTAATAATCTATATTATTACTGCTCACATTGCACACAACACAGGAAATGTATCTAAATATCTGTATATTGTCACTGGTTCTTTTCTATTGCTATAAAACTTTATGACTTAGGAAATTTATAGAAAGCATTTTATTTGGGGGCTCAGAGTCCCAGAAGACGAGACCATGACCGTCATGAGGGGAAGGGTGGCAGTACACAGGCAAACATGGCACTCAACCGGTAGCCGAGAGCTTGTATGATCCACAAGTACAAGGGGCAGGGAAAGAGAGCTGGAGAGGAAGAGAGGGGGAGGGAGAGAGAGAGAGACAGCGACCCAGCGACCCACAAACACAGGACTGGGAATGGTGTGGGCTTTCAAAACTCAAAACTCACCCTCAATGACACCTCCCTCAACAATGTCACACCTCCTAATCCTTCTCAAACAGTTCTAGCAACTGTGGATCAAGCATTCAAATATATGAACCACTGGGGGCCCTTCTTATTCAAACCACCCATTCTATATAAGAGTTATAGAATAAATATGTATTAACGAGACCACAGCAGAGTTTGAGAGGCATTGACAAAGGACTGGGAGACTGTAGGGGATGGGGGTGGGGGTGGGGGTGGGGGGGATGATCCAGAGAGTGCCTGGAGGGAGCTGCTACAATCAGGTCTGTGAGCAAAGTTGTGAAGTACAGCTGCTGGGTGAGAGAGTAAACCTGTCCGAAGCAGGATATGGGTCAGGAGCAGGAAGCAGGTGACCAAGTCCAGATCCAGAGGGGTAAACGGAACAGGCGGCAGCCAAGTAGGCCTTGTCAACAGCTGGGGACTGAGGCTAGCTGAAACTCCAGGTATCAGACAATAGGGTGATGTGAGAGCATGCTCTGTCACTTATGGGGCCCAGGCAAAACAGTTATACTCTTTCCTTGGTCAATGTGTCCAATATAGTATCGCACCTGGTGCTCCTGAATTTCTGTGAGACAGGGTTTTGCCATGCAGCTCTGCTGGTCAGAAATCCACCTACCTCTATCTCCTGATGTGACTTTAATACTTACATATGCCCCTACAACTCACTCTGTAGACCAGGCTGGCCTCAAACTCAGAAACCCACTGCCTCTGCCTCCCAAGTGCTGGGATTAAAGTGCCCCTACAGTCTTTTTATTTATTTACTATATGTAAGTACACTGTAGCTGTCTTCAGACACTCCAGAAGAGGGCGTCAGATCTTGTTACGATCTTGTTACGGATGGTTATGAGCCACCATGTGGTTGCTGGGATTTGAACTCCGGACCTTCAGAAGAGCAGTCGGGTGCTCTTACCCACTGAGCCATCTCACCAGCCCCGCCCCTAGTCTTAATTTACCCCATCTCATTACAGGGTGGCACCCTTTCTATTCTGAGCCTGTCAGATGGTACTTTTAGGTCTATCAGAAACTGCTGTCATCTCTCCCTCCAAATGGAGTAAACGGTTTATGAAGAAGTGGAGAAATGGCTCTGCATTTCTAAGTGTTTGCTGCATTTGCAGAAGACTGTAATTCAGTTTCCTGCACGCACACCAGGTAGCTCACAACCTCTAACTCCAGTTCAGGAGATCCATGTCCTCTTCTGGACTTCAAAGGCATCTGTATGCATGTGGTGCCCCTATGTACACACAGGCACACATACATTTTTTAAAAAGTTGTTTACACAATGGAGTCTCCTAGAGCAAGGAACATCCTAGAATACCAGTTTTATTCTAAATGGAATAACCAAGAGTACAGAACCTGACCTTGATTGAAACCACACTCTACATGTCACGTCTGGCTTTCCCAGAGGCCGCCTTCCAACGGGCTATTTATCATCTGTAGTAAAGAGAATGAATTCTTGTCACTTGGGGACAGGTCTGAGCAGTACTAGTGTTCTGGAAAGTGCAGACAGAAGTGCCGAGAATCCTGCCTTCTCATATACAATTCATAGAATTACCTGTGACACCCATCCAGCAGACCCAAATCTCGGGCTTCTTACTTTCCCAGGAGTTACCGGGCCCTAGTCACTGGCCTTGCCTCTGCAGCACCTCAGAGGCCCTCCATGAAGCAGGGCTGCCCAGCACCTTGGAGTCTCCTGTCTTTCAGGAAATCTTGCCTGGTCTGCTTTCTCCTTGGTGTCCCGGGCTGCAGACACTACATTCCACTTCACTCCACGGGGACAAACTTGTACTGAATGTTTTGGAAGGGGGCGATTTACCTCTGTATCCTCAGTTCACTGTCTTAAGTTACATTTAATAATACTTGATTACTAAAGACTTGTTTGTAGACAGGGTTTCTCTGCGTAGCCCTGGCTGTCCTGGAACTCACTCTGTAGACCAGGCTGGCCTCAAACCAGAAACCCACCTGCCTCTGCCTCCCAAGTGCTAGGATTAAAGGCATGTGCCACCACTGCCTGGCTTGCTACAGACCTTTTTAATGGTTACAAAAATAATTACTTATTAAAAATAGGTGTGGCACATGCCTTTAATCTCAGGACATGAAAGACAGATCTTTGTGAGTTCAAGGCCACCCTAATCTTCATACCGAGTTCCAGAACAGCCAGGACTATGTAGAGACCTTGCCTCAAAAAAAAACAAATCAAAAACAACAAAAAATCCGTAGCTGGGCTGGAGAGATGGCTCAGTGGTTAAGAGCACCGACTGCTCTTCCAGAGGTCCTGAGTTCAATTCCCAGCAACCACATGGCGGCTCACAACCATCTATAATAGGATCTGATGCCCTCTTCTGGTGTGTCTGAAGACAGCTACAGTGTACTCATATACATAAAATTAATCTTAAAAAACAAAAAACAAGCCAGGTGGTGGTGGCGCACACCTTTAATCCCAGCACTCGGGAGGCAGAAGCAGGCGGATTTCTGAGTTCGAGGCCAGCCTGGTCTACAGAGTGAGTTCCAGGACAGCCAGGACTATACAGAGAAACCCTGTCTCAAAAAAACCAAAACCAAAACCAAACTATAACCTTCTTGTATATATATATATATATTTTTAAAAAGCCTCTAGAAATCTGCCATGAATTACAAAAGCCTCGAGGAAACTGCCTTTGGTTTGGATAGTTTCCCAATTTTTTGTTTAATATATTTAAATATATGTTATTGAGCCAAAACAAACAAACAAACAAAAGAGGACACACAGGTACCCCGCATGGTTGGTTTATTACGTGGCTGGGGAGGTCTTCCCTCTGACACAGGGAAAGGTTTGCACTCTGCTTATGGCCACAACCCCACACTGTAAACACCTTCCAACAGAGTTCAGTACAGGGACATCTCTTCCTCTAGAGATAAAACTCAGTCTCAACTCAAAAGGGAACAAAGGCATGTATCTCGGCTTCTGCAACATTTGGTACAAGTTTGCAACAGAAACCGTACATAGCAGCATGCTGCCTACCAGAGAGGAGAGGGGCTAGCCTGGCTTGCAAGCCTTGGGAATGCTTTAGCATCTGTGTTATCACTGCAGTTTTCACATATGGCAGGTGGAGCTGCACCATAATGCAGGAGTCTCACTGCTCCAGTTCGGGACACTGAACTCTCCAGCACAGGAAATGTCTCTTGGAAGTTAGTAAATATACAAATAGAAAAAAAATTGCCTTAAGAAAAAGTTCACAAATGACTAACCATCTGAAAGGTTCTTACCACAGCTTTTATATATTATAAAGATCCTCCCACCGCCATGGAGTCTTTGATGAAATAAACCTAGTCACTATCATCTGACCCATGTTCTGAGCCTCGGTCTGAGGCCTCGTTGTTTGAGCCCTCTGGTTCTGATTCATTTCCAGAGCCTTGGCCAGAACCCTCATTGTCAGAGCCCTGCTCTGATTCGTGGTCCGATTCTGCACTTGGAGAAACCGGGCGAGAATCGTTCTCGTTTTCAGAACCTCCGGAGGGGCTTCTCCCAGACTGCACAGACTCATTGTCCGACTGCTCAGAGCCAGAGCGCCTTCTCTTTCTGGATGGCTGGTCACTGTCAGAATCCTCATCCGACTCCTGTCTACCCGACCTCCGAGGGCTGCCCGCCTCGCTGCCAGACTTGTTCTGGTTGTCATCTGAGTCGCTCTCAGATGAGGCGCGTCTGTTGGGCCTCTCGTCATCATCAGAATCGCTGTTGCTATTCCTGGGATGTCTGGAAGAGAGAGGTGTGGGTGAGACACTAGGACAGCCAACTGCGCTTTCTGTTCTGGGTCAGCCTTTGTGCGTTACACAGGAGCGGGGCCGGTGGTACTTGTTTTGTGTCCTATTCTGTAAGCGTGGACCCTTCATTGTAAACTGAGGTCAACAGAGTGACCGCAGCCAGTCTGCGCATGAGCAGAAGGATGATTCATCCCTACCATGTTAGGTTCTGTTTAGCAGACATTTTTCAATTTCAAACTCAAAGGGGCAGAGTGGGGAATCCTGGGCACAAAGCTAAAATGTGTCCGGGCAGTGGTGGCGCACGCCTTTAATCCCAGCACT
>NC_034590.1:80879046-80889243 GCF_900095145.1 Mus pahari | reverse complement strand
GGATTTCTGAGTTTGAGGCCAGCCTGGTCTACAGAGTGAGTTCCAGGACAGCCAGGGCTACGCAGAGAAACCCTGTCTCGAAAAACAAAACAAAACAAAAAAAACAAAAAAGGTAAAATATGGGCCCTCTGATGGTGGCTGAGACTCAGAAGTCCTAAGACTGGAACAGCAGGACACTCCTGTCCTAAAACATCCATGTCAACAGATACCTGAAGAAGAGTGACCTCAGTGCTGTTCTCAGGTTTGCGAAGGCACCAGGTCTTCACAAGGTCGAGGTTATCAGACAGGCAGTCAGGGCTAAGTAAGGGGCCTTCAGGTTACTAACTTTTATTCCCAGCTTCCATCACTGTTGGTTGACATGTGTCAGGGAAGAGAGGTGGCAGCAGCCAGGACACTGGCCTCCTGCTTCAGTAGGTCAGAAGCACTGAGAGGCTGCGTCAGACTTGTGCTAAGCAGTTTTGGTTTCCATGACACATTCCAACAGGACTCAGACTGGGAAGGGTAAGGGAGAGGGAAACACACATGCAAGCACAGTCAGGAGTCACATCATCAAGGCTAGGAGCTGAGGGTGGGTAAGCTAAGTCCCCCAAGGAAGGCAGAGGTGTGCCTCAAGCAGGGGAAGAAATGGACACTAAATTCCTCATCTCCACAAGGCCAGGGCCAGGCCGCTCCTAGCAGCTGTAGGCCTGTCAGTGCTGGGCAGCGGGTGACACTTGCTTAGGGGTGAGTGTGCCATCTAGGACATTAGCTACGCTTCTCAATGGCATGTCTGTCCTGGTTTCTTCTCGCTATAAGACAGCTAGGCACAGAGCACAAGTCTGAGGAGGAGGGTCACCGAGAGTACAAGGCCAGCCTGAAGCTGGGAGGAGAGCACACTGACCACTGCCACTCATCTATACTCTCCAGTTCTGTTTTTCCTCTAAAGACAAAGACACAGAAGAGGGTCCGGATGGCTGCTTAGCAGCCACTGTGGCTTCCCATAGAATTTTCAGTTAGGGATTCCTGCCCTCTATCAAACTGGGACTTATCGACCATTACAATTTACCAAGGTGTGTGTGTGTGTGTGTGTGTGTGAGAGAGAGAGAGAGAGAGTGTGTGTGGGGAGGGGTTCTTACCCTTCATCAGCAATTTTCAGTTTATCCTCATCTGAAGAATCATCACTTGATGATATAATGGCTTTGGATTTTATTTTTCCCTTCATTGAAGGAGGCAGGCGTTCTGGCTTGGGCTAGAGAATGTCAAGCAAAACCCGTTAGTTGGGGTCATATTATTGGAACATCTTATTAGGCTACATTTTATTATAGTAACAGAATCAACAGACACCAATGAAAGCAAGCATTTGTGCTGGAAGAAGCTGCAGAAGAATGTACTGTGGCACTCTGTCAGACAGAGACAGACAGACATCACACACACACACACGGCAGGAAAACAGCTCTAAAACTCACAGCCTTCTTTTTCTCTGCTCTTGGTGGACGGCGCTTCTTCGGTTTGGGGCCATTTTCTGTCTCGTCATCATCAGATCCTTCTTCTCCCTTTGGAGGTCTTGAACAGTGAACACCAAGAGGTTGTCAGGAGGTTGATAGCTGCCAGGTCTAAGGCTACACTGCCATCACAGTAGTACCATTCTGTATGGACGCTGACTCAGCTATACTATGCATTAAGGGCACAGGATCTACAGTCTGCAGGTCTGCATGACAGCTGCCATTACCCTGTCACCATGCGGCTCCGTCTTCCATCTACACTGCCATCTGCACAGTGTTCAGTGCCTGAGTGAGGAACCTATGTTTTGGATCTCCAAATCTTTCCCCTACTTTTCCTTCCCCTCAGCTGCTACCAAGATCCTTACTAGAGCTACACAAGTGATGTCTGAATGGACCAACAGGTTCTTTCTCAAGGATAGGAAGGCACAGGAAGGACGGGCCTGAGAAAATAGCTGAAAGAGGACTCCTAGGCAGGAAAGTGTGTGTGTGTGTGGGGGGGGCATCCTGGGACGTATGACAGAGGGCACTGGGTGATGAAAGGGCACTTTCACAACCACTCACTCACATTCCAGAGAGGAATGGCTCAGAGACAGCCAGTACTGCATATGCACAGTCAATGAAGCTGCCACCCAGGCTGCTCAATTCACATCTGTGTCCAAAATACATTACCAGAAAAGAAAACTGCGAATGGTGGTGCACACCAGTAATCCCAGAGCTCTGGAGGCAGAGACAAGTAGATTTCTGTGAGTTTGAGGCCAACCTGGGATATATAGCAAATTCAAGGCTGGTATGGGATACATAAACCCTATCTCAAGAAACAAAAGGACACTGTGACTGTCAGCTGTTTCAGAGACTAACCTAGAGACACATGTAAATGAAATGCTCAAGATTCTGAAACAAGCAAAAGCAGGGAGGCAATTTGGGAAGATTATGAACAAAGCAAAGCGTTTATAAAGAAAACAAAAGGTCGCTTGCCTTTGTAGACACTTAAACAGTAATGAGGGCACTACCTTCTCCTCCTCTTCTTCTTCCTCTCTCCACCTTCCTCCTCTTCACCTTCCTGTTCACTGCCACTGCCCTTCCTTCTCTTCTTCTTTTTGGATATAGGGAGGTCATCATCAGTGTCATCGTTGACAAACTCATCAAACTCGCCTCCTTTCTTGGAACGCTATGACCCAAGGAGACCACAATCAGTACTTCTAAGCAGAGAGAGCACAGCTAGGGCACAGGAGGCCTTCTAAGCAGAGAGAGCACAGCTAGGGCACAGGAGGCCGGAGAGTGCTCTTACGGGTCTCTGACAAGCGAAGAGCTTTTACTAAGTCACGTGGAAGAGGGGCTTGGCTGGGCCCACACTTTCTGCACTTGTCATGAGACATCATCAACTTCCTGAGAAGTCAGCACAAGGCAAGCACACCTTCAATTAAAAGGCATCCAACCCACCTTGGCTCCGGGAATGCAGAAAGGTGTTGGTTGTTTACCCCATGACCATGGAGCTGACTGGGAGGTATGGTCTCTGCAGCTACCCTGCATCACATTCCAAATGTCATAGCAGACCCTTCAGCTTGGGAGAAGACCCTGATTCAAAGCACAGCTCTCCCAGATGCTCATTTTAAACTCTGTAAGTCAAACTCCCATGGGAGCAGGGACTACCTGGCTTGCTCAAGTCGGCAGTGTAAGAGCTGCAGAGCATGTGTTGAGCCCATGTTCACCCATAGCATCACACCCACCACAAAAGCAGGAACCACTGCCCACACTGGACACTGCGATCTGTGCTAGAAAACCACCGCTTGGTAGAGGAAGTCAAGGCTAAGAAGTACAGAGTCAGCTGGGCGTGGTGGCGCACGCCTTTAATCCCAGCACTCGGGAGGCAGAGGCAGGCGGATTTCTGAGTTCGAGGCCAACCTGGTCTACAGAGTGAGTTCCAGGACAGCCAGGGCTATACAGAGAAACCCTGTCTCAAAAAACAAACAAACAAACAAACAAACAAAAAGTACAGAGCCAATTAAACTAAGCACTTCGTTTTAGAAAACTCAAAGGCAACCTCTGAGGGCGCTGCAGACAGCGGGTCAGCTCTTACCCGCCCTCCACCTCCACCTCTTTTCTTCTCCTTTGTTGCTTCAGTCTCGCCAGTGAACATAAGGATATTTTTGGTCTTCTCCACATACTGGGCTCGCTGTTCCAAAAGTTTCTTTTGTTCTTCCTTTTCTCTGAGACGTTTCTCTTCCTAATGGGGAGGAGGGGGTATATGGAAATTGATCAAAATGTTCTTATAATGAACTGAACAGCTGGGCAGTGGTGGCGCATGCCTTTAATCCCAGCACTTAGGAGGCAGAGGCAGGCAGATTTCTGAGTTTGGGGCCAGCCTGGTCTACAGAGTGAGTTCCAGGACAGCCAGAGCTACACAGAGAACCCTGTCTCCAAAAAACCATTAAAGAAAAAAAATGAACCAGATAACTGTAGAGTTATCTGACTAGACAGAGGACTAGTTCCTAACACACAGAGTGTACACACCACTCCTCAGTTCTAGTGTAGACGCACCTGTTCTTTGAGAAGCTTCTGTCTTAAGAGCTCCTTCTCCTGCTCCTGCTTGGCCCGCAGTTCCCGTTCTTCCTCATCCTGCTTGCGTGCCCGGGCCACATGGTACTGGGCCTGGCTCAGTAAGTCGGAGCACTGCCTAATATTTCAGATGCAAAGACACAATATCCAGTTAGGAGCACCCGCTTTCCTTAAACTCACTGTGCTAAGTTCCCCAACTCAGAAATCCTGTCTTGATTCACTGACATAATGTGAGAAAAGCAGTCAAATATTTCTTAGCTGTGAGTGGGGGCTCCGGCCTGAACTTGTAGCATGAGAGGAGGATCCTGGTTCTAGCTTAGCTTCAGAGCAAGACCGAGCCTCAAAAGACAACAGAAAGAGAAAGGACTTTCCAACAACCTACATCTATTGTTGTAGGTGAGGGAATAAGTGGCCCTGAGAAGGCCAGGACCACTTTGTTATGGTGACAGTCCCCTAATCCACACCCAATGTGCCTACTTCCCCCACAAAGCCACCTTCTGTGAACAGGGCATTACCTGGCTTCAGAGGCAGCAAGGGCCAAATCAAATCTCATTTTATCTCCAACTTTACTCAAGTAACTGAAGTACCTAAATGGAAGAAGAAGATAAAAGATATTTCACTCAATCCTCACATTAAGGCCCTGTTTAATAAACAGAAATTCATCAAGAAAGGTAAAATATAGTTAATACTGTCAGTAAACTAAAAAATAACCATAACAACAGGTAGTAAACATTAAATTTACTAACTAACTGTGTCAGCATGGTGGGTGGGGCAGAAGTCATGAGAGCACTTACACTTCACCAGATGAGGCAAGAAACATTAACAGAGATGAACATAGCACAGTTGATCACCAGAGATGGGAGCTTTCATTTTACCACACACTGAACTGCTAAGTCCTATAAGGTTAAACACATTTGAACTGAGCTGAATAAATCTGTTAAGCAGTAAGTGATAAGATCTTTAATCCTAGCTTGATGAAAATCAACATCCCATAAAGACACACTGGAACAGAACATGAAACCAACACAAGTGGAGACAAAACAGCTCACAAGTGTAAAACACTGGCTCTGAATGCTGAGCGATTAATCCAAGCCCACAGCCAGCC
Source organism: Mus pahari (assembly GCF_900095145.1). Taxonomy (NCBI): domain Eukaryota; kingdom Metazoa; phylum Chordata; class Mammalia; order Rodentia; family Muridae; genus Mus; species Mus pahari. The sequence goes on along the minus strand of NC_034590.1, from coordinate 80,884,101 downwards.
AGTCAGCTCTAGGGATCAAGAGCCCAGGACTCTGCCTGGAGTATGGCGCCACCACATGGCAACTGTGTGCTTTGACCTTAAACTAAACTGCTAGACCTCTAATGTTTGCTTTCCCCTAATGGCTATTCTTCTTCTTCTTCTTTTTTTTTTTTTTTTTTTTTTTTTTTTTTTTTTTTTTTTTGAGGGAAATCATTTTTTTTTTTAATCTTCTGAGGCAGTTTTAAGGAAACAAACCATTGTAAAGCCCCTTCCCTCAGAACTCTCACCTGTGAGCAAGCTCCAGCTCTTTCACAGCATTAAGGACTTCCTTCAGATTACTTTTTTCATCTTTCAGGACAGAGGTAGCTAATCTTTGCAAGACCAAGGCCACATTAAACATCAGAACTGTGTCACTGGGTGCCACGTGTCTGGCCTGTAAACAGAAAGCAATGCACATAGCTTCTTATGACTGAATGCCACCAAAGGCTTTTAACAAGTAAAAGCCAGGCAGCCATTGGAAGGTGGTGGGCAGACGCAGTCCTATTACCTTCAGCAGAGTCTGCTTGCACTCCTGCAACTTGCCACACTTGAAGAGGGCACGGGCCAGGTAGAGCACAACTTCAGTGTTTTGGTGCTTATAGAACTTTCTGAGGCAGTTCTCATACTACAAAAAGGAAATGCTAGTTACAAACACAGCAGAGCCAGGCAATGCTGGAGCATTCCCTTAATCCCAGCACTCGGGAGGCAGAGGCAAGCCAAACTCTGAGTTCCAGCCAGGCTGCTCTACAGATCAAGTTCCAGGACAGCCAGTACACAGAGAAACTCTGTCTCAAACACAACAACAACAGAACACAGCAGGGAGGTATCCTCATGCTGTGTCAGCATCTCAAAGCAATTTTAAAGCTCTGAAAAGACACTCCATTCTGCCTAATTTCAGAGACTAATCTGGAGTTGACTTCTGACATTAGTCAGTTTACATATTTACAACATGTGTTCACAGAAAAACTAGGATCAAATATTTTTTCCACTTGGAATTTGGACCAGTGCTGAATAGAAGGTAAAGAGATATAAGTTTGCCTGCCTGCCTCAACCTTAGCTCAGAAACCCCTTTCTCCTATCGTTAGGACACTATCCAGAATTGATTCACCATAGCCACCATGACCAGTCACAGCTGGACCCTCTGGGCGACACACTCTTGACATCTTCCTCTGGGATCTGTGCAGGTGTCAACGAGCATACAAGCATCACACTTCAGCTAGTGTGTTGGTCAGACTGCAAATGAACATCTGAGTTCATTGTACCTCTTTACTCTAGTGTGTGTGAGATCTGTATCTCAGTGTGTGAAAGGAGGGGTGGATACAGGGGCCAGAAGAAGATGTCAGGTGTCTTGATATGTCTTGCTCTGTCACTGGCTGCCCTATCTCATGGACAGGATTTCTCACCTGGAGCTTGCCACCCCTCCACCCTCACGGCTTGTTTTGCTATCCCAGTGATTCTCCTGTCTCCACTTCTGACAGCACTGAGAAAATGATCACATTTTTCATGGGTACTAGGAATCCGAACTTAGTCCTTATGACTATGCAGCAAGCACTTCCACACACAGAGTCATCTCCCTAACCCCCAGAGTTAATTTTTATATAAACCCCATTTTTTGACCACAAGCATACATTCTGTTATAGGTAACTGACAAGGTAATTTCCTGGACTATCTCTGGTTAATTTGCATTCTAGAAGGCAGTGCTAATGTTCTCTGCAGATTGGGATGGCTTATCTCCAAGAACACAAGTCCTGGGTTGTGTACTCTGAGTTCTGCAAATCCCTCTGATCAGTTTAGTTCCCGAAGCCTGGACTAACTACTTTCATCTTTTTTGTTCAGAAGCCTCTTTTTTTCTGACCATACTCTACTCACAGACATACTCTACTCAAAAGCTTTGTTACCTTAATGTCCTGAAAACAGCGAGTATACTTTTCCTTACACTGAAGCACTCAGCAAACATGAGAAACTAACAAAATCTACAGGTACAAGCCTTGTTTCCATTTTTGTCTTTTTTCCCCATTTTCTATTTCTTTTGTCTTAAAAGATAAACAGTAGGGCAGGATAGATAGTTCAGTGATGAAGAATACTTCCTGCTCTTAAAGGAAGTAAGCTTGGCTCCCAGCACCAGTGCTCAGGTGATTCACAACAGCCTGAGCTCCAGCTCCAGGAGAGTAAAGCCTTCTTTGGCCTCCTGAGGCATCCTAATCCACATGGCGTGTTTTCATAAAACACACACACACATAGAAGGAAAAATAAAATTTTAAGATAAGCCAATTAAAGTTAGGGCCGTCTTATGACTGTAATCCTACTTGGGAGGCTGATGTGGGAGGACACTTTAACACAGGTCCTTAAGGTCAGCCAGGGCAACACAGAGAGACTCGACATGAACAACTTCATTACTTAACATCTCTGAAACATGGTTCACTTCAGAAACTGAGGGAATAAATACCAAACCTTCCATTCAGTGGATACTTGTTCTACAGGTTAGTGCCCAGTTTTTCTCAAACTGGATCCTCTCAAAATTCTCTGAGGTTAAGAGACCTCCACTTTATAGATAGCAAAGTAAGTCAGAGGATCTTCTCTGCCTGAGGCATGAATTCATGAAACTGGGACTCATATCTACCTGGCTTTGTCATTACATGGTTATAAATTTCTGAAAAGACAGTATCAGAGGAGATGACATGAAAGTCCATGATGGGACCAGAAGGGTTAAGGAAGCAATGGCTTCACATGACATGCAAATATCTGGAGAAGCAAAGATGTTACCATCTGAACGGCGCTGATATACTGCTTCTGCTCCACGTAGATGTGTGCTAGGTTCAGCCACACATCACTGATATCTGCTGTTGCTTCTCTCACTTGGGCAAATACATCACGAGCTTCACGGAAGTATCCTTTGTGGGCCAAGACAGCTCCTAAAGTTACACAAAGGCTGACAGTAAGAGGCCTGACTGTTGCTCTAACAACTGAAAATCCAATACTAAACGCTGCACTGAACAGGAAAACCTCATCTACCAACACCCCTGAAAGTATTAACTTCACTAATAGTTATTGGACCCCAAGGCTTCTAATCACCTATGCCATTGGCAGCATACAGGTTCTTGGCGTCATTTCTGAGAACTTGTTTGTAGATGGCCAGGGCACGGTCTTGATGGCGCTTTTCCTATAGGAAAGAAGAATTACTGAAAAATTCCACAAGGATACGGACACTAATCTTGCTGAAAGAGAGAGGAGATTACCTTTTCTCGGTCTCGGGTTGGCTGATGCAAAGTCTGGAGCCACACATTGCCAAGGGCCAGCATAGAGTAGGTGTCACTCTGTGTGGCTGGCTGTTTTAATATCCTCTCAAACTTCTTCTGCCCTGGACCCCATTCTTGTTTTGCCAGATGGAGGTTACCAATCAGAGACCAGGCATCCGGATGATCCTATGTACATATAAAGAGGTAAATTTTGTAACCTGGGATCTGAGAAAATAAGTCATCTTTCCCAAGATGGCTAATAGCTGAAAAGGTTTATAGCTAAAACACAATGGTGGCTTTCAGACTGAGAGTTGAGACCTGTTAGCAAACTGTAAGATCAGTGCGGTGTCTGTATCAGCATACATAGTGCAAAAGAATGGAAGAAGTAACAACAGTGTACTGCCCACCAGGAAGAGTAACTAACAACTTGTAAAGCTGACTTCTAATGTGCTGGCTTCTTACTGTGAGCCACGATCAGAAGCTCAGATGACCTACAAATGCTAAGACACTGACTCTGGAAGTTGTTCTCAGCAGGCTACAGGGCTGAGTACAGGAGATGGGAGGCAGACAAGGAAGAGAGAAATAGAAGGGAAATTGTTTTATATATTTAAAAAAAAAGATTCTGATTATGAGATGACTAGTCATACAAACTATAGTTCTCTTTAAAGTCTTTAACAAGTGAGACAAAGATAAAACAAGCCACTAAACCCAGAGATGCCATGGTCACGGGAAACACCACGGCCATTAAACTGACAGACTTGATTTTGAAAGGTAAAAGGAGATTCCCGAAACCAAGTCAATACCACTAACCTGATTGATCTGAAGGGCTTCCTTAAACCAATCTGAAGCTTCATAGAAGTTTCCTTTATCTCTGGCCATGGCTCCTAGGCGCAGATAGCCTGAAAGTGCACACATTTAACTCATCTTCACAATCTCATGTCTAATGGGTCCTAACACTGAAGTCTGACGTTTGGAACAGCTGTATTTTGTTAACTTTCAGAGAGAAAAGCCCCACACAAGGAGACACATCACTCTAGCTAGGAAAAGAGAAACTGCACCACTAGGTCACCCTTTCTTTTTTTTTTTTTTTTTTTTTTTTCCTATTTTGACACTGGGTCATATTTTGTTTGAGCTCTGGCTGGCCTGTAATTCACTATGTAGACCAGGATGGTCTGGAACTCAGAGATCCCCATGCTTTTGCCCTGGAGTGCTGGGATTAAAGATATATGGCTGGATCACTATAAAATACTGTAAGGATAACTGCACACAAATTCTGATACCCCCCAGTCAAGCTGCTCTCTGAAATGACTGCTCAGTACTGGGATAACGCACATCCTGGGCTGGCTGGAGTGGGGAGGCATGAGGTCTCAGCACCACATGCAGGATGGTCCACAATTTGAAATTTAGGAATTATGTATAGAATTTTTCATATAATGTTTTGAGAGCAGAGCTGAGTGTAGGCAAATGAAACCACAGAGAGTGAAACCCAGAAGGAGCTGCTACAGAGAACGGACACGCATTAGTTTTAAAATGCCAATCATTTACAGGGCCTTGGCTGTAAAAGCTCAAACTAGGACATTCTAGGAATAATTGTTTCAAGAAAAACAAACAAACAAAAAACAAACCCTCTAGCTAAGGGAGAGCACTTGCAGACCACACCCACTAACTAGTACAGCTCGCCTGGAGTGGCTCAGCAGCGAACTCAGCTGCTGAGCACCACTCACGTGACTTTTGTTGATAAGTAAATGAAACTGTAATGTTAGTTTTATTTCATTTCTTTTTTCTTTCTTTTTTTTTTTTT
>NC_034590.1:80872783-80879001 GCF_900095145.1 Mus pahari | reverse complement strand
CTTTGTAGACCAGGCTGGCCTCAAACTCAGAAATCCGCCTGCCTCTGCCTCCCGAGTGCTGGGATTAAAGGCGTGCGCCACCATGCCCGGCTTTATTTCATTTTTTTAAAATGAGTATTGGTGTTTTGCCTGCATGCATGTCTGTGTGAGTGAGTCAGGTCCCTTAGAACTGGAGTTACAGACAGCTGTGAACCGCTATGTGGGTGCTTGGAACTGAACCTGGATCCTCTGGAAGAATGGCCAGTGCCCTTAACTGCTGAGTCATCTCCTCAGCCCCTTATTTCAGTTTCTGAGGCAGGGGGCCTCACACACAGCCAGGGTGACCTCAAACCTGCTAGGTAGGAGGCTGGCCTTGAACCCCTGATCCATCTGCCTCTACCTCTGGGTAGTACTGGGATAACAGAAGGGTGCTACTACTCCAGTCTGCATCTTTAACAAAGACGTTCTTTCCTAAAAAGTTTTACTGTTATTATGGGAATTTAGGAATAATCTCTCTCATTCTCATTCTCTCTCTCTCCCCCCAACCCCAAAAGCCTAAAATTCTTACAATCAACGTAGTTAGGATGCTCTCGTAAAATGTTTTTGTACAGTTTCTCTGCTTCGTGAAATTCACACATGGCCTCATAGAGCCTGGCTAAATTGTAGGATGTGGTAACAGAGATGGCATTGTAATAGTGTTCATCATGCTCTGCCTCTGCCTTTGCGCGGTCCAGTGAGGCCAGGAAGTATTTCTGTGAGGAAGAAAAGGCACTGTTATGGATACAGCTGAGCAAGTGCCTGTAGCTCGGTCAAGCATAGAAAAAAGGAAGGTTTCTGTTTCTTTACCTTTGCTTCACCCAGGTTTCCAAGTCTGAAATGGAGGGCTCCAACATTATTCAAGATCTCCGGAGGGACATCAGCCTGCACCTTCTCCTGCAGGATGCGTGTGGCTGTCCCATAGGCTGAAAGGGCACCCTGCATTTGACAGGGGACAGAGTAAGAGTTACTCACAGATCAAAGAGAAACACTACACCAGCTTGTTAAAACACATCATTTAGGATATAAAGAGCAGACATTAATACCTGTATGTCAGTCTGTTCTAAGATCTGGGCCAACTCAATCCAAGCTTCCACGTCATCAGGATACTGTTCTGTGACCTTCTTCAAATGGCCCTGGGATAAATGAGATCATTAAAATAATACTGTCAAAGTAAACAATAACAACAATAAACGTGGCTACCGTAAGCTGCTTAAGAAGCCAGAGCTTTGGCACTCAGCTATCCATATACTGCTCCCAGCTGTGCTGGCCACAGCTGGCATCTCGGGGACCTAGGACTTAGAACACACCTTGGCTATGTCTCGTTTCTCCTGATCGTCTGAGGCAGCATAGAGAGAGCCGAGGATTTTCATAGTTTCGTAGTTGTTCGGATACGCTTTCAAAACTTTCTCAAAGCACTGAGATGCATTCTCTTTGTCACCTCGATAAATATACATTTGCCCCAAACCAAAAAACGGTAGGACAAAGGAAGATGAAGCAAACTGTGTGGCTTGATAGTAGTACTGAAAGGCTTGGTCATAATCTTCCTGAGAAATGAGAATAAAACAAAACCAACAATACGTCAAAGTGGCCAGAAGCCTGAAAGCCTCTAAGTAAAAGGACTACTTAGGAAGGTGATAATGGTCTCACCTGAACATGGAATGACCGAGCCAGCTGGTAACAGCTTTCTGCTTGCATAGCCTCCACCTCTGTGTTGTGGAATGCGTGGAGAGCCAGGTGCTGCACTTTACTATAATCCTGAATTTGATATCAGAAAAAAGTTGAGTTGATGTCAGAAGGTTGCTTGACTAGTAATTCACTTTAATTGCTAACATTTCATTTAGCTGTAAGGTATATTTTCATCTTCTCCCCAAACAGTTGAACTTTAGCACTGTAACGGTTAACCTCAATGAATAATCGCTATGCAATAATCCTAACTGCAACAAGTAAAGCAGCAACCAAGCATGATGCAGCATCAAGCTCTAAGCTAGTAAGTAACCTGCCTCAATTTACTCGTCAAGAAAATGGGCAGAGGCTGGACAGACGGCTCAGTTAGAAAGAGCTTGGCAGTCATGAGGGCTTGTGTGCAGGTCCCCCGTACTCACACAAGAGTAGCCATGCGTCTGTGAACTCAGTGTGGGAGGCAGGGAAGGGAGAGATCAATGGGCCCCCCGCTTTACCTGAATCAGTAAGCTCTAGAGTCAGAGAATCCATCCCAAAAAATCAGGGGAGAGGGATTAAAGAAATGACACAGCAGTCAAGAACTGTTGCTCCTGCAGAAGACCCAGGTTCAGTGCCCAGCACCATGTGGTGCACATACACACATGCAGGCAAAACACACATAAACACAAAAAATAAAAATAAAACCTTTTTTTTAAAAAAAGATTTATTTTATTTATATGAGTATACTGTAGCTGTCATCAGACACACCAGAAAAGGGCATCAGATCTCATTAAGAATGGTTGTGAGCCACCATGTGGTTGCCAGGATTTGAACTCAGACCTCTGGAAGAGCAGTCTGTGCTCTTAACCGCTGAGCCATCTCTCCAGGCCCCCAAACCTTCTTTTAAAAAGGGAAAAGGGTGACTGAGGAAGACACCTGACACCGACCTCTTGCCTCCCACAACTGACACAACTGTGGATTCATAATGTACAGCAACTCCCACACACTCAAGAAAGAAAGGAAAGGAGGATCAGCCTACTCACCTCACAGGTTAGATGTGAGCCAACAGAAGTGAGTAGTGGGCACGCACTTTTACCAATGCTCGGCATTTAGTAAGCACTGAGTACATACGAGCTTCTATTACTAAGGCTGATACACTGCCAACTTTTTAGGTAACTAAATTGTTACTCAAGTATTTTAAAGTTTATAGTAATTTAGTCCCTGGTTCTAATATAGCAGGTTAAACTTGCCTGCTTATTGCATAAAAACTGTCACTGGTGGGTGAGAGAGACATTTTCTTTAGCAGTGTAGCCTCTGGTAAGCTGCCCCTAAGCTTACAAACAATCCCACATCCAAGCTGCTACGAGCAATCCTGATTAGACCCACTGGGTCACCAGCTAAGATAAAAAAGCACACCCTCTCCCACTAGGCCCAGCCAGGCGGTCCAGTTAGGGGAAGGGAATCCAATGGCAGGCGACAGAGTCAGAGACAGATTGGGATGTCAAGTGAATAAATAAATTAGTGAAAACAGACAAAGAAGCAGAGCGACTAATTGGACAAAGTAAAGGATCAGCAGGAGGGGGGATGAGAGAAAAATGGAGAAATATGACCAAAGTATTCCATTTCCCTCTTTCCCTCCCCCCTCTCTCTATAATAATATATATATATATATATATATATGTATATATATATATATATACATATATGTATACATATATATGTCACAGTACAACTCATTATGTATGATTTTTAAATATATGCTAATTAAAAACTTTAAACATGAAAAACTTTATTAATGGTACCTTGGATCTGGTATGTTAAGAAATCTAAAATACTGTTCCAAAAAAGGGTAGAATTGACAGGCAAGATCAACGTGAGAAAATAAACAGAACCACCATTGACTCTGATACCTGTACATCTATGGTCAAATTCTATGAAGCAAGTCCTTCCTAACCGGGCCTAACGCAGCACCTATTGTAGTGTATGCTATGTTCTGACTTCTCCAAAGGCTGAGGAGGCTTCCTCCAGCCCACGCCTGTCCTCTTCCAACTCCCTAGTGACACTGAGTTTAACACAGGTCTCACAGCTTCTGCACTGTGGTGACATCCCCCATCACCATGTATCACTTGCTCATTTCTCTGTGTGCGCAAAGGCCTTTGCTTGAGTGCAGACAGCAGTCTTAGTCATTCCCCTTACCAGGCTGCACACAGTGCATATCGGTTTAGTGAATGAATGAATGTGCTCACTCTCAGGCAACTAATACAAGCTCTAATTTGGTAGGAAAACAAAAATATCATTTTCAAATTTCTTCCCAAGTTAAACAAAAATCATGTACTGACTATATTAAAAAAAAAAAAAGCAGATTTCTAAATAAATAAATAAATATTTTTACCTTCTTGAAGAAAAAGTGGTTTGCCAAATGGTTCAGTACCATAGGGTTGCTAGGATCAATAGTATAAGCTCTGGAAAGAAGCTGCACACCATTTTTGATGGAATCAGCCTAAAAGAAAACAATGTAACACAGCGGAGTAAAAAAATCTCTTAATTAGCACTGCCCAGAAATAAGGTCCTATATCTATAGTTCAACACCATAAGACAGGTTGCTATTCTCTATAAATGATGCAAATCCCAGCACTCGGGAGGCAGAGGCAGGCGGATTTCTGAGTTTAAGGCCAGCCTAGTCTACAGAGTGAGTTCCAGGACAGCCAGGGCTACACAGAGAAACCCTGTCTCAAAAAAAAAAAAAAAAAAAAAAAAAAGACACAAAGTTTCAAATAAGGAAATGCCAAATTGTTACAATATAGTTTTGTTTTATAGCCCTGGCTGTCCTCAAACTCAGAAATCCGCCTGCCTCTGCCTCCAGAGTGCTGGGATTAAAGGCATGTGCCACCACGCCCGGCTACAATATAGTTTTCTTAACAAAAGTATATTTGGTTCCAGTCTTAATAACTTCTGCTGACTCTGAGAAAAAAGAATATGAAACATATTTCTAGGACTTACTTGTATTGATATACATGAGCATTTTGCCTGTATACATGTATACCATGTGTGTACAGTGACTGTGGAGACCAGGAGAAAGCATCAGATTCTCTGGAGCTGCAGTTACAGACAGCTGTGAGATACAATGTGGGTGTGATTTTTTTAATATTCATTTGTAATGAAATCCCCATTTTAATCGTAGTATTTGATTTTGTGTGTGTCATGGTTTGAATATGCTTAGCCCAGGGAGTGGCACTATTTGGAGGTGTGGCCTTGTTGGAGTAGGTGTGTCACTGTGGCTGTGGGCTTTAAGACCCTCATCCTAGCTGCCTGGAAGTAAGTACTCTGCTAGCAGCCTTCAGATGAAGATGTAGAACTCTCAGCTCCAGCTGTACCATGCCTGCCTAGATGCCACCATGTTCCCGCCTTGATAATGGACTGAACCTCTGAACCTGTAAGCCAGCCCCAATGAAATGTTGTTCTTGTAAGAATTGCCTTGGTCATGGTGTCTGCTCACAGCAGTAAGCCCTAAGACAGTGTGTATGGGCTGTGGGTGTGCTACGTACCTTATCTTACTCAGTTCTTTTTTTTTGGTTTTTCGAGACAGGGTTTCTCTGTGTAGCCCTGGCTGCCCTGGAACTCACTCTGTAGACCAGGCTGGCCTCGAACTCTTCTTGCTTGACGTTGTCTACTTACTAGTTCTGCCTCAGCTGCCTTTTTAGTGTGCCAGCCATTTTACCTTGCTAAAGGAACACAGCTTCCTTCCTTCCTTCCGTTCTTTCTTTATAACACATGGCCTTACCGTGTTTGCTGGCTTGGAGCCTTCTATGTATACCAAAACTGGCCTCTGATTCACAGATCTGCCTACATTTGTCTCCTGAGTGGTAAGAGACAACCATGCCTCACCATGCCTGGCCTCAGAAAAGAGTTTTGTAGTCTGTGAGACATTTTGATTTCTGCAAGTTCTCTTTCTTTTTTCCAATCCCAGGTGATGAATCATGATTGAGTAACTAGTCGAGATAATCTATTCTCTTCCTCTAGAGATTGGCCTAAGGAAGACATTCTCACTGGGGATGTCGTCAGGTTTTGTCATTACTACTATGGAGATGGTACTGGTGTTTAATGGTAAAGGCCAGAGAGGTTGGTAAACATTCAGTAAAGAGGACAGTTACTCAAAGACAACTCAAGGCTCAACTGTCAACAGTGTTGTTAACCCTGACAACCTTTTGGACAATTAAATATAGAAGCAGAACAGGAACTGCCTTTTCATGTTAGCTGGAACTTCTGAGGAAAGCCCTCCAGGGAAGTCTCTTGCTTCCTTCCTTTCTGTAAGACTAACAGAACAAGCAGTAACCATCTAATGACTGTAAGGTGATAGATACAGGGATAAGTCACACATTGAGGAGGGAGTCAACATAAAGTTATTGAAAATCACTGAATCTGGTAACATTGTAGTGTCAAGTGTAAGATCTCAGTCACTTTGTTTAGTGAACTATACAAGTGTTACTGTTTAAGTCAGTGGAGTGTGGGTTTGTTACCTTGTCAGATTAGTGAACTATACA
>NC_034590.1:80852544-80870993 GCF_900095145.1 Mus pahari | reverse complement strand
TTTGTTACCTTGTCAGATTAGTGAACTATACAGTGTTACTGTTTAAGTCAGTGGAGTGTGGGTTTGTTACCTTGTCAGATTAGTGAACTATACAAGTGTCACTGTTTAAGTCAGTGGAGTGTGGATTTGTTACTTTGTCAGATACACGCTAGAGAGATCTGGGCCTAGATCTCTCATCTGAGATTCTAAATTCACAAAGTTCTAAAGCCATTTTTGAGGGGTGTGTGTGGTATGTGTGCTGGTCTTAAAGTAGATGGCAGGGACATCTTACCTAAGCTGTGAGGCTGTCTTCATACGGAGAAATATGCTTGCTTTCAGGATGGAGCCTGCAGCCCAGGCAGCACATTTCCCATCTATAACCTAGAATCTACATCTCTAAAGCATAACTCGTTCTAGGAGGCCAAGATACGGGACAGCAGGCCTGATAAACCTGAAGCTAGATGTCCTCTTTCTTCTCATACCTCTTTATTGTTGAGTTCTAGAACAGCCAGTCCAACCAGTGCTCCCACACACTTCGAGTTGAGTTCCAGGGCTCTACTGAATGCTAGTCGAGCTTTTTCCAGTTTGTTAAGTTTGACAAAGCAATGGCCCATTCCTAAACGAACTTCAGCTAAAAAATAAAATCAAGTCATTTGTCCTGTCAGTCTAGGATACTTTAAGAGTTTAATTTCCAGTGTCTGGACTCTTTAAGACCTGTTAGCCTACCACAAACCTGATTTCATTAGCAGTTAGACCATATCATTCTAATCATTCTCCCCTCTTATGGGTACCTCTCACTATACCAAAGAATATCTATAATAATGGCATTTTTCTTACCTTATAGTACCTGCTGCAGTAAACCACCAACACTGGCTCCATTTCTACTTAAAAAGTATTATGTGTATGTGTGTACACATACGAATGTGAGTTCATATACTCTGGTGCATGCATGAATAACCTTACTATTTAAATAGCGAATAAACCCCTCATCAAGACTTTCAGTCTATGTCTGAGCACACAGAGCTGGTGTCATTCATTTGAGCTATGCTCATACAATCTACCTCATTTCAAGGTAGTAGCAGAACACAAACATGTCCTCCCTAAGGCTACACACCAGTGGTCATGGGATTCTTTCTCATCTATTTGAAGACACCATGACAGTACCATCTCTCATTTTTCCTGCATTATAATATTTTCTTCTCTGGACCATTCTCAGCCATATTCAAACATTCTACCATCTTACAGAAAAGTCTCTTGATTCCATTTCCTTTCTGGCTGCCAGCCCACTGCTGTTCTTCCAGGCAACAGACTCCCCGATCGATCAAACACATGCTGCCTCTAATTCCTGTCTTCTGTTTCCTCTGGCACCCACTAGTGAGGTGCCATGCCCACTACTCCAGTAAGATGATCTAAGCATGGTCACTGGTGATTTTCATTCCGCTCATCTCACTGGCCTAACCATACAAGAGAGAGTCTATCACCCTTGCAGAATGGTTCACATTTGGCTTCAAGGACATTACTTTGAGGCTTTTGTTTTTCCTCCTTATCTCTGGCTACTCCTTAGGCTGCTTTTCCAAATCTTCTATTTCCCTAATCTTTATACTTTAGAGCAGCTTTTCTGAACCTGTGGGTTCTGATCACTTTGGGGTCACAGGACCTTTACAGAGGGGTCACTGAAGACCATCAGAAAACACAGATATTTGAATTACAATTCGCAACAGTAGCAAAATTAGCTATGAAGTAGCAACTAAAATAACATTATGGTTGGGCCACCGCAGCATGAGGAGCTGTGTTAGGGGTGGCAGCATTTGCAAGGCTGAGGAGGGCTGCTCTAGAGTGTCCCAGGGCACTTTCCTATCTACACTTACTTCCCTCCTGTCCTCATGCACTACTGGCTTTTACCATCAATACATTGGTTTCCAAGTTAATCTGTTCATCACAGACTTCTTTCATGAACTCCAAGGTAGAAGTCTTCCCACGAGTACCTCAGACAGGTATCCAATCTTTTCATGCCTAACCAAGTTTCTCTTGGACTGTTTTCCAAATGTAGTAAAATGTAGCTCCACTCTTAAAATATGTTCAGCTTTTGATTCTTGCTCTTTTTGCTTCACATATCACACCAGCTCTCCTTCCAAAATACGAGACTGTGATCATATGCACCACCCACTGTTATCTCCTCAGCTGTGAACTTGAATCGTCTGTGACCTGCACACTTGCAAGAATCTTCTCCCTGGTTCATGTGCCTCTGCCCTTACCTATTCACTCACCTCCACTCTTGACTCTAGCTCAGTGGCACTCTTTCTTAAAGTTTTATGTGCATTGGTGTTTTATCTGCATATATGTCTGTGTGAGGGAGTCAGGTCCCCAGGAACTGAAGTTACAGTTTTCAGCTGCCATTTGAGTGTAGGGAATTTAGTTCTCTGGAAGAGCAGCCAGTGCTCTTAACTCCAGAGAGAGAGCTGAACTCCCTCTCCAGCCCCTCAATGGTACTCTTAAGCACAAGTCAGATCACACATTCTTCTACCCAAAAACCCTCCAGGGGTTCCCATTTCTGTCAAAAGCTTGAAGTATCTAATACAAACTCAAATGCTCGACATGAAAAGCATTGGGGGCAGCATCTTTGATCTCATTTCTTACGGCTTTCTACCCATTTTTGTTCTGGATACACTGGCCTCCGTGGTATTTCACAAGTTTGCCCAGCAGTTTTCTGAGGACCTTTATACCCACTGTGCTTTTCCCAGGACGATACTCTCCCATATGTCTACGTGACCCGTGGCAATTCTAGCACTTTATATCCCTGGTAAATTTTCCTGGCCACCCTTTGTAAGTAACTCTTCAATGCTTTCATAGACCTATTTTGCTTCAAGTTCTCAACCTTCCACAGTCTCTGTGTTTCTTATTTAATTCATTGGAAGGTGAATTACATGAGCAGGCAGAAACTTATCTTTTGGTTCATTGCTGCATTCTCTGCATAGAACAGTGCCTGGCACATAGTTGATACACAACAAAAATATACTAAATGAAAAATATTTGGGAAGAAAAGTAGCACAGGTCAAAATATAATATGATCTGCCATTCAGGTTTTAAATCAAGCACCAAGGAAAAATAATCTTGGGGGGGTTAGCAGTGGGGCAAGGCAGATGATAGGTGTCTTCCTCCATCCTTTTCCATCTTATTTATCCATTCAGAGTCTTTCAACCAAACCAGAACTCACTAATTCTGGTGTGTGTAGTTAGCTGGCTTGTGCCAGCATCCCATCTCAGCCTTCTGAGTGCTGGGATTACAGATGGCTACTACACTTGCCTGACTTTTCAATAAGAGCAGGGGATTCAAATTCCAGGCCTCACTCTGGGGTAGCAAGCACTTTATCCACTGAACCATTTCCCCAACCCCAGAACAAAATAAGTTTGATCCTGTCATTTCATTACTCCTAAGGTATCTTTTTATAACCAATTTTCAATATTTTAAGTTGTATCATAAACAGCTTAGAATTAAAAGCCCTCCTACCTGGACATCCTGGGTTAGTGCGCAATGCTTTTTTATAGTAAGCCAGAGCGCCTCTGTAATCCTTCTTGTTGAATGAAATACAAGCTTTCCCTATGGTTATTTAAAGAAACAAACATTGTTGATTAAAGAACATACATTTATTATGCTTTACATTAATTTATAGCTCAGTAAGGAATACTTGAAAATAGTGAATTATCATATTAAAAACGTGTTTTCCATAGGTAGTGCAATATTTTAGTCCTAAAAGTCTTTATGTAAAATAACAATATAAATAACTACCTTGTAGTTATTCTATGAAGAGATTATTTATTGACTCTTTGGAAGCAAACAATAACTTATTCTACTTTGCTTCTGATTGCTGTGACAAACACCAGGACCATAACAACTTGGGGAGGAAAGGGCATATTTTAGCTCACAGTTTAGTCTGTCATGAAGGCAAGTCAGGACAGGAACTCAAGCAGAAACCTGGAGGCAGAAACTGAAGCAGCGGCCATGGAGGAGTGCTGTTTCCTGGCTTGCTCCTTCTGACTTGCTCAGCCTGCTTTTTTTATACCACCCCAAACTGTCTCCCCAGGGGTGGCACTGTTCCAGTGTGTCAGACCCTCCTCTATCTATTATCATTCAAGAAAATGCTCTACAGGCTTGCCTACAGGTAATCTGATAGAGGCTCCTTTTCCTACCTCATTCCACCTTGGGTCAAATTGATAAAAAACTTACCAGGACTCTCTATACAGACATATATACACATACTAGCTTATTATATTTATACATATTATAATATATACTTATGCACTATACACACACACAAAACACATTTCTCTCTCTCTCGCTCTCTCTCTCTCTCTCTCACACACACACACACACACACACACACACACACACACACACAAAATAGAAGCTCCCAGTCAATGATGACCAACTAGAACCTAAGGTCCCTGCTGAAGATCACTCACCAAGAAGGGCTGGAATATTGTTTGGAGACTGGTTAAGTACAAAATGAAACTGTGCGTCAGCTTGGTCCATTTTGTCACCCTCAAGCAGGCAGAAGCAGGCTCTTCCCAACAAATGGTTCTGTAATGTACAAGTTTTACTCAGACTAGAGATAATTTACCATCCACAGTGGCTGGGAGCTCAGCACTCCTCTGTAAGTGACCAGAGGAGCTGGCTACTAGTAAGAATCTTTAAGTACAAATGAGAAGCCTACCCTGAAATGCAACTCTGTGCCTAAGACAGCAACAAGACAAAGGTGACAGCAACAAGACAAAGGTCACAGTCCTTAAAACCTGCTTGAAACTGACCCAAGATCCTGGGAATATGGATTCAACATGTACATATACACTAAATTTGCCCAAATATAACAGTTTATGGACTAACGCGATTCTAATTTCAATAATTCTTCTTTTTTGACTGTATCAACAATTATTCTAGTAAGAACTCTTTCACAAAGAATCTGCTACACACATTTTGCTTTCATGTGGTATTCTGTGCTCTTGTAAATTGAAACAAATTTGATTTACCTGATCATACATAATAATTTTATCAGCCATTGTATATAACAAAGTTGCCTGCGTGATAAGATCCTTCTTATTGTCTTTGTTCTTTTCCTTCCGAGCCTGTTGTACATAGTAGGCTGCCAATGTATCCAAGCAAGTCATCTGGTCTTTCTCGTGATCTCGGTAGTCCAAATTGCCATCTATCCGTGCTGCCTCCAGCAGCTTCACAAACTCTTCTGTTTTCCCTTGCTTGTAGTATTCCAGCTTTAGGCAAAGGATGAAATTAAAATCACTAAACACATGTCCACACACATAACAACACAAATGTTTATAGAACCTTTATTTGTAATAGTAAAAATGGGAAGCCAAATTAACAAGTGAATTAATAAAATAGCTGTGGTATATTTCTGTGATGCAAAGAAGTGAACTATTGACAGCAATTACAAAATAAATCTCAAATTAATTATGCTAAAAGAAGCTTGTCTCCAAGAAAAAAAAAAAAAAAGGATAGATAATGTTGGTCTCTGGCCTCCACATGCATACACAAGGGCAACATACATCAGATGCATATAGCATATATACTAACCTCACCCCCAGTATGGAATGAGCAGAATTCTAGCATGCTACAAGAGACCCTGTCTCCAAAACAACAAAACTCACTTAGGCTCTAGTTTTGCCTCGACGGAAAATTATCAATGACTTTGGGACAGATTATTAACTTCCTAGGCATATGCTTCATAGATAATATAAAAGGAATATCTACTCTATATTAACTACTGTCTATAGGTCACATAGCATGTCAGGAGCTACACACATTTCCTCTGATCCTTACAACTACCTAAGGAAGTCAGTACTAACTTTGCATAGTTTTGAGGAAACAGCCTCAGAAGTTAAGAGTATTGTTTAAGGACAAACAGCAGTCATGTTGGAACTTGACCAAAGTCTTCTTTAATCCCAAGACTAGTTTCCTCAACAGGAGCCCAATCTACAGAGCTTTATCAGTTTACTCTATCAGTACCAACTCTATCCATTAATAATAGGATCAATGGCTTGATCTCCAGGGAATAGGAAAAGTTGACTGTTCTGGCAAAAATGGCAAAGTCCATTAGAAGAAATACTTTTTTGTATATCCACATGTGGATGGAAGACATTTTGTTGCTGTTGTTGTACTTTTTTTTTTTTTGGAAACAGTTTCAATATGGAGCCTAAACTAGCTTCAAACTTGCAAATCCCTCTGCCTCAGACTCTGAAATGCTGGCTTTTAGAAGTATGCTACTGAACCCAGCTGGTAAGATTCTCTTAGAGTAGACATTTTAGAAAACAGAAACACAGACACACAGAACTACAATAAAATGAGTGTCTGCAGAGCAAAGGAGTCAACAGAGTGACAGAGATGGCTTATAGAATGGAGAAAATCTTCGCCAGCTATTCTCCTAACAGAATCCATCTCTAGAATACATGAAGAACTCAGAAACCAACCATCCAAAAACCAAACACAAAAACAAATAAGCCAATCAACAAGCAGGCCAATGACATGACAGATGCTTTCCAAAAGGCTAAGTACAAACTAAGTCCATGAAAAATGTTCACTATCTTTAGTCATTAGGCAAGTGTGTATGAAACGTACTGTGTGCTGGGCATGGGAACATAAACCTCCTACTACTTGGGAGGCGAAGGCAGGAAGATCAAGAGTTCAAGGACAGCCTAGGACAAATAGCTGGTTTGAGGCCAGCCTGGACTACATGAAATTCTGTTTCAAACAACAATATCATCCCAGACAACAACAGTAAGTAAACCAGAGGATGGAAAGAGGGCTCAGCAGTTAAGGGCAGCAAGGATGGGGGTTTGGTTCCCAGCACCTGAATGGCATCTAACAACTGTCTATCCCTCCAGCTCTAGGGGGGGTCTAATACTCTCTTTGGTCTCTGAAGGCATCAGGCATACATGTGGTATACAAGAATACACAGAGGCAAAGCACTCTTACACATAAAATATGAATAAATCTTTAAAAACAAAACAAAAAAACTCCAAAAAATAAATCAAAATTTAAAAAAGTTGAGATTCTACCTTACCCTACTAAAAATGGCTATTACCAATAATAACAACAATAACAAATGTTGACAAGGATGAGGAAAATCAGTAGGGAAGTTTCTCATGGTCTAAAAGTAGGCCGACCATATGACCCTCCTATACCACTCCCAGTCTTAAATCCAAAGGAAAAAGTCAGCACATATAAACACTACCTGCACATCCACATTCAGTGTGGCACTGTTCACAATAGCCAGGCTATGGAATCAGTGTAGGTGCCCATCAACAGGTGAATGGTAAATATACTATACATGTAAGAGAGTTTTACCTAGCCATAAAGAATGAACCATGTCAGTTTCAGGAAAATGGATGGAGCTAGAGGACATATACAAAACTCTAAGTATGGTATAAATTTTTCTTTTTACATATGAGCTGGAATTGAGAAAAGAAAAAGAAAAAACTCCTCAACGTAGATGGATTAGAGCAGGGTATGGGGGTGAGGGGGCTTAGGAGGGTGAACATGACCCAACACACAATATATGCATATAAAGAAATCCATTAATAGGTATAATGTGCACTAATGATTACATATATATTTTTAAGATTACCTGGAAGGCTGGGCAGGAAGACGGTCAAGGCCAGCTGGGGAACTTAGTGAGACTCTGCCTCACAATAAAAGGTAAAATCAAAGCTGGGGTACAGCTTAGAAGATGAGTGTTTGTCTAGTTTTTTTTCTTTTTTTTTTTAGATTTATTTATTTATTATATGTAAGTACACTGTAGCTGTCTTTAGACACTCCAGAAGAGGGCGCCAGATCTCCTTATGGATGGTTGTAAGCCACCATGTGGTTGCTGGGATTTGAACTCTGGACCTTCAGAAGAGCAGTCGGGTGCTCTTACCCACTGAGCCATCTCACCAGCCCTTGTCTAGTATTTTTAAGGACCTAGATCCAATCCATAGCATAACTGAGCAGAAAATGTGCCCAATTCTAAACCTACTGCTCTGACCACCAAGGTAATATTAGGAATTTCTTATGTATCTTTATATGAACGCCACTTGTGGCATACCAGTTTAGGAATAGTGAGTATAGTTTATCTTACAATTTCTCACAAAAAAAAAGGCCAAGGAGTAGAGTGTCTTAAATTATAGGTTCCCACACTGGATTTGCTGAGACTTTCTAGTAGCATTCATATTATGAAGGCAGGAACAAATATGACAAAAAACGTGATACCGAGATAAATTTCACTGCAAAAGGGCCTTTTCTACATTAGCTTGGAGCCTAATCACCTTCCAGAATGTTTTAGAAGAAATGTTATGGAAATTAATGTTTATTCCGTCTATCTATACATAAGCTAAGCTTCACTGAATTACTACTAAGTAATTAAAACCTCAGTATGGAGAACTATTTACCTTAAATGAATCTTTCGCCTTTATCAACAGATAATTTACCAGTAGAGCTGTAGTTAGGAAACCGACCTTACTGTTCCATCAACGAGAACATAACCACTGTCCGTGAGAGCGTGCACAGCCCTCGCTGTCCTGGAACTCAGAGACCGACCTGCCTCTGCTGCTACTAATTTTCATACAGATGATTTAATTATGCACAACTGAATTCATCATGTTGGCTATTGCTGTACTTGAAAACCAAAATCCTATGTTTTCTTAGTTAACAGAAAAATCTGCTCTAGGAATACTGACCGCCAAGGCAATCCATATGTGCAGCTGTGTGTGCTCCTGCTTCAGGATGCTGATAACTTCGTCTCCCTCCGGTAACTGATCGAAGTCAAGTTCAATGACCTAAAACAGAGAATAAGCGTTTCCTTTCCTTTTTAAATCCACAATTTCTCTCTTCTGCATGTTTTGAATACTCATCAATGCCCATACACAAAGGGTATGTACTCACTTTCAATGGAGTGAACTAATTAATACATGTTCCTATTTAGGAAACACATGGCAAATAGGTTGTAGTCTGGTTTGGTCAAAGCATAGAAAAGCAGACAAATCCTGTTGGTCGTTCTTCACATTGCTAAAACTATAAAATTCCCAACGGCTTGCTTACTCAAAACCAAAATGAATCCTTGTACAAGCCATAAGCCAATGAAACACTTATGCCATAGGTCTGAGACCTTGAGAAACTCGATACCAGAGGACAGGCAAAGTTGAATACCAACGTACACTTAAATCACGGAGGCAGTATCGTGTGTCACATACATGCCTAAAATGTGGGCACCAAAAATTAGAAGAAAAATATTCTGGACTGTATCCAAGACCACCATAGTTTATAAATGAATTCTACCTCGACCAAAAATAAAAGTGTGTAAAATCTAGTCTGACTGAAGCAAAGCTGGAGCTTTATTCAGACAAACCGCATGCCATGGATGAAAGTGGGTCGTTGCCACCAGCACACTGGAGCGGCTAAATCTCGGGCCCCTTATCTCTCTGAGAGAGCTGTGTTAACAGTGTGCCTGGACAGACTGTTCTTCCACGGCATTAAGAGCCGTCTCTTAATACCCGGGGAGATTTAAAATAAATAAATAAATCGCAAGTTGGAGCAGCAGGTAGCCCCGGGGCACGGACTCCCCTCTGTAAGAGGTGAGGTTTACTCGGCGCTCACACCCCTGCGCCCCGGAAGACAGCCGACTGTCAACAAGGAGCAGGCTGCAGGCGAACTTTCCCGAAGTCCTTGCAGCCAGAAAGGTGACCAGCTGAGTGGTGCCTGGGCCGAGGAGCTCGGCTGCGGCTCTCCCCTCCAAACACCAAGCGGAGCAAAGTAGGCGCTGGGATCGTCCAAGTTCACAGCCCTCCCCGGCTCCGCACTCCGCACCCACCTCGTCAGTATCCCGGAGGGGAATCTCGATGGAGCCCCGCGACATGGTGAGCTCTGAAAGCAGGCGCTTCTCACCCCGCCGCTCGACAGATCGCAGTCCCGGCTTCCAGCCTTGCAGAGGTTACCACACCTCACACCCAGCGGAGCTGCCGGAGACCAGCTTCTCCTCCGCTGTCGGCCGCTGAAACAACGAGCTTCAGACCGCGACCTGCCACTTCCGGAGGCCCCGCCCCCTGTCCCGGAAGCACTACCCCTAGGGCGTGTCCCACGCGAGCTCCGCCCGGCGGGCGGCTCTGCTGCGTCCTTCTTTGGAAAGACTGATAGTCCCGAGGTTGTCGTTGTGTCAGCCGTAGGTGACCGTGCGCCTTCGGGAACGCGGCATCTACCGCTAAGTAGTCCAAACCGAGCTCCTCACAGACCCGCGCCGGGGCGGGGAGCGGCGGTGGTGAGGCGAAACCACTCCTCTGTGGGCCGGGCCTCTGGTGACGAATTCTATGGGCGGTGCCTTGCCTCTTTCGGCCACCTAAGCTTCTTGGGGAATAATTCCATCTTTTATCAGCTATGCAGTCGTTTTGTGTTGTCCCAGCCAGTTTGTGCAAGTCACACTGGTGATATCGTTGTGACTAGTTTAAATACACATAATCGGTGAATTCTGAAGTTATGGTAATAATGCACGGATTATTATTTTTATTTGTTGCATTACATATTTGTATATGGATACACGCGAGCGAGTGTGGCTAATGGAGGTCAGGGGACATCTTGTGGGAATCAGTTTTCTCCTACTCTGAAGGTCTTAGGGCTCGAACTCAGACAGCGTTGGAGCCAGGCAACTTCTTGCGGACCCTGTTTATTTTTTGAGATATTCTGTAACCCAGGTTGACTCAGCCTTCTGACTGTTGCGGTTATTGGCATACGCTTGGGCACCTGGCTTTTATATAATTCTTTATGTACTTATGTTTCTTTAGGAGCACAATGAAAAAGAACCGCTAGGTTTGATTTAAATAAAATCAGAAGAATTCGATTAAACCTAAATAATGAAATTATAGAATTTAAAAACATTTTAGCTAATGATTTCATTATAGAAGAGTATTAAATAGTTTTTTTGTGCTTGGGATAAATAAGGGAAGGATCTTAATAAATAAACGAATAGGCCCAGCAGTGGTGGCACTTGGGAGGCAGAGGCAGGGGGATTTGTGGCACATGCCTTTAAACTCAACTCTCTGGAGGGAGGAGCAGGAGGATAGCTCTGAATTTTAGACCACCCTGCTCTATACATGGAGTTCCAGGCTAATCTGGGGTTACAGAATGAGAGATCCTGTCTCAAAACAGAGCCCCGCTCTATCCCTGCTAGCCAGTGGTTTTTTTTTTTTTTGTTTGTTTGTTTGTTTGTTTGTTTGTTTGTTTTTAAGATATTCCCTGCTCTTTCTCCCCATTTCTTCTGCTTAGCCAAAGCTACTATTATCTCTTTGCCATCTTTTTTGATTCTTCATCTTCTTTGGCTTCAAGCTCCAACCTAGTTTCAGATATATTACACACTTAGGTATTTATGAAAAAATACCAGTTCATTTATGGTTTTCCTCTCAACTCCCTTAAAACTCTTGAGGAGAAACTGAATTAAATTTATTTATTTATTTATTTATAAAGATTTATTCATTTATTATATGTAAGTATACTGTAGCTATCTTCAGACATGCCAGAAGAGGACATCAGATCTCATTACAGATGGTTGTGAGCCACCATGTGGTTGCTGAGTTTTGAACTCAGGACCTTTGGAAGAGCAGTCAGTGCTCTTAAACTTTGAGCCATCTCTCCAGTCCCCGCTATTTTCTGGCAACCAAAGATATCCTGATAATGTCAAACTCGATGTTTGGTTAATAGGGAAACTTGATTTAGACTGGGATTTAGAAGACATGATAATTAGTGGTGAATTTAATATGATTTGGGTGGGTGTGTACTAGAGAGAGGAGCTTCATGAATCCAGAAGGAAGCCATGAGACTGGAGCATAAGGCATGGGTGTGTGGAGAGTAGGGAGAGGTGAAGATTCCTACTTCAAGCATGCTGATGTCAGCCTCGCAGAACAAAAGCTCGTGGTGTCAGTCAGTGCTGATGTCCCAAGGTGCAGCAGGAAATGCAGAGTACTTTGTGCTTTGAAATAAACCAGTATAGGACAATGTTTAACTACCTACAGCCTCCCAAGAGGAAAGTATTTAACATTTCTCAAATGACACTGGTTCTCTGACAGAACAATTTAATTGCAGACTTTAAACGTGAAAGTTTGGAGACATGAGATCATTTGGAATCATGTGAGAAAATAGCCCCTTTTCCACCATTAACGGACTAATTATAAAACTGGAAACTCTGGTGTGTATAGATTTGACGAACCAGTCCTTTTAAGTCTGAACTCACTTAAAAACTCTTCCAAGTGTTTTATTTTTAACTTAAAAATTGTATTTATTACTTACTATTGTGTATGTGTGGAGGACAGAAGACAACTTTCAGATGTCTCTTCTTTCTATCCATCAATGGCTCCAGGGATCAACCTCCAATGTCAGGCTTGCACATCAAGGGCTTTTACCCATGGAGCCATCTTACTAGCCTACAGATGTTACAGTAAGTGATTGCTCTAACAACAGCTCTGCTTTGGTGACCCCCCCCTTCCTCCTTCAGACTTATTTTTATTTAAGCGTGTGAGTGTGTGTGGTGTGTGTGTGTGTGTGTGTGTGTGTTTTATACCACATGTCTTCAGGTTCCTGTGGAGTCTACAGGAAGGTATTGGATACCCTGGACAAGGAGTTACAGACAGTTGCAATTGTGAGTTGCTCAGTGTGGGTGCTGGGTGCCAAACTTGGTCGTCTGGAAGCACAGAACACACTTGTAACCACTGAGCCACCTCTAGCTCTCTCACCCCCACTCCCTGAGTTCTGGTTTTGACCTAGGTGCCTTGCGACTGAAAAGTTTTAAAAGATGTGTATGCATCGGAGAGAGAAAGGGAATGAGAAAACGTTCTCTGTGGCTTTAGAAAATTGTCCTGTGTGCTTGCAAATGGGCTGGAAGGTGAAAGAATGTGGCTAGACTGCTTAGGAGACTCCTGTCCCAGTGGCATGCTGCATCCCTGAGGTAGTGGAGGAGGAGCGAGTGGTTTAAGGTTCATCTGTCTAGCCACTGATCCACCAGCTGATATGACTGAGACAAAGACAGTCATCAGGCAAGCAGCTGGAGATGGAGATCTGAAGGACAGTTCTGACTTGGAGAAGGAAGCCTGAGAGCTACTAGCATATAAAAGAAATTTAGTTCCAGGACAGTCCAGGCTACACAGAGAAACCTTGTCTTTTTTTTTTTTTTTTTTTTTGAAACTGGGTTTCTGTGTAGCCCTGGCTGTCCTGGAACTCAATCTGTAGACCAGGCTGGTCTCGAACTCAGAAATTCGCCTGCCTCTGCCTCTCAAGTGCTGGGATTAAAGGCATGTGCCACCATGACTCAGCCTTGAAGGCTAGGCTCACAATGGAAAATATAAGAGAACCCCTGTCTTGAAGATCCAGAAACAAAACAAAATGAAAACAAACAAACAAAAAACAAACAGGATTGGCTGAGATATTCTAGAGAGAAATTGGAGCAGGAGCAGGGAAGGGTCCAGGCCCTGAGGCGCTTCAGCACAGAAGGCATGAAGACAGGGTAGTCAGCAGGTGATCCAAGAGGACTGGCAGGCAGAGGACCTCCCGCTGCGGCCCTGACCTGGTGCAGCCGGCCTTTTGTTTTTCTCTGACTGTAGCAGAAGCTGATGAGATTGGCTGTTTTGAAGCTGTGGGTCCAGGTTCAGGGTGCTTTCAGTTCAGTTAGCTTGATTTCACAACGTCTGCTCACAAAATGCTGGGCTCCCCTGGACAGGGTGGGTGGTGCATGCTGGGCCTCCGGGCTCCTGGTTAGAGACACCTGGAGCATGCAAAGCGCTTTAGAACTGGCTGTGAGGCTGTTCTCTGTCCTTGACATTGTAGTCAGTGGCCGGATTACACACAGTGAGCCAACTGGGAAAGCAGGCTATTCATACGTTGCTACAATATCTCACTGTTAAAAGTCATAAAAGAATGTTTCATCTTAACAAAGAATATTCTAGTTCTTCAATTAGATATCTTTTGAGAATCAGTACACAAAAGGAAATGTTTTAGGTACTTTGTACACACCTGTTAAGAAGGTTTGAGAAACTGTACAGTGTTTGCTATGGCTTAGGTAATGAATGCCTCGGTCTGGATGACTTAACAGAAATTCATTTTCTCTCAGCTCTGAGGCTGAGAGTTAGAGATCAGGATGCTGACCAGGGTGTTTATTTTATCTTCCCTGAGGCATCTTTTCTTGGCTTGCGAGGGCTTGTTTTCTCCCTGTTTCAGAGTCACTCCCTCTGTGTGTCTAAGTTCTTCCTGTCTCTGCATATAAGGACTTCACTTACGTTGATGAGGAGTACCTTAATGACCCCATTTTAATATAATGATGTCAGTGCTTCTGTGTTTAAATACTTTCTCTAAGTTCTGGAACTCAAGACTTTTATATGGGAAGTTTGTTTTAGGAGATTACAGTAACCAGAAATCTTTCCTGCTAAAAATGCCTAGATTTGCTGAATTAAAAAAAGAGTGTACATCCTCCAAAAAGCGCTTGGCTGAGCCGTCTGAGGATCTGGTGTTTAAGCCTTCACCAGGGTTCCCATAGAGCGACAGTGCCAGCAGGGCGGTGTCCCCATATTCTAGGGACTTGTGTTTTGAGATTTGTAAGGATACAGGCTTGGAGCCTCAGACGTTCCTTAAAAGAATAAGAAAAAGGAAAGACTGGAAAAATCCCACCAGAACAGGTGACAGTCTGGCTTGAAGGCATAAAGTTAAGTATTGGGGCTGGAGAGAGATAGACTCCATGGTTAGAAGCATTTGCTGCTCTTGCAGAGGACCTGAGCACTCCAACTCCAGGGGGTCAGATGACCTTTTCTGGTTTCCAAAAGCACGAGTGCATGATGGGAGTGTGTGTGTGTGTGTGTGTGTGTGTGTGTGTGTGTGTGTGNNNGAGAGAGAGAGAGAGAGAGAGAGAGAGAGAGAGAGAGAGAGAGAGAGAGAGGTGAGATTTTTAAAAGTGAAAAAAATCTTTTTATAAAACTATAGGGCAGTGTTTGCACAGGTCTGTATCTCAGGATCGTTTGCCTGGTCTGGGACTCCTCAAGCCCAGGGATAAATGTAGAAGTGGTCCCTAAGTGTGTGCTACCCTTTGAACGCCTGGGAAGCTTATTTACCCTCTTTCGTTACTCCTTACTTCTTTTGGTAGTAATTGAATAATAGTAACTAGCAGGCTAGGAATGTTTATTTGTGCCAGAACATTCATTCTGAAAGTCATTTATTTTTTCAGAACAACCCATGGCATGTGTACTGTGGTCAGTGGTGTAGGCAGTGGGAGATAGGCAGCAGTCACATCTGTCTCCTGCGATTGATGGGAGAATGAGATGAAATGGACTGTGCTTGTATATGGTCCACCATCTATGTGCCCTTTGTGTTTTCTCTCACTTGAGGTGGGAAAGGTCTCTTAGCTCTTCTCTCCCTGTTTTCCGGGTCCCCAAAGAGCCATTAGATTCCCCTCTTCTCTCCTCTCCTCTCCTTTTTTTTTTTTTTTTTTCCTTCGAGACAGAGTTTCTCTGTATAATCCTGGCTGTCCTGGAACTCACTCTGTAGACCAGGCTGGCCTCAAACTCAGAAATCCACCTGCCTCTGCCTTCCAAGTGCTGGAATTAAAGGCATAGGCAAGCTCTCTACCACTGAGCTAAATCCCCAACCTAGTCTCCTTTTAAAGACTTTACTATTGATGGGTTTTGAAGGAGGGAAGAAAGTAAGTTAAACTGCGCTTTAACAGATTTCAAGCAGACTGTAATCTTGATAAGAATGTGCTTTCTGGCTGGTGATATGTGAGACCATGGCCTGACTAAAATGTAAAGGCTTTAACATCTGTTCTGTGTTCCCTGTGCTCTCAGCAACCTTCTGTTAAAATTCTGCAAAGATGGCTCAAAAGTGGGCACCTGCGTGGCTGCTCCATAACCATCTGTAACACCAGATTCAGGGTGTCTGATGCCCTCTTCTGGCCTCTGTGGGCACCAGGCATGCATGCAGTGTTAGATATACATGAAGGCCCAAGCACACACAAAGACAAGACAGACAGACCACTGAGTTCTGGAACTTGTTATGGCAGAGAAAACACCAAAACAAGACAAAACAAAATGAACCAACTTGCTCTTAGGGGAGACTCTTTTGCTTATCCCTCATGTGATGTTATGTGGGAAGAATGATGTAACAATTTAAGAAATTCTTTCCCAACTATTGTACCTGCTTATTCCCTCAATTATGGGAAAGTCAACTTGACTACGGCGCTGTGGCTAGTGAAATCAGTGCCTTAAACAGAGTAGTAAACTGCCAACTTTGTCCGTGAGTTTTGGCCAAAGAGAGTTCAAGTCCAGGTCATTCTGACATGCATCTGCCACAGGGCAGGCTGCTCTCATGTAGCAGACCTGTTTACAGAGATAATTGAAAAAGGCATTGGAATTAAAATGTCAGCACTATTTTTATTTCAAGTCTTTTTGCTTTGTTTGGAAAGATTCTCTTCCAACATTAATAGCGTTTTAAAATAACTTTCTGTCATGAGGAGACGGAAGGAGAGCTCTTTGCCTTTTGAGACAGGCTGTCTCTACATAGCCCTGGCTATCCTGGTACTCACTGTGTAGACCAGGATATCACAGAGATCCTTGAAATCACAGAGATCCACCTGCCTCTGTTTCTCCAGTGCTGGGATTTAAGGCATACACCACCAAACTGGCTAGTCTAGGAAGAGCTTTTTAAGGTTTGGAGAGATCTTTCTGTATTTCAGAGACAAGCCTGTCCCCAAGAGCTCTGCTGCTCAAGCTTGTCAGTGTAACAGGTGTCACCTGGGGGCACGTTAAACTCAGATTTCTGGGTACCTCCCCAGTGTCCGATTCTTAGGCGTGGATAACATTCATTTTTATTGAATCTCCCTCTGATACTGATGCCGCTGGTCCATCATGCTTTGAGAACCTGGGGCTGGAGGGTTGTTGAGTCAGACAATAGAAAGATGAGTTATCAGTCCCTGGTGGTGTGGCAGGCACTCAGTGTGCAGTATGTCCAGTAGTGCAAGAACTCTACAAGTGCAAGTGTGCCCTTGCTTCAGGTGAAGCACTGAGTTGTCCAAGAGCACACAGTAACAGACAGGATTTTTCTGTCTTCAGATCCAAGCTGTATCCATTAAAATAAGTTTATCTATCTAGATGAAACTTTCTTTAGTTCTTCCTTCATTCAGGGACACTCGTTTGTTTGCTTGTTTTAGTTTTTCTTTTATTTCTTTTGTCTGCCCACCCCCCAGACAAGGTTTCTCTGTGTAGTCCTGGCTGCTCTGAAACTCACAGAGATCCGCCTGCCTCTGCTTCTCAAGTGCTGGGGTTAAAGGTGTGACCACAATACCCAATTGTCTGCCTTTCTTTCTTTCTCTCTTTCTTTTTTCAAGAGAGGGGTTCTTTGTGTAGCCCTGGCTGTCCTGGAACTCACTCTGTAGACCAGGTTGGCCTTGAACTCAGAAATCTACCTGCCTCTGTCTCCCAAGTGCTGGGATTAAAGGCATGCGCCACCACTGCCCGACTGTGTTTGTTTGTTTGTTTCTTTTTTTAAAAAAAGATTTATGTATTTACTTTATGTATATGAATACACTATAGCTATACAGATGTTTGTGAGCCACCATGTGGTTGCTGGGATTTGAACTCAGGACCTTTGGAAGAAGAGTCGGTACTCTTAACCACTGAGCCATCTCTCCAGCCCACTGTGTTTGTTTCTTGAGGGAGGATTTTTCACAGGTTAGACTGGTCTCAGCTTTGCTATGTAGCCCAGGCTGGCCTCAGAGTTCAGCTCCTCCCCTCTCAACCTCCCAAGAGCCCAGTTACAGATATGATCAACCACAGCTGCATAGCTGAAGATGACCTTAAATTCCTGATCCTCCCTCCAACAAAAGGTGCTGGGGTTACTGCCATGTACTGTGTCTTTGCTTTTTCCTATTTACCACTCAACACAGACACTTCCAGTCGTTAACATGTATGTGAGGTGTTTTCCATGTGCTAGTGAATTCTCCAGAAGTCCCAAACTGGAGCTCCTGTAATTTGACTCCATTTGAGCACTGTCTACTGGAGATAGAGCCACAGCCCACAGATTAAGGCTCACTACCCAGAGGCTGTCACCTCTCTGCTCTAAGTTGTAAACCAGCACTTCCAACTTTAGCTCTGAACTGGGGGTTCCAGTGATGCAGTCCTCCAGGTTTATTAACTTGAGAGAGAAGCTCGAGGACTCAGAGCAGCATGGGATGACAGGCTGGTCACAGTTGAAAAGCAATTGAAAAGGATGGATGGCCAGAAGAGGAACTATAGCACAGGTCTGGTAGAGAAGGAGTGCTGGGCCTCTCTCCCCCTCAAGGCATCCTACGCTCCTGTATCCAGGCACCACAGAGCTATCCGAATGGTCAGTCCTGTATCCAGGCACCGCAGGGCTATCCGAATGGTCAGTCCTGTATCCAGGCACCGCAGGGCTATCCGAATGGTCAG
>NC_034590.1:80844891-80852109 GCF_900095145.1 Mus pahari | reverse complement strand
CGAATGGTCAGTCCTGTATCCAGGCACCTCAGAGCTATTCGAATGGTCAGTCCTGTATCCAGGCACCACAGAGCTATCCGAATGGTCAGTCCTGTATCCAGGCACCTCAGAGCTATTCGAATGGTCAGTCCTGTATCCAGGCACCGCAGGGCTATCCGAATGGTCAGTCCTGTATCCAGGCACCTCAGAGCTATCCGAATGGTCAGTCCAGGCAGTGTTATGGAGGCATCACCATGAAGGTATGACCAGTTATCAACTCGGTGGCCAGTTTTTCTCTTTCAGCTAGGCTAGCACCCAGAGCACCTCCATGATTCTCCTGCCTCTGCCTGTCTCAGTGCTGGGGTCACGGCCATTGGCAGGGCCACACCGGGTTGTTGTGTGGGTGCTGGGATCTGAGCTATGGTCCTCACAGTTGTCAGGCAAGTGCACTTATCTTCCAGGCCCTAATTTGTGTACTTTGATATATACTTTGGATTTTGCTTTCATAAAAATTCTGTCAAGAGGAACCCTCTACATACATAAGGACAATATCTACATGTATATGCAAGTATAATAAAACATAGTGAAATTATTTGCTAGACACATGGACATAAACCTTTTAAATTTTGATATAGATTCTAAAATGAAACTGCAATTTGATGCATCCAGCTTGTGGATGTAGCTCAGTGACAGAGCATGCCATGTGTGCCCAGGTCCCTGGGTTCAATCCCCAGGAAGGAGAAAAAGAACGCATGCCCTTACTCTCCCTGTACCCTTCAGGAAGATCAGGCACTTCCACAGAGGCTTTGGGTCCTTTGTTTTTCCAGTTTGCTAACTGGAAACACACCATGTTAATTTCTTCAATTATACCATAGGAGAGCATCTTCCCATATGTTCAGGGTCTTCTCCATTTATTTCTCTATAAATATTTCTATACTTGGCAGGGCTTTCTGTTGGCTTCTTTTTAAAATTTTTTCATTTATATCAGTTCTGTTTATTTAAGGAAAGAACTCTTTGACTAGTTTGTTCAAAGATATATTTTTCTCTGGTTTGGAAGTTAGTCTTTTGAGTAAACTTCTCTTTTTAGACCCAAATAATACTGCTATTTGTGCAAATTTATTGGCTTCTCTCCTTAAGGCCCCTGGGTTTTATAGTCATCTCAGAAGAGCCTTTATTTTTCTTGGATTGTTAATAAAATAATTTGCATTTTAAGTAACTTTATGAGTTAGTGTCTACATCTGAACATTCTTTCATCTGGAGTAACTGTGGGAGGTAATGAGTGCAACAAGAATTCATGTGGCCTCAAAGGTGGCGGCAGCTGCCTCATCTCAGGTTCTGAACAGTGGAGGCTACTCAGAGCTGGGCTGGGCTTGGGCGATGGCACCCCAACCCTCCTTGGCCCTGTTTTGACACTTTCCCTGTACAGCACACCTGCTAATTGGGTTGATTTCCGATTTTTTTTTTTTTTTTTTTGGCTTCAGTACTTTCTTCTTGTAAACTGTTTATTGGTTGGAACGTCAAAGTCCATCTTGGTATAGGAAGACAGTTGGTATAGGGGAGACAGGGGAGGTCTTGTTAAGTAGGTGAATAACACAATCAGCTTCATAAGGAGCAGACAGGATCAGGAAGTGGCATGCCTGCAGAGAAGGCAGTAGCCGGTTCCAGTTCCTGTTTGAAGGAACTATGAAAGTCGTGAGCATGGTAAACAGGGAAAAAAGGAAGAGATGGTTTGGAAAGATGGCTAGATTAAAATGCAGTTTTAGACTATTTATTTTATTTTATGTGCATACATATTTTGCCTGCATGTATGTTTGTGTACCATGCTTGTGCCTATGTCCAGGAAGATTAGAAGAAAGTGTTGCATTCCTTGAAACTGGAGTTACAGATGATTGTGAATTGTGTGGATGCTGCGATTCAAACCCAGGTCCTCAGCAAGAGCCACAAGTGCTCTTAGTAGCTGAGCCATCTCTCTAGCAATGTGGGCCAGATTTGGTAAAACTCCCAGATTTGAAGCTTGGGGGCAGGGTGTGTGTGACAAGCTCCAGATTCCCAAAGAATGGTAATGACATTTTGGCTGTCATGTGAAGGGGGGTGGGAGGACCAAGAGGCCACACCAGGAGGCCAGTTCAGAGCTGCCACAGTGGACCAGGCCTGTGAAGGTGCTGATCACCTGTGTGAGCAGTGGAGAAAGAAAGGAAGGGAAGTCAAGACTGGGTGCAGAGTGAGAACAGGAAGGAACGGAGGCCTATATCCGAAGCGTCTCGCCATGTGCAGCCTTTCTGAACCATTCACCCTAGCCACCTCATTACACATGTTTAAAATGCCAGTGACTCAAGGAACATTGAAGGACATAACACCACATTTGTGCTTATTGACATTCTCAGATCTCAGAGAGTATTGGATTTGCGGAAATGGGGTGAGTTACAGGAGAAAGGGGCTGGGACCCTGCTGGGCTGGGTTTATATTAAAGAGCTCAGCACGCCTCAGAGACACTTGCACATCCAGGCTTCCTCTGCTGTAGTCCCAACAGCCAGGGAGTGAAGCCAGCATAGACACATCAACAGGTTCACAGAGACGGAAATGTAGGGATACACAGTGGGATTAGGTTTAGTTGTAAAGAATGAAATTATGACATTTTCAGGAAAGTAGATGGAACTAGAGACCATGTGTTAAGCAAAATTAGCCAGAGAAAGACAAGTACTATGTATTTTCACTTGATACAAACAAAATCTAGAAAAAAAATTGGTGTGTATATATATGGTGAGTGTGTGTGTGTGTGTGTGTGTGTGTGTGTGTGTGTGAGAGAGAGACACATGAATGAAGAAATGAGACCATAAGAGGAGAAAATGGAAGGTCATAAGAGGATATCATGGAATATAGTTTCATGCAAGCAGAATGGGGACCATGTGGGAAGGAAAGGGACCAGCGAATGGGGCTTTGTGCATGGGGAGGGGCAGTGTATGTGGGGCAGAGAAACAAGGAATGATGGTGTGTGTATGGACACATCACACTCCTCTCTGTGCACTAAGCAAAAAGTTAAAATAAAGAGGGCAGGTGCCTGGAAAGCCCACATGCAGGCAGAAAAGTGTTTATTTCATCTGCAGTCTGCAGAGAGGTCTACACAGAGAGACCAGCCCACATACAGATGTTGTTTAGAATAAGGACAATGGAGCAAGAAGTGTAGACAGAAAAGAGCAGGAGACAGACCCTGAGGGATGCCAGTTCCCAGAGCCTGGAGAGGTCCACCAGGGGCGGGGCAGAAAGAGGGACAGGCACCATCTCCCAGTCTTGTTTTGCAGCCTTCTGTGGCCTCCTGTGCTTTTACAGGACAGGCTGGCCCCCAGGCGCTTCTGGCTTCATCTCTCTTGGCTCCTTGCCTCTCCCTGCCCAGTGCCCCCTTACCCTCCCACCCCACAGCAGGTTTGTTTGTTTGTTTGTTTGCTTTTTAATTTTCAGCATGACTCACTGCTGTGTTGATTCAGGGAAAGAAGCACCAGGGATTGTTCCTTTTTTGTTTCTTTCCTCTCCTTGGTTCTGACAAAGTATCTAGCGAATAGCAGGCGTTTGATTCCGGAATGGATACATTCTTCCCGACTGCGACTCTGTAAAGTAGCCTTACCCCCTTTCCACCTTTTTGTTTTTTTTAAGAATCAAATAAAGGTCAGGATCCTTGGAACAAGAAGGTGATTTTTCACAGGTTTCAGCATAGTGAGGAGTGATGGGTGGGTGAAGTGTTGGTGAGCCTGTTTTAGGGTCGATGGATGGGTAGTTGCTGGGGCGCCAGAGGCTGTATAGTCCAGTAGGGGGAAGCAGAGGGCCATGCAAAGCAGGGACTCCCGGCCGTTCCCTGAGCTTCTCTAGTTCTCTGTTGAACCTGGTGCTTACAAGAGTCAAGACAGAGACTGTGCTGAGTTCTGCTGATACAGTCTGAGTGCCAGTGTCTTCCTGTGGGTCCTTGGAAGAAGGAAAAATAAGGAGGGAAGACAGGTGGAGGTGGACGTGACTACGGGGCTGCCTCCCCCACGGATGTAGTGACTGCAAGTGGGTCTGGATTTGGGGCCCTTTTTTGCTTCATCCAGGCAGGGATCCAGGAAGGGTGAAAGTGCTGGACCCAGGACATACATGGTTGGAAATGACTTTGTTTCTTCCGTTCTCCAAACTAGCTTTCCTTCTGTTCTCTCTCTGTCTCTCTCTGTCTCTCTGTCTCTGTCTGTCTGTCTGTCTCTCTCTGTCTCTGTCTGTCTGTCTCTCTGTCTCTGTCTCTCTCTGTCTCTCTCTGTCTCTCTCTGTCTCTCTGTCTCTGTCTCTCTCTCTTTTGGTAAGGGTTTTTTGTGTTTGTTTTAAATGTTCAACCTATCACAGGTGCTTTGCAGCAGGTCACTGGGGGGCATCGAGGCCACAGCAGCAGTGACCAGAGTGCAAGGTCTTGCATGGAATCTGATTAGTCCAGGATTTTGGTTTCTCAGCTCATACACTTTGCTTAAATGTGAGCCACAACGTAAATCCACAAATCACGTGCATGTACTTATGTGCACACATTCACCCATGTAACTAACATTCCTTCATGTGTTCAAAGGCATACATGCTACCCACAACCCATCATGCATACATACTGACTCACAGTCTAACACACCATGGGGGGGCTCTGCAGTGGGTTTTATGGATGCATTCCAGGTCCCTGTGCAGAGAGAGCAACAGTGTGATTTAAGTCTAGGATCAAACCAACTCTCAGTCCCTTCCACCTAATGGCACCAACACAACCCCAGCCCCTCCACATCGCCTTGGTGACTGGCTGTGGAAGCTGTTGGCTGCTGTTCTGTTACCCTAAGAAAAGGCCAAGTCAGAAAAAGCTGATGGGGATGTGCAGACAAGAGGCTTGCAGACAGAGTTGGCAGGGGTTTTCCCCCACCCCAGTATTTGGAGCCTCAGAGCAGCCTGTGCCACCTCTGGACTTTACGTTCTGATACTACATTGCCGTGCGTTTTTAATTTGTTCACATCGGGCTTTTCTGTTTCTTTTATTTTTTTACTTTATTTTATTTTATTTATTTATTTATTTATTTATTTTTTGGTTTTTCGAGACAGGGTTTCTCTGTGTAGCCCTGGCTGTCCTGGAACTCACTCTGTAGACCAGGCTAGTCTCGAACTCAGAAATCCACCTGCCTCTGCCTCTCAAGTGCTGGGATTAAAGGTGCGCGCCACCACGCCCGGCTGCCTTTCTGTTTCTTATATCCAGGATTCTCAGTGAGGAGCAGCTCCTGTCAGAGCTCTTGACAGGAAGGATGGGAACAGATCCAGCCTCTGCTTTCCCTCCTTTCCTTCTTTTGGCCTCTTGATCCTTAGTGTGACCACAAGGCACTGTGTGCAGTTCTTGGAACTTCATGTAGGAGAAGACGGTTGTGCTTAAACCAGGATGGATGGCAGCCTCTCTCTCTCTCTCCTCTAAAGAGAGCGACACAATTCAAACCTGGGCAAGACTGGCTCTCTAAGTGGATCTTAATATTTTGTAGAGGCCGAGATGAGATTTCAGGCCAGTGACTGTGGACTAGGAGGGCAGAAAATCTTTGCTGTCACCCTGCTCCTCCCTCCAATCTCTCACCACTATGGGAGTGAGCATTATTTACCCTACTTGGAAGATGGATTATGAAGATGTCTTAGAGAGGATGCTTTCTGCTCAACACAGAGTGGAGCTCAGCCTTCCGTCTAGAGTTATTTGGCTCAAAAGCTTGTGGGTGCCTCTCCAGGAGGGGATGGCCCTGACTGAACTCAGACTGTTCATGTGATCTGCTTTGGGTAGGCTCTTTGGAGGAGAAAAGGGTAACGAAGAACTAAGACCTCAAGTGTTCTTGTATCTGACTTTATCTGACTTCCACCAGCATGGTGGAGGAAGCAGGGAAGAGGGCCTTACAGTAGGTTCTCACTGTGGTCGGCAGGACAGGCAAGGTGGACTTTAGAAAGTCAGTTCTGGGCTGGGGTCATGGCTCAGCAGATAAAGTGCTCAAAGCATGAGGACCTGAGGCTGATCCCCAGGACCATGGTTAAATACAAAAGAGCTGAATGCGGTAGTACACACGTGTAATCCAAGTTCTGGGGACACCGGGACAGGCCTAGGCCACCAGGCCAGCCCCAGGTCTCAGTGAAAGACCCAGTCTTAAAAAAAGTCATGATAGAGGGCTAGAGAAATGGCTTAGTGCCTCAGAGGGTCCGGTTTGATTCCCAGCACCCATGTGACCGCTCACAGGTACCTGTAACTTCAGTTTTCCACATCTAAGGATGAGTGCTCAGCTGGATACATTACTTTCTAGGCGAACCAGGAGATCTGACTCAGGTCCATAGCCTCTTGGGCAGAAGGTCAGATGTCAAGGAACTACATAAGAAAACCACGCTTCTTTCTCCTCTTCCCTCACAGGGGCAGCTATGGCCCAGAAGCAGAGTTGAGTAGACTGTGAAAGAAAGCACCGTCAGAATCTGTTGCAGTGTGGCAGAGATGCTCAAAGCTTTCATATTTGTAGCTCAGGACTCCAGCTCACCTCACCTGGTCCTGTTTCAGAGTTTCCATCAAAGAATCATGATGTCACCTATGGCTTAGTCATTAGGTGACTGGTGACACATCTAAATTTACTCACATGTATGGATAGGCTTTGATCCCTTTCTGAATGGTGCCTGGAAGCTTTCTTTAGTTCTTACCATCTGGGTTTCTATAACATAGCAAAGAAAGGAAATCTAAAACCCACATTTCCCAGAATCCCCTGCAGATGAGACACACAAGGGGTCTCCGATGCTCTGTGGGAGACCAGAAGCCACACCTCTGGCCTTTCTTAGGAAGTACAGGCAGACATCCTTCAACCATCAGCT
Source organism: Mus pahari (assembly GCF_900095145.1). Classification (NCBI taxonomy): domain Eukaryota; kingdom Metazoa; phylum Chordata; class Mammalia; order Rodentia; family Muridae; genus Mus; species Mus pahari. The sequence continues at coordinate 80,845,276 of NC_034590.1, read as the reverse complement.
TGGACAGTGGGAAGCAAGGGGTGTGCATTTAGTTGGGTCTGTATAGCAGCATTGACTCTGGAGAAGGTAGGGTCCTGGTCAGAGGGCCTCTGCTGCCTGCTTCGTGGCTCAAGTTTTCTGGAAGCCTTGCTGAAAGTTCAATCTAAACTATTTTCTAAATCCCTTCTGGTGATCCTGTAAGATGCTTAATCCCCTGACATGAAACTGGGCTGGCTGACGGTAGCCAGAGTGGACTTTCTCTTCAGCTAAGCAGTCCGAATGGGATGAAGAGGCTGTGATTGCTAGATTGTTCTCAGAGAATATGTGTGTGTGTGTGTGTGTGTGTGTGTGTGTGTGTGTGTGTGTGTGTGTGTGTGTAAAGGATGCATTGAAATGTGCCTGGAAA
>NC_034590.1:80836225-80844541 GCF_900095145.1 Mus pahari | reverse complement strand
TCCTCTTCCTCCTCCTCCTCCTCCTTCTTCTTCTTCTCTCTCTCTCTCTCTCTCTCTCTCTCTCTCTCTCTCTCTCATCTTCCTTCCATATTTGTTTGTTTGTTTAGGGGGGAGGCACTGAGTCCAAAGGAGTGCCTGCCTGCATTTCATGTTGAGTGTAGTACAGGGGCAGAAGTGGAGCCTCGGGTTTGCAATGGGGTTTTACTGTTTATCTTCCATCTTGTCATTGCTGTTGTTTGTTTTCCAGACAGGATTTTATGTACTCTGTTGAGTTGAGGCTGGTCTTGAATTTCTGATCCTTCTGCTTCCACATCTTCAGTTCTGGGATTATAGGTAGATACCACCATACCCTACTTCTAAGGTCAGTATTGCAGACCTGGCACCACGGGGCTCTCTCTCTCTCTCTCTCTCTCTCTCTCTCTCTCACACACACACACACACACACATACAAACACACACAGAGCCTACAATATTCTTCCAAGCTACCCCGCACCCCCCCCCAGCCACTTGGTAAACATTTATAGTTTAAGAGAGGGCAAGCTGGAATGCATAAACAGTATGGATATCAACCACAGGAGCCTTGCTGGGATCAGCTTGGCTTATGGACATCTCTGAGGATGGGCATGCTCTGGGTGAGGCAGTATGGAGGAATATTGAGGCACTACAAGCATGTACTATTTGGCTGAGGTCATGGTTTAATGAATTCTAAAGCCAGACACCGATGGTGGGTTAGCTGCACAGCCCATGAGCTCTGGAATGCTGTGGATGCTCACCCTGCGTGGAAGACTGGTGTAAAAAGATGGGTTTCAGTTTTGAAAAGCAACTTTGTCTTTTAACCTCTAAAACAATTCAAATTTTATTTTACTAAGTAAACCAATGATCAATATAGTATTTAGAACTCAAGAGTCTTAAACAACGAACAAATCACCTTCATGGAGCTATTACTTTTTTTTTTTTTTAGATTTATTTTATGTGTATGAATGTTTGTTCTCCATGTATGTCTACATGATCATGTGTGCCTGGTGTCTTCAGAAGCCAGAAGAGGGTAGCAGATCCCTTGGAACTGGAGTTACACAGACAATTGTTAACAGCCACAAAGGTGCTGGGAACCAAACACAGATCCTCTGTAAGAGCAGAAAATGCTCTTAACTGAGCCACCTCTCCAGCCTATGACTTTTTAACGTGTGTGTGGTAGATGTGTATACAGACGTATGTAGGCACCTGCACCCATACATGCAGTTGTAGAAACCAGAGGTCAAACTGTGTGTCCCCCTCTATTACTGTCCACCTTATGAGATAGGCCCTTCCACAGAAGCTGGAGCTCACTGCTTTGGTTGGACCAGCAGGCTAGCAAGCCCCGAAGGCCTTCTTGTTTCTTCTTCCTAGGTCGGGGGTTACAGACACACACTACTGCCAGACTCTCACGCTTGTGTATCGTGCACTTTTACCAGACTGAGCAGGCTCCTCAACTCATGATTTCTAAGTCTTTCATTGGTGAATAGTCATTGTACAAAGTCATGGCTTCATAACATTTTGTTCAAAATATCCTGAACTAAGACCACATTCACCCACTATCCTCTCCTGTCCGTATCCTGCTTCCTCCCCACCACCCCCAGCTCTTGTTATGTCATATGTATATATATGTGTGTACCCAGGGGTCTAGGTTCCATGTATGAGAGAAATATGTGACATTATCCTTCTGGATATTGTTTTTTCGACACAATATGATGTCCAATTCCATCCATTTTCCTGCAAGTGACACTTTTTTTCTTCCCTTCAGCTGAATAATCCTGTGTGCATATGTATATCACAGTTTCACTAACCATTCATCTTTTGATGAACAGCTAGATTGATTCCATTTCCTCGCTGTTGTGAATAGAGCAGTAAGACATATGGATGTGCAAATATCTGTACAGTATGATCTAGAGTCCTTTGGTGTGGGAACAGGATGGAGGATGTGGGGTGAGAGGTGATGGAGTCATGTGATGAATCCAGGGAAATCAGGCTCCAGAGACCAGCATCAGGGTGAAGATCTGCGTTTATTGTGCAGAACACAAGCTTATATACAGTGTTTGAGCCAATGCCAAGCCTCTCAATCCTTGGTCATTGCATCTCACCACACTGTCACTGTGCCCCAATGAAAGTCCTGCCTGATGAGGTGACTCAGAAGGAGCAGGGGCCACACACAAACACATATCATCACTTATTAGAACTTGCTGAAGATGGGGGAAGCAGCCACCACCCTGGCCTGGTTCCTTTTTGCTGTCTCATGGACATGCCAGGAGCCATCCTTGATCTAATGCCCTGCACTGCAGATCAGGACTCTTTGAGGAGTCAGTCGCAGGAGCCTGTGGCGCCTCATTCTCCATCCAAGTTATTCCTTCACAAGGTTGGCTTCCACATCCCTCTCACTTTGGGCATTTGCTCAGGAGTTAGCTGGGTCACGTGGTAATCCTATTTTCAATTTTCTGAGGAACTTCCATACTGGTTTCAAGAATGATCGTTATCTAGAGGCTGCCTTAGAGTCTCAACATCATGTTCCAGGGAGCCATTTCTTACCAGCCTTAGATATCCAATGCATCATTTTCTAATGTTTTTCTTCTCTGCTATAGGCTTGGCTTAAAATGAGATTCATAAATTTTGCCTTACTAGAAAATTTATTTTTCATGTTGTACATGTATGCTAGACTATTTAACACTTAGAGTGTTTACTCATGCCCATCCAAAGCAGGCACACACACTGGAGAAAATGCCAGTGTGTTGGCAAGATGGATGAGCAGAGACCAGAGGAGGAATGTGTTCTGAGCCACCAGCTTTCTTCAGGCTGGTCTGGCCCCATCTAGTGAGCCCATAAGCCCATATCTGAGCCCGCAGACACTCAGGGAAGCAATTGTGGCCAGCTGATAGCAACTAGAACACCTCCTCCCCCAGGAAGTGACTGGGACACATCCTCCAGACTTGTCAGTGTGCTCTCTGGCCTGGAATCAGAAGAAAAATGAAGGGCCTGTGTTTTGGCAAGATGCTGAACTTAAGCTTGAACCAAGGATGCATGAATGTAAGCTCATTATGTGACTTTCAGGGGATCACTGGGCACGGTCATCCTCCATTCTGTAAAGGGAGTTATTTCCCTTTGGACTACACTTTTTTCCCACCCAACTAAACTCCAAGAAGGTCAGCCCCTGAGACCAGTCACTTCTGACCCGGGGCATCATCCTTCTCGAGGGATGCTCATCACGTGACCTTCTGGCCAGCCCTAAAACCACCCTTTCCTTGAATTGCAGCTTTTCTGCCCTCCTGAGTCCTGGATGCTCCATTTCTGCACCCCCCCCTTAGTCCCTCACATCCCTATGCTCCATTCTACCCAACTGCTGATGTGTTTTCTGCCCACCTTGGATTCTTCCTCCCCCTCCCCCATCTTTTAAAAGATTTCCCACTCTGGATTCTTATGGCCTTCTTCTTGTACCCAGCTCACTCTGTACAGCTTAGACCTACCTACCAGGCCCATAAACACTGGTTTACTGTTAGCAGCTAAGTAAGGCAGGCAACCTGGTTGGGAGGGAGGCAACCTTGCTATGTTAACTCTTCTTCAGAGTGCCCTTTCTTTTGGCCGCAGCTGAAATCTCTCTGGGACACCTGCAAGGACATTCCCTAGCCCTAATTTATGGTCTGCATTCAGCAGACAGCTCTTAGAAGTGCCCCTGTCACCAGCAGTAGACACCAAGGGGACTGTTCTCTTTTTTTTTTTACATAAGCTAAGAATACCCGGGGTGTGGGGGGGGTGTTCTCATCTCCCATTTTCCTTTTTGAGTTATGACCTAAAACTGAGCACATATCTTAAACATGCTCAGGAATGTGCCAGACTCCATAGTACCCCACATAAATATTTGTAAGTTCAGATAAAAATCTCCAAGCCTCCATTATTTAAGAGTGGGGCACCATTTTACATGCTTTTCCTAGCCTGCCTCATCTGTGCAGGTAACACTCTCTCACCACGCCTTCCTAGCCTTTACTTTCCTCTTTTTTTCCCCCAATTATGCTTATTCTGGCTTTGATCGACACAAGCCTGTTATGCATGCTTGCCTTCTCTTCCAGACTCCCATTGGTAGGCTGGCCTCCACTGCCCTCTCTTACCGATGTGCTGGCCATCCCAGCTCTTGTGTGACCAGCTTGGAGCTGTATATTCTCATCAGCACGGGCAGGAAGCCTGTTTGTGCTGACAGTAACAGTACTTGAGCATGTCCACATGAAGGCTGTGGTGTGTGTGCGTGCGTGTGTGTGTGTGTGTGTGTGCGTGCCTGTGCACATGTGAGTGCAGTGGCCCTCAGATCTGGAGCTAGACTAAGGTTGTGAGCTTTAAGACACATGAGATTTGCTATGAGTGCTGTGCAGATTTTCTAGCACTGGTAGAGAGAGTTCTCCATGTGCATATATTTTCTATCTAACCCATGCATAGACTGAAGTCTTTCTATGACTCGGAGGTGTGTCAGTGGTGGGCAGGGGATCACACCTCTCAGGGGATCACTATTCACTCCAGCATTTCTTTTGCTTTCTGATTAAACCTACTCTTGCATTAGAACCCAGAAGATAGACATGAGGAGGGGGGGGGGGTCACAGGATTTCTTTGCCTATCTTCAATGTGTCTACCTTGAATAAGTCCCTTTTCTGTTTTTCACATTTTACATAAAATAGGGCATTGGCTTGGTAACTGCCTGGTGCTTCCTTATGAATGTATGACTTACTGTCAATAAAATACACGTGTCCTCTTAGTTTTGGTACTACTCTAAGATGACACTTTTGTTCTGATCATTTACTCTATTTTTCATCTATAAAATATTGCTGTGAAAGGAGAGGCAATTGCATGGAAATTAATTTAAGAAAAATATAATACAAAACGGTAGTTTAAAGTCTTAAAATTATTCTCTAATTTTCTGGTTCTCTTTTTTTAATCTACTGAAATAACATAAAACATGGAAGATATAAAATGCAAAAAAAAGGCAGAGGCAGGCGGATTTCTGAGTTCGAGGCCAGTCTGGTCTACAAAGTGAGTTCCAAGACAGCCAGGGCTAAACAAAGAAACCCTGTCTCGAAAAACCAAAAAAAAAGACACATGAGATTACTCACAAGGAATCTCTTCCACAACAGCAGTATGTGACAAAGAGCGAAGAACAGGGTTCTAGAGACAGGCAGCAGAGTTCAGTAATAAATGACTCAGCAACTTTTGCCTTGGATCCTTCTTAACCTTTCAGAAGAACTTTGGAGTCCTCGTTTGGACAAGCAGAATAAATAAAAGTATGCAATTCTTTGAGTTAATGTAAAGATAAATATAAAGCTAAGTAACATTAATAAGTCTGATTTACAGTGAGAAAAACATTTAATGTAACACTAGTTTGCTAAGATTACTGTAACAAATTGCCATAGGCTGACCAGCTTAAACAGCAGAAATTCATTATCTCATGGCTCTAATGGCTGACATGAAAGCATTCTGGGGTTGGATCCTTCTGAGGGAAGGCCCTGATTCAGAAGGCTTCTTTTTCTGTCTCTCTCTCTGAGGTGCTGCACTCCCTGTGAGGGACTCTCAGTGCCCTGATTCAGACGGCTACTTTTTCTGTCTTTCTTTGAGGTGATGCACTCCCTGTGAGGGACTCACAGTGCCCAAATATCCTTTTCTTTTTTAAACTAATAGTCATATTGGACTAGGGCCCACTCTAATGATCTCATCTTAACTAATTACATCTACAGCTACAACAACCTTATTCCCAAATAAGGTCACACTCTGAGCTACTGGGGACTAGGACTTATGCATGTGAATTTGGGGTAACAGCACAATTCGTAACTGTAATTAACACTCTCCTTGGTTACTGCAAGGACTTTCGTGGAACCCCTTGAGGAGCCCTTCTGTTGACCATCATGCTAGTCCTCCACCCTAGGAGGAGCAGCTCCTGTGTGGAGGAAGCTAAGTCTGGAAAAGCTCTTTTCTTCTCTGTTTTCTCCTGGCCCAAACAGTGGCAACAGAGAAGGTGAGAAGGATGAGGTAGCATTCAACGGTCATGCAGGCCACATGGAAGCCAGGTGTCCATGTGGAACCTCTGGGCCAGCAGGCCACCATGCTCAACTTACGCTGTATTGAGTACTGAACCAGCGCTCCATGCATGCAAGACAATCACTCTACCACCTGAGCTACATCCCGGCCCCTCAGTCTATCTTTATGCCATTAGCTGGATCCTAATGTCATGGTTGCTCTCCAAGGGAAACCACATTTGGGGAAGCTCCACTCTGAAAGGTAGGGATGAGAGTGGGACATTTAAATATTTGGGGTGTTCACTGGTGCACATAGGTGTCCTGTCCTTTGGACAGTTGTCATTTCTTCCTCTCATCAGGTCAGGGATCTGTTTGTGTATATGATAGCAATGTCCTGACCATCCTGATCCCTGCCTGGTGGCCCCTGGGGATTGGTGCTGAACTGTTGGGTGTAGGCCCAGCCTGAGAAGCTGTGACTTAGCTCCCATCCTCACTCTGGAATCTGTGCTGCCTTTGTGGAGGACCTGGAACCAGGTTCTATCCTATCAGAACTACCCCAGATCCACTAATTTATCTTCTAACTCAGCTCAGATTCAGCAAGAATTTATTGACTATCCATGTTATGTTGGCAGTTATGCATAGGTAGGATCTTATAGATGATCCTAAGCTAAGAGTTCACATTCTCCAGGGTGAAAAGTGGCAAGGGACAAGCACATGGAAGCACAGGCAGAGAGTGATGGTGATGGCTACACGGAGGAAAGCCAGTATTGAGAATCAGAGAGACAGGCTGGGGAGATGGCTCAGTCAGGAAATAGCCCGCTGCATAAGCATGCAGACCTGAGTTCCATCCCCAGAACAGGAGCGTGGTGGCACACACTTGCAGTCCCTGTGCTGGGGAGGCAGAGACAAGCTGATCCCCGGGGCTCTCTGGCCAGTCAGCCAGCCTAGCTGAATAGGTAAGACCCAAGCCAATGCATGACCCAGGCTCAAAATCAAGATGCACTGCTCCTGAGGTACAATGCTTAAAATTGATCACTGGCCTCCTCTTATACACACATGCATGTGTATGTGCACACATATGGACATGAACACATACACACGCACTCAGACACATGCACTCGAGGCAGCGAGAAGTGAGTGGTTGTTTTCACCTGAGGTTTTGTGGAGGAGGTGCTTAGTCGCCTGGAGTTATGAAGAAGGGATGGGATTTCCATGAGTCCAGAGGGAGAAGTGAGAAGAACAGGCAAGGCAGCCGGAAGCCAGGCACTTTAGGCATTCAGACGAACTGATATTGAGGGATTTAAATTCTATTCTGTAGGCAACATGGATGGCATTTGAAAAGGAATTTAGTTTATATGCACAGTCTGATCCATACTGTCTTAAGCGGGCTGGAGAGATGGCATGGTGGTTAAGAGTATGTCCTCCTCTTGAGGAGGAGCCAGGTTTGATTCCCAGCACCCATGTCTGGCCTGCCCCAAACTACCTGTATGTAACTCTAGCTCTGGAGGGGTCTGATGCCTGACACAATCTCTCCTTTGGCGCCTGCACTCACCACACACACATACATAAAATAGAATGATTAAAATCCCATATTTTTAAGAAGATTTATCAGGGCAAACGTAAGGAGTTCAGGCCTGGCCACATGTGATTATAACCCCAGCACGGGGTATGAGGGTGGAGACAGAGGGATCACTGAGACTTGCAGGCCGGACATATGGCCTGGGCAAAAAGAGGTCCAGCTTCAAGTTCGGTGAAAGACTCAGTCTTAAGGGGATAAGGTAGAAAGTGATAGATCAGGATACCTGAGGTAAACACTCATTCTCTCTCTCTCTCTCTCTCTCTCTCTCTCTCTCTCTCTCTCTCTCTCTCTCTCACACACACACACACACACACACACACACGCACACATACAGACCTTGAACACTCACACATATATTTGCACACACACAAATACTCACACTCATAGTCACACATACATGTATACATACTAAACACACTCAGACATATACAACACACACACAACTCTCTCTCTCACACACTCACAATAATTGTCTAGTTTTCTGTGCAATCACTGGCTTAGTGTGGTAGAGCTAGAGGCAGGAAGTGGATGTTGTTGCAATGGCCCAGTCAGCAGTCAGACACCAACTGTCATTTGCTCCCCAGCCCTAGTCTGTTCTCAATGAGGACCTGCCAAACTTGAACGCCCTGTCCCTAGTGGTCCTCGAACCTCTGAGAATCCTCCATTGCAGAATTTTTTTTCTTTTCAACTTTTTATTAGGTATTTACTACATTTACATTT
>NC_034590.1:80818804-80835097 GCF_900095145.1 Mus pahari | reverse complement strand
TTGCTGTTCTGTTAAGGAATTTTTCCCCTGTGCCCATATCTTCGAAGCTTTTCCCCACTTTTTCATCTATAAGTTTCAGTGTCTCTGGTTTTATGTGGAGTTCCTTGATCCACTTAGACTTGATCTTAGTTCAAGGAGATAAGAATGGATTGCTTCGCATTGCAGAATTTTTATTCTTATGTCAGAAAGGAAGTGTTCTCATCCTTGCTTCCCTGTTTAGAACAGTCTTCTGCATGCAATCATGTGCGGTGTTTTTTGAGAGGAACTACAGGCATTTGGGGGACTCTTTCATCTTTCATGAACTCCTAGTGTGCCTGACTTCCGTCTTTCACAATTGGGACTGTCCTTGGATTCCAGTGGCTTGTTACTCAGAAAGCTTGTTAGCGGTGACAGACTTCCATGTCACCTTCCAGCCTCCAGTCTGAAGTAGAAGCCCAGAATGACACTTAGAGTGTGCACCACAGGAGACACACGTGGCACACTCTCATTGCTGTAGAAGACATGGGATCTTTAAGTCTGACACACAAATGGGGGAGGGTAGAGCGTCAGTGTGGCCTATACAGGAGATTTGCTCAATGCAAACCAAATACGATAGGAATGTTAGAGCTTCAAGAGAAATTTATTTGTTAAGTTTGTTTATAGCTCAGTGAGGAAGAAACACCCTCCCACCCCCTTTACCATGTCTTCCTTATCTGTTCAGAGGCAATGGTGACAGCGTATTTGTCAAATGCCAAGCGCTGAGCTGCCTAAGGTCTTGACCAGTCTGAGTTGATAAAGGACCTGGGCACTTGTGTGCCTCCGTGTTTTAAAGTTCTTGAGTTGGTCTTTGCTTAATAGCTTCACTTCCTGCAGAAATGGGGCCCCTTCTGTGAACAAGGCCAAGTAAGTGTTGTGAACTCACTCTGGCCTCTGCTTCTGGGGGTTTACTCAGTCCTCCTCTTTTCTGGCCAAGCTAGAAGCCGTGTGTGTGTGTGTGTGTGTGTGTGTGTGTGTGTGTGTGTGTGTGTGTAGAGGAGTGCAGTCTGAGCTGACCTCACAGGGGAGGTGGCTGTTTTTTGACCAGTGAGGAAGGAGTATGCAGTAGGTAGTGCTATAGTAGACGTCAGCCGTGGTCCTTCTGTTAAAACAGATGCCATCTTCATCAGCTCAGCTGTGCTTCTTGCAAGAGTCCACCCTTCAAACCTGTGGACTGTTGGCACTCCCTCATAGAAGGAAGGTGTGTGGAGGGCCATTGGGCCTTCCTCTGAGATTCCAACCGCTCCTTTTAGCCATGTGTACCCAGTTCTGTCCTACTTGGACATGGCATCTCTAGGGGCTAGAACATCTATGGCGGGGGGGGGGGAGCTCTGTGAGGTGAAGCTTCCTTCAAGCTGCTTTGGGAGAGGCCATCATCCATGTGGAATGAAGACTTTCTAGGGTGGCTGCTTTGGAGTTCCCCACATTCCTGTCGTAGCCCCTCACCCTATGAAAGACAAGTTAATTATTTCATCCCCAAGTTGCACCTCAGCGAAATTGTGATTTGGTTTGTTACTGGACCTTCTTGTGCTCCAGAACGTGCTTGGCCACTGAGGCTGGGACCGGGCCGTGCTGGTGGTTTCTTCTGTTCTCCTGTGAGTCAGGCTCTCACTATAGAGCTCTGGGTTAGCCTAGAACTTACTATGGAGACCAGGCTGGCTTTGAACTCAGAGATTCACCTGTCTTTGGCTCTTGAGCACTGGGATTAGATAGCTCTTGGTACAGAGTTGCTGTGAAAATGTGAGTAGCAAGTAGTAAGAGTGATAGGCAGAGGAATTTATCGAAGTAGGATGTGGAATATCTGGCAAACTTTCAGTTTTATTTCCTTTTGTCTTGGTGTATGTGAAAAAACCACATGAGCTGCATGGGAACAATCTTAAATTAGAACATATTTAGTGATGTATTATTATTATTACTACACATCTCTCACATTTCCTTCTTGTTTTGTGTGCTTAGCATGTAAACAGTGAGACCAGGAAAGTACCATGATGCAGCACTAGGCTTGGCCTTTTGTTGTTGTTTGTTGGATTTGTTTTTTATAGGAAGTGTTTGGATCTTCAGGGGTAAGGATGGAGATGGGGATCTTCTGACCCCTTGGAGAAGGATTCCAGCTTTGCAGCAGCAGAGAAAGGCTTTAAGAAAGAAACAAAGATGTGAACGGGGGGGGGGATGTAAAGGATGCAGTCCTTGCCACTACTGGTGTCTGGGCCCCTCTGCCAGATGGCAGGAAAGCAAGGCATGTAATAGGGTCTTCTGAATGAGTGAACAAATGACTGAGTCCGGAGCTGTGGATATTATTATTAAGCTGTGGTTTTGGAGTCCACCAATTCTCTAAGAACAGTGGCGAAGGCTTCTGGAGGAGTCAGTGTTCCCTGCTGAGGAGACCTTGGAGCCCCACTCTTCTGACACAGTGTCTCTGGGCCGGGCTGGCCACTACCTGTGAGTGCTCAGAGGACAGGCATGGGCTGCTGCATCTGGCTTATTCTGTGCTGGGGACTGAACCCAAGAGCTTTGTGCATGCTAGACAAGGTCTCCACCAACTGAGCTCTATCCCCAGCCCCTCCTGTCCTAGCTGAACTGTGTTCTCTGGTGCATGTGGAACTCCCTCAGCAGCTGAAGGTAAGTCCTGTTCTGTGCTCTGGTGACTGCCACTTCTCTATCTCCTGTAGTCTGCACAGTGGTTTGTGTAATAGCACAGATTCTCTCACAGCCTCTCTGGTTCATATTAGTTTTAGCCCAATAGCACCAACGCCCCTTCTACCCCACATCTAAGCTCAAAGAACAGGTGGGTACTCTGTAGGCCATAGGATGGCAGCTCTCATCAGAGCCATGGTACTGCTGAGGGCCGTGTACCTGTAAGGGACTGGGCTGGCTAGATTTTTGTCAACTTGACACAAACTAGGGTCACCTTGGAGTAGAGAACCTCAACGGAGGAAATTCCCCCATCAGATTTGCTTGTGGGCAAGTTGTGGGAGGACTGTCTTAATGATTGACATGGAAGGACCAGCTCACTTTGCAATGTGGCATACCTGGGCAGGTGATCCTGGGAGGAAGCTGGTATCATCCCCCATGGTCCATGCTTGGGTCCTGCCTTAAGGTTCCTGCCCTAACTTCCTTCAACAGTGGACTGTGATGTAGACTGTGATGTGAAGTGTAACCCAAACAAACCCTTTCCTCTCTAAGCTGTTCTCTGTCTATTGTCACAGCAATAGAAGGCAGACTAAGACAGGATGGACTACTCTGTTGAGGCCCTCGCTGTTCCTATGACCCAAGTGTCCATCTCAGGCTCTCATGTTGCAGTGTTTCAATGCCAAGATGCTTGCAACATCCAGGAGAGCACACAAGGCACTAGTTCAACCCAGGAGAAGTCCTAGCTCCCCTAACACTGTCACTGGGAGATCCAATCCATTCTCCAAGGTTCTAAGATGCTTGCCTTTACTCCAGAGAGAGGAAGGAAGATCACAAATGAAGGCTCAGATCCAAATTGAATTCTTTTGTCCAGGACATGGTTTATTTTAAATGTGAAAGTTCAAGTTTATGAAAACAAACGGTTTGCCGGGTGCATTTGCGAGTTCTGAGGCACAGATATTTCTCCATGTTTGGAGGACATGCTCAGATAATTGTGCGATTTCTTGGTCATTGTTGAAATAAAAGAGGTGCTGAGACTACAGAACATTGCATCCCAGGCAGAGATCCTGCCTGATGCTCCCTCCATGCAACTTAGAAGGGCCAGCATTCGTAGAAACCATGCTGTTAGAGTTTAAATTTGAACTGCCCCTCACCTTTATGTTTTGGATACTTACTCCCCAAATGCTGGTGCTATTTGGGGGGCTGTGGAGCCTTTAAAAGACAGTGCCTGGCTAGCAAATGCAGTCTTTCAAAGGTTATAGTCCTGAGCCGATGCTCTTTGATCTCTGAGGTGACGTGAACACACCTTTGCCATGCATGTACTCCCGTGGCCAGGACCTCCGCCCTGCCTTCTCTGAGTGGTAGATTGGCCCCCTCTGGGAATAAGCCTCCCCTTTCTTAAACTGTCTTAGGTATTGTAGTCACATGAACGTGACAATAAATACCAGACAGCTGGCTCTATAGAGTAGACTGGGCCAGCAAACTGCTGCCAAGAGCAGAGAACATCACCCACCCTCTTCCACCCGGGCCTACCTGACTCCCTTATAATCCTCTTTATTAACTTGCAGTTGGATGACATTGACTCCAGCAAGCATCTTTTTAAAAATCGATTTCTTGGGGATTGAGGTGGGTACTTCAGCCACAGGAGTTCAGCCTTCCCTTTCTTTGAAGGAGAGAACACAGACCTTGGGATGTTTAAACTTAGTTCTGCCACAAAGCAGACATATGACCCTGCAAACAGTGTTTTGTTTCTCCAAGCTTTAGCCTCTTAACTGGAAGAAGTAGGCAGAACATCTTTAGGAGTGCATTCTCAGGATAATGGGGTTAGTCCATGAGGTCTTTTCTCCGTGGGGGTTTGCTGGCCTCCTCTCCTCTGCACCCCTCCCCATCTCCCTTTCTGACACTCCCAGTTTTCTTCCTTGGATCAGGGTTCACATCTTGGCTTTCAACACCTAAGAAATCTTTGAGTCTAGATGACTCATGTAAAACGTGAGTCAGAATGCGATAACACTTAGAAGGTCTTCTGTCCATTCATCTAGTCATCCTGGAAATTAATTATCTCCCAAGTGTGCACTTCTCTCAGTCTTCTCTATCTCAGTGAGTGGCCAGTCTGCCCTCCAAGTTACTCAAGCACGAAATGTAAACATCCTCCAGTGCTGTTGAAGGCACCGGGATCTGACAGAAGACTAACAAACTAAGTTTATACTGGTTAGTAGTGACAAGTGCAAGAAAGCAAGAGAAGAGCGGATGCAGAACTACAAGGTGGAAGAGATGCTTATAGAAGAGACACAATGTAGGAGGCTACGGCCCTTCCCCTGGGCTACCAGAAGCCGCACCTTAAAGATGGCACCTGTTGGCTATGGAGCTTGTGGTAAACAAGTCCATATTTGGCTGTGATTTTTTCCTGCTCTTCTGGTTGGCTGAGGCCGTGCACCTGGTGAGGTGACATGGCCTGCGGCTATTGGAGTGGATAGGAGAGTATAAAAGGGCTTGTAGCCTGTGGCTGGGGGGGGGGGAGAGAAGAAGAAAGAAGGTTGTTGAATAAACTGAGAGAAGAACTGGTGGCTGCGTCTTCCTTGCCGGCAGGGTAAATCCACGGTAAGTAGGACTTACAACCCCAGGAGTTTGGGGGAAAGACCTCGGGGAAGCATAGAGGCTAGAGCAAGGTCGCCAGGAAGCAGGCGCTACACAAAAGTGAAGGTAAGGCCTTTAAGGATCCTGGAGCAGGGACGAATTTTGAAGGATCCCCCGGAGCAGGGATGATTTAACAAGGTTCTTGGTAAAGAGATGTAACAGAAAGCTCCTGGAACAGGGACGAAGTTAAGCAGGTTAGGAGAAAGCTCTCAGTACAGAGACAAAGTTGCAATTTGGAATTTAATTAAATCTTGCCTGGTGGACAGGAGTGGAGGGTATGCTGCCAAGTTAGAAAAGTTTTTCTGTGGCCAGGCTGGGTATTTTAAAAGAGATTGCTTTCCCAATCGCCCAAGGTCAACTACTGCAGTTCCCGTGAGATGTCTAAAATTATGTCCACGGTGTTGTAAAGACTCATGCAGCAGAAGCAGAAAAATGCAAACGAGAAGCCAGCAAAAAAGAAAAGAGGAAAAAGAGCAAAAGAGTGAGGAGGGAAGTTTAGATGAATCATCTGACAGTGGAGACCCAGACCCATGTTTGAGCCAGCTGCCCTCATTACCACTTAAATCAAAGCAGCTGACTCAACTCCCTTGTTAATGCCCAACTTCCTTGTTAACACTCAACTCCCTTGTTAACTCTCAGCTGAAAACTGGAAATGGTGCTTCCAAAATACTGCCTTCCATATATTCAAATCATAATGCTAAGTGTAACCTCTGTGCAGTTTCAGAATTTTTCTCATGCAGCTAATTTGTCCCGCGAAACAGGATGAAAGAATTACAAGCATCCATTGTTGCAGTGAATAACATCCGTGTGGAGATTGCCTCTGCTCAGCAGTGGTTGAAGATGATCCAGAGGACCTTCAGCTTCCTCAAGGATTGGGGAGGGATGGTCTTCTGGGGAATTTTTGCTGTGTGCTGTATGCATGTTGTGTGCATGGTGTATGTGTCGGTTGCAGCGTGCGCAGGCCCACACTTCTGCCATAGTGGTGCAGACCTTTGCCGCTGTGGAGGCGGGACATTCACCTCAGATTTGGCTTGCTGCCATAAAGAAATAGCCTTGCCATTTTTTTCATCTTGCCATGGGATGCTAGGCTAAGCACTGCATAGGGGACAGCTAGTGACCTGTTTGGCGTCCTCTAGAAGGCATGTCTAATTACTTGAGGGTTAAGTGTCCAAGTGGCCTTCCCCCAGAAAAATGACACGGGAGCTGGCCAAGGCCTCCCTGGGTGGTGAGCCCGGAGGAAGGCTTTGTGTAAGGCTCCTATGTTTGCATATGGGGAATTAGATCTCTACCTTCGCCCATGTAGCTTGCTTGCAGCAAAAGAAAAAAGGGAGATATGTAGGAGGCTACAGTCCCTCCCCTGGACTACCGGAAGCCGCACCTTAAAGATGGCACCTGTTGGCTATGGAGCTTGTGGTAAACAAGTCCATATTTGGCTGTGATTTGTTCCTGCTCTTCTGGCACCTGGTGAGGTGACGTGGCCTGCCGTGATTGGAGTGGATAGGAGAGTATAAAAGGGCTTGTAGTCTGGGGCTCGGGGGAGATGAAGAAAGAAGGTTGCTGAATAAACTGCTGAGAGAACTACTGGTGGTTGCATCTTCCTTGCTGGTCAAGAGAGCAGACGCGACAGCACAAGGTCACTGAGGGAGTGGTCAGCAGATGATGGCTGAGGAAGGATGTGGTACAGAGCAATAGTGAGCATGGGACTGGGCGTGAAGCCAGTGTGTTGGTCAGGGTTCTCCAGAGTAACAGAACTTATAGAATAAATCTCTCTCTATATATTTATATAAAAATCTATCTATCTATCATCCAGATTATTTGAGCTGGGAAAACCCACCTAACTCTAGGCCACACCTGCTGGAAGCCTATAAAAAGTCTTATATTTTTCTGTAAATAAATAAAGGGGATTTATTAGAATGAAAGGTTGTGGTCCGGCTAATTGAACAATGACTGGCTGTGAGTGGAAAGCCCAAGAATCCAGTAGTTGCTCAGCCCATGAGAGCGGATGTCTCAGCTGCTCTTCAGTATCTGCTGGAATCCTGAAGAACTAACTAGGCTCCAATGCCAGTGAAGGAATGGCTGTCCTAGCAAGGCGAGGGCAAGCAGGCGAAGAGCAAAAGCCGCCTCCTTCCATGTCCTTACACAGGCCTTCAGCAGAAGGCGTGTCCAGATTAGAGGTGGTTTTCCCAGATCAAGTGATCTAGATTAAAGTTGTGTCTTCCCCTCTCAAGATCTGAATTAGTTTCCCAGCTCAAAAGATCTGGATTAAAAGCATGTCTTCTTGCCTCAAAGATCTGAGTTAAAAGATCTTCCCAGTTCAAAGTAAGCAAAAATCTCTTATAGGTGCCCTCTATTTTTGGGTATTAGTTAATTCCAGATATAGTACATCAAAGAGTAGCCATCTCTGCTGGGCGTGTTGGTGCACGCCTTTAATCCCAGTACTTGGGAGGCAGAGGCAGGTGAATTTCTGAGTTCGAGGCCAGCCTGGTCTACAGAGTGAGTTCCAGGACAGCCAGGGCTACACAGAGAAACCCTGTCTAGAAAAACAGAAAAAACAAAAACATTGAGAGAGAGAGAGAGAGAGAGAGAGAGAGAGAGAAGCCATCTCCATCAGTGAGATGGGAGATGGTGGTAAGGTCCAAGAGAGGAAGATCCTGTTGTGTTGAGTCTCTCAGACTCCCTCACTGTCCCCCCAGCTCCTCCTGTGCCCCCTCAAATTTATGGCACCTCTTATAATTATTGCTGTGTGTATATTTGTGTGTGTGTGTGTGTGTGTGTTTATATATAGCCTACTGAGTCCATTTAGTGTTCCTTACATGTACATGTGTTTGGAGCTAGTCACTTGGAATTAGATATCAGGTAGCTTTTCCCTGGAGGAAACTAATTCCCCTCTCAGTGACTATTAGTTGCCATTAGCTCTTTATTTAGAGGTGGGGCCTTGTGTCAGTTCCCCATCCTTGTTGGCCTGTCTGTGTAAATGGAGTTTAATAAACTCTATTACGTTATTAATATGACCTGACTGGCCCCTAATAATCAAAATAGAGTTCTATGGATTTTAAAAATCAGCTCTAGTGGGCTGGAGAGATGGCTCAGCAGTTAAGAGCACTGACTACTCTTCCAGAGGTCCTGAGTTCAATTCCCAGCAATCACATGGTGGCTCACAACCATCTGTAATGGGGTCTGATGCCCTCTTCTGGTGTGTCTGATGAGAGCAATGGTGATGTACTCATATGCATAAAATAAATAAAGAAAACTCAGCTCTAGCTCAATTCCTGGGAGCTTATTCCTGATCTATATTCCTACTTCCCAGCTGCATTACCCAAGTCCATGCTGTTTGACTCTTGCCACGTAGGGATTACTTCTGCTCCGTCAGCGTGTCCTCAGGGTCCCGTTCCTTTGGGTACGGACTTGTGGTCTATTACATCTAATGGAGCTCTCCTGTTCTTTCCATCTTCCTCCTCCTTCACTCACTCCCCTCTTCTTTTCTCCTCATGGTTCCTTCCTGTGACCCCAAGCCTAGTAACTGAAACTCTGCCTCTTCTATTCTCCCCAGTAATTGGCTGTAGCCACCTCTATTTAACCAGTAGTTTTAAATTGTGGAGCAAGGTTTACACAGCATCACTTGGTATACACGAGTATCTGCAACCAGATCTGGAGAGATGGCTCAGCAGTTAAGAGCACTGACTGCTCTTCTGAAGGTCCTAAGTTCAAATACCAGCAACCACATGCTGTCTCATAACCACCCGTAATGAGATCTGACGCCCTCTTCTGGTCTGTCTGAAGACAGCTACAGTGTACTTATCTATAATAATAAATAAATCTTAAAAAAAAGTGTTTGGATGAGTTTTCTAAGGGGCATGTGGCAAGCAAGGCAAATATAATGGACAGTGTTTACCCTTTATACTTGAGAAACTTGGAGGATGGGTTGTCCCCTCATTGAGATGGAGCAAAGAGCAAAGAGAAGGGACTCAGGTTGGGTGTGTTAATTTGGAGAGGGCCATGAGACAACCAAGAAGAGGTGCTGAGTGACAGACAGTTGGATGTTTGACTTGGGGTTGCTGAAGGACAGGATCAGGCTGGCTATACACTTTTCAGAGTGTTCAGAGTATAGCAGCTAGAGACACAGCTCAGTTGGTAAAGTGCTTGCTATGTAAGCATGAGGACCTAGGCCCTCTACCCAGGACTGATGGGAAAGGCTGGGCACGCTGACAAGCACTGATAACCCTAGCTCTGGGGACAAACAGGCAGACCTCTGGAGCTCGCTGGCCAGATAGCCTAGCCATATCTGTGAGGCGAACCAGTGAGAGACCATGTCTTAAAACCACCACAGACAGGGGCTGGAGAGATGGCGTAGTGGTTGGGAGGCCAGAGGACCCGGGTTCAATTCCCACATGGCAGCTCACAACTGTGTGTCATGCCAGTTCCAGGGGCTCCAACACCCTCACACAGACATACATGGTGGCAAAACACCAATGTACATAAGATAAAAATAAATTATTTTTAAAATGTGGTGAACATCTCCTGAGGAACCAGACCAGGAACCAGACCCGAGCTTGATCTCTGGCACTCTCACACATGTGTGAATCTACATACGCTTGCTCACACATGTACAGACACATAGATTTTCATGAGAGAGAAAAGTGGTCTTCAGTGCGTAGACAGTGTTTAGAATCTCGAGCTTGGATAAGGTAGTCTCAGTGATGATGAGCACATACAGAAGAGAATCTAGGTCTGAGGATTGAGCCTGAGGCAGTTCAGCAGTTGCAGATCAGGGAGCTGGGGGAGGAACAAGTAGTTCCTGTCAGTCACTCTTCCTTCTCTAGTTATCGTTATGAAAAACAGCTATTTTCTCTAATTTAGTTAGCCTTCACTTCCAGAAAGGTGCTTCCAAAACCGCTCCGGGGTTTGCTCTTAAAAAGTGGTGTGTGCTCTTTGTAACTAACTTCAAAGGCTTTGCAAAAGACAGCTCCATACTCCAGGCTGGGGGGAAAGGCTTCACAGTGCAGGCAGTGACCCCGGGAGGCCAGCCACAGCCTTTCCAGGATTAGTGAAATTAGGCTCTTGTTAGCATTCATCTCCATGGAATGTCGGCCCCCAAACCCCAAAACTCTTCTGCTTCACATCTCTTTCTCGTTTCCATCCAACAGGAAAACCACGTGAGGCCAGAAGGGAGAAGCTGAGAAAGGTTGGCTTCGGTGAGATAAGCAATCTGTTGTGTCATGGGACCTAGTTGGAGGCTACAGAAGGCAGTTCTCCCTCCTTCAGGATCTGAGTGGGGTGGTGGTGGTGGTGAGCCCCTGGTAACTGGAGTGCTGTAGAGAGGCGTGAGGAGGGCAACAGAGGAGCTTCAGGTGTGTCTGAACACTTGTCCAAGTTTACTCTGGTGTGTGGGGTTACCTAGCAACAGAGTCTATTGTTTTTGTCAGATTTCCTGAGGTTTGAGGCTCTAAAAGGGCGTGCGCGTGGGGGGTGGGGGGCTGACTTGCCATAGCAAGCACGTGGAGGGTGTTAGACCTCTGTGGTCGGTCCTATGGTTCCTCACTGGCTCTGACAAAGCAAGTCCCCAGGCAGATTGTTCCTGAAGAAAGAATGTGACCTTTGTACTCGGGCAAGCTTCTATTTATATTCTCATCAGCAGGGCCCCTGAAATCCTAGATGAGTACTTACCTTCCCTTAAGCTTAATTTCTCCATTTGTAAAATAGGAGTACTGAACTGCACCTTACTGTGCCATCAGGTAAGTGGCTTCAGGTCACCCAGCAAACTTTTGGCATGTGGTGAGAGTGTGGTGACCTTGAGTGAGGTCCCTCCCCTCATTCCTTTACAGTGACAAATTTGATTGTTTTGTGTTAGCATTCTGTCTAAACTCCATCCCACAGTGACCCTGCAACATCTAGCTATGCTCCTCCCCACAGTTACCTAGCAACAGCCAGGTAGGCCTGGCCCGATATGCTATAAAAGGGGATGCTTGCCCCCTCCTCTCTCTTACTCTTGCTTCCTGATTGCTTTTCTCTTGCCCTCTTGGGCTCTTCCCTTATCTTCTTCCTTCCCCATCTCTCTACATGGTCATGGCCGGCCTCTACTTCTCTACTCTCTCCTTCTCTCTGCCTTTCTCTGTCTCTACTACCCTCCAAACTCCCCTCCCATGCTCTGAATAACCTCTATTCTATACTATACAGTCATGTGGCTGGTCCCTCAGAGGGAAGGGATGCCTCAGCATGGGCTCACTAAGACATCCCCTTCCCCCCATAACTCACTACCCCCATAGGACATATCTTATATCTCTTTGTCTTTTTATAAACACATCACTTTGCAGCCGAGTGAAGCGGTTCATGGTGCCTGTACCAAGGCTCCAGCTATCATTATGGGAGTTATTAGGGCTAGTTACCCCCAAGGCAGCTCATGGTGTATGAGATCCAATTCAGCACACACTGGCGGGTCAGATTTTTCCTGTCAGTTTGAATGAAGGGCTAGACAAGCATGGAGCCATGAGGTTATTATGGGCCATAGCCCATGAGTGTGCAGCTAGGGAAGGGACAGATAGAGGAGAGGGGAGGAAGACCACAACAGCCTGGGCTCTGACAGCTCTCTGCTCCCCTGAGGCCTGTGTGGACTTCCTCTCCTGTCCTTAGGCCTGCAGAGTCTGAATTATCCTTGGCACGAGCTCCTTTTCCCCCTGAACTAGCCAGAGCCACTTTCTGATGCTTGTAACTCCAAGAGGCCTCCATGGTGATGTCTGTTCATTAGGCTCTGCATAGCCTTCTCACTCAGCTGGCCCTTCTGCACAGCCCGCACAGGCCCTTCCTCTCAGCCCCAGGCCCCAGAGCTCTCTGGGCTTCTGAGGTTTTTCTATGACTCTTCCTATGTCAGTCTCTCCAATGACAGGTGCTGTAAATCTGCTAAGTTTCTCTTTGTAAAGCTTTTTAATCAGCATGTCATGGAGGAAGTACTTGTGAGTCATAAACTTAAAAACATCCACTAGTGTCCCCTCCCCACCAGTAAATCACACACTAAATCACAATGGTCTAGTTTTCACATTCTACAATCATCAAAGATTTTGTTCCGCCGCAAAATAGAACTTCCCTTTCTCCTGGCTCTGTTTTTATCAGCATGAGCTCCTAATTCTTATTTGATTCAATGGACTGTAACTCCTTATTAGCATTAGTTATTGGGATGCACACTGTCTTAGTTTTCTATTGCTGTGATAAAACACCATGACCAAAAGCAACTTGAAGTGGAAAGGGTTTATATCAAGTTATATTCCACATCACAGTCCAGCATTGAAAGAAGTCAGGTGAAAAAAGAATTAAATTCTAGCTAGCCCCTATAAAAGACACACAACCCAGGTATTTTATTAACAAGCTGTAGTAAGCCTAGGTTGGGCAGGTTTGGAGCTATTCTAACTTATTTCCCAGCCATATGTCCCTTGCCATTCTGGCTGTTTGCTCATGGTCCATCTCCTCTCATGGTGGCCTCCTCCTCTCCCCGTGCCCCTTCTTCTTCCTTTCTCTCTCTACCTGTAACCTCCAGCCAGGTAACTGGAAACCTGACTCCCTTCACTGCCCAATCATAGGCTTTGGCCTTTTATTGACTAATTAACTTGGGAGCAAGGTTACATAGAGTTATTTGGTATACATGAGGAGGTCCTCATCCCTGATGATCTCCTCATGGGCAGGGGGCAGCCAGATCCTGGGGGACCAGTATGTAGCATTTGAATACAAGTAGCGTCATACCAGTCTCTCTTTCAGTCAGGGCAGGAACTGATGCAGAGGCTGTCTGTGGGGGGATGCTGCTTACTAACTTGCTCCTCATGAAGGGAAATGGAGGAGGAGTGGATCTAGGGGAGGGGGGATGGACTGGGAGGAGTGGAAGTAGGGGAAACTATGGTTGGAATAAAAAAAAAAACAAGAAAAACAAAACCAAAGCAAATAAACAAACAAGAAAATGCACCATAGGCTTGTCCACAGGCCAGTCTGGTGGGAGCATTTTCTCAATTAAACTTCCATCTTCCCAAATGACTCTGGCTTATGCCAAGCTGACATAACACTAGCCAGCACACTCATATTATCTCAGATGTGACCAGTTGGAGCCTACATCCTACGCAGGGAGTCAGAGACGGTAGTATCCCCAGGGCTTGCCAGCAGCCAGTGTAGCCAAATTGTTGAATTCCATGTTCAGTAGGAGTCTCAAAAAGTAAGGCAGGCAGTAACTAAAGAAGACACTTGTCCTCAACCTCTACCCTGTACATGTATGTGCACATGCACACACATACCCCTCATCACGTGTACAACATACACATACGAAAGAGAGAAAGAAAGAAAGAAAGAAAGAAAGAGAGAGAGAAAGAAAGAAAGAAAGAAAGAGAGAAGGAAGGAGGGAGGGAGAGAAGAAGGAAGGAAGGAAGGAAGGAAGGAAGGAAGGAGGAGAAAGAAAGAAAATCGTTCCTTTTTATTGGAGAATGGTATTGACAAACAAAAATTGAGTGTAAAATATGCTGATTGCTCCTGGAGCATCCTTATTGCAGGTCTCCTCAGTGGCCAGAGCTAGAAAATAGATGAAGATTTATGCATACACATATGTATGTATGTATGATATGAGGATATCACACGTGCGTGCATACAGTGATACAGTGCTTGGATTATGATGGTTCAGCTCAATGATTTTTCAGTATTACAAGTTGTTCAGTAGAAATAAAATTTTGAATTAAAAAATTCCTGGAAATATGCAATCTTCTATATGCTGGGTGGTGGCAGTGAATGACAGATCCCACTCAGCCACACAAACCCACTGGAAACAGCTTAGATTCTAAACTGAATCATTGCTAGTTTTAGATATAGGTGATCAATAAATTATTTCACATTTCTTATAAAATAGACTACTCGTTAATGAGTGTGTATTCGGAGCAGAGTGCTAGAACAGTCTAGGCTGCGTGACAGTGTTGAGTGGGTTGTGTATACTAAATGAATTTCCAACTAACATCACTTTTAGCTTACAATAAGTGTGTTGGGATGGCATGTCATCATAAGTCAAGGGAACCTATATACATTTACATCTGCATAACTATGTCTTTATCCACCAGCTCTCCTCTCTGTGTCTCTCATCCACTTTGGGACAGTACACTATTCTGTTCTCTCTCCATAATTAACAGCAAAAAGCTTGCCTCTCATTATCCATATTGTGCTTGCTAATTTGGTTCATGGTAAAGTGTATGGAAAATATTTTCTGACTTATAAACTCAAACAACTATGAAAAAGAAATGTACCCAATAGCTCGTTCACAGTTCTCTCTGACGTTAGCCTAAGACCACTCATCTAAATCTTGTACAAAGGTTACCTGTATCCATTCCTTTCTGCCACTTCTGTGCAGAACTTTCTGTCTCCTCTTTTCCAGCCATTTCATCCCTATCCTTGTCACACCTCTCAGGAGTCTCAGAGCAGGCACGAGTGACTTAGCTATTGAAGTCCTTCTCTGTATGCTATGTGCAGCTCCCCTGATCTGTGAGACACCAACCAGACCTCCACTGTCATTGTCCTGTAAGCCTCCAGAAATGTCCATTCGTGTCCCCTCCCTCCCAGTGTATTTGTGGCTAAGATTTATTATTGTCTTTCACTCCCTTTTGCCTTATCTTCTCTTTCTATTTATTTATTTATTTATTTATTTTAGGCAGCATTTTTCTACAAAGCTCACTGTGCTCCTGTCTCAGCCTCCCAAGCGCTAGGATTAGGGTGGGTTCCATTTCTAGCCTAATTATACGTTCCTTTTAAAGGAGTCCTGGCTAGCATTTTATTGGGATGATAGGAGGCAAGGGATCTTATCTTGGCGGAGGGAGACAAAGATTGGGGTCTTCCATTTGCAGTTTGTGGTTGGTCACTTGGGTTCGCTAGAGTCACAGAGATGGAGTTTGCACACTACAAGATGGTGGCAAGGTCCCTCAGCTCTCCACGGTGGATTTTTCATTTAGGGTACAGGGGTGGAAAGCTCCACAACAGGCGTTTTGGGCAATGATGGCAGCATTAGACCTTGTATGCAAAGTGTCTGGCATAGTGCCTGTGATCTCAAACTGAATGACACCTGTTGTTTGCCATGCCTGCTGAGTTGGCCTCTCATTGTCCCTTTGCTTAGGGCCTGCTAAGTGCTGAGCCTTCTGGGAGCCCCTAAGTTACCAGGACAAGCTCTCAGAGAAGCTGTGCAGCAATCAACCCCAGGGCTGGCTGCGTTCTTGGCGGGAAGCCATGTCTCCTCCCTTGGCGTCCCTCTGTCCCAGGATGAGCTTTTGTTTTCCTGGGTCTTAAAACTTCTTCCCTGGCCAAAGGTCAGATGGCCAGTGAAGAGCCTCCCCAAGATGTGGGCCAGTGTGCCTCAATTGGCCCTTCGCTTTTGTGCCGAGGACACATGACAGTCGCTGATGGGCTGAGTGATGAGCTGGAGATTTTGGTAGAGTGAGGCCAAATCCCTGTGTGGCTCCAGGAACATGGATAAATATAGCCAGAGTAATTGCTTATGTTCTTTTAAGGATTAAAAGTCAGCTTTCGGGCAAGCTGTGAAGCTCCGTGACCAGGACAGCAAGGGACACAGTTCCTTTTTTAGAGCTGTGGTCAGCACTCCTTGTGCATTGCTGGATCCTAAGCCTCAGTGACGCTACTGTCACATGACTTTAGGGGTCACTGAGAGGGCACAGATAGATCACAGGTATCCTTATCACATTCTGTTAGCCAGTCCTGGGTCAGCGTTCCAAAGGTATTCAAGCAACACTTTTTAAACTTTTGTTATTGTTGATCTTTGAGACAGGGTTTCTCTATATAACAACGCTGTCTGTCCTGAAACTTGCACTGTAGACCAGGCTGTCCTGGAACTCACAGATGGTCAACCTGCCTCTAAAAAAAAAAAAAAAAAAAAAAAAAAAAAAAAATTTTTTTTTTTTTTTTTTTTTGTATGTGCATGTATGTGGGCATGTGCATGTGGAATTAATGATGCATTAATTGTTATTTTAGTTATGTGCATTTGTATGTGTCTGTGCATGT
>NC_034590.1:80810099-80818778 GCF_900095145.1 Mus pahari | reverse complement strand
GTTTCTCTATATAACAACGCTGTCTGTCCTGAAAATTGCACTGTAGACCAGGCGGTCCTGAAACTCACAGATGGTCAATAAAAAAAAAAAAAAAAAAAAAAAAAGTAAAAATTTTTATTTCATTTTTATTTTGTATGTGCATGTATGTGGGCATGTGCATGTGGAATTAATGATGCATTAATTGTTATTTTAGTTATGTGCATTTGTATGTGTCTGTGCATGTGAGTGCAGGGGCCCTCAGAAGTCAGAGGGGCTATTGGATCCCCTGGAGTTACAGACCGCTGTGAGCAAGTTGGGACCTGAAGTTGGAGTCCTCTGTCATAGCTGTGCATGCTCTTAACCGTCTCTGCTGCCCCTTTGTACCAGTGAACATCTTGAGTGCATGAATGAAAAGATTATACTTGAATAATAACCGTGGGATAAAAGTATCTAGTTAACAGTATCATCTCGATGTCATTTTCCCGTTCAGAAATACATACTATGATCTAAGCGCCACCATAGGGGAAGCTGATAAAGGAGGGTTTGGGGCTCTCTACTGTTTGTATAACTTCCTGTGTGCCTGTAATTATTCCAAAATAAAAATCAAAACGCACACACCCAAATAACCTTTAGCCAGGATCTTCCCAGCATCCCTGACAGTTGGAGGAGGTAGTGCTGGAAGACAAACTAATTAATTCTCTGCCCAGAGCAAGGCTTTTTGCCTTATTCCTTATTGAATGTGAGCACATGACTTATTCCTGTAGCCCAAGACCTTAAATGCTCAACCAAGACACAGTGGATACAGTGGTTAGTCTTTAACTTTTTTTTTAAATTTCATTTTTATTTTGTGTGTGCATGTATGTGGGCATGTGTGTGCCATGGTGGGCATGAAGAGGTCAGAGGTCAGAGGTCAGAGGTCAGAGGACAGCTTGTTGGAGTCAGTTCTCCCTTCCACCATCTGGATTCTGGGAATTGAATTTAGGTGGCCAGGCTTGCCAGCAGGAACCTTTACCCCTTGGGCCATCTCACTAGATACCTTTCCTATGGATAATGTTTTTCTATTATTGATTTTTGTGACAGCTTTTATATTCACACACACACACACACACACACACACACTTGTGAGTGTGGGTATACATGAATGGACATAAGTGTCTTTGTATGTATGTAAATATACATCTACATACACTCTTCCCACCCATGTGGTAGAAGATGTTCTTTTCAGTATCTCACCATGTACTAATGCATCTTAGAGCAGTGGCTCTCAACCTTCCTAATGTTTTGACCCTTTAATACAGTTCCTCATTATGTGGTGAGGCCCCAACCATAAAATTATTTCATTGCTACTTCATAACCGTAATTTTGCTACTGTTATGAATCATAATGTAAATCTATGACATACAGGATGTCTGATATGCAAACCCAGTTGGGTCATGACCCACAGATGGAGAACCACTGTCTTAGCAGCTTTTCCCATCACTACAGCAAGAGTTCCCACCTCCTTTGTTATGGCTGCACCCATCTTCTTTTATGGCCCCCAAGTAGCGGACATTTATGCCATTCCTAATCCCTTGCTCTTATAAACAACGCTGCAGCGAGTAATCATGCTCATCCGTCATTTCCCTAGTGTGGGAGTTGTTTATAAAAGAAATTCCTAGAAGTAGAACTGGGTCAAAGGGCACGAGTCTTATAACCTTATCAGCCCTGATGTGTCCTCTATAGAGTCTGCTCCACTTTGCACAGTCACCCAGTGATGTTTTGTAAAATGCTTGTAATTGAAGTGAGTTTTAAAAAGTCACTTGGTGACTGCTTTGCGAGTCTGGTGAAAGCTTTGGGCCCCTACCAAGAGAAACACAACCAAGTGCTGGCTCAGAGACTCACCAAGGCTGTGCAGGCCCCCTGGTTTAGAGCCATGGTGGAGAGGGTGGTAAAGAGGAAGGAGCTGTGGATGGAGCCACCTCAGCTCACGTCTAGGCCCTGGCACTCAGGCTACAGACCATCTGAAGAGTTGATCTATTTCTTTCAGCCTCGATTTCCTTTTCTAAAGAAAGATGTGATGATTCTGTTTGATACGACGCTTGTGAGATAGACACTTGCTTCCAGGAAAAGTATCTGTTAGGAATATAGTGGCTATTTACTAAGAGGTTTACACACATACAAAAGTGTGCACACATTCACAAGCATGCAAAGCCTTAGGTTCAGTTTTAGCTCTGGCCCCCAGGGGTTCCTGTAATACCCTTTAGAGCTCCCACACAGGACCAACAAGTGATGGCCGCTGTGGGGGTCTCAGGTTTAGCCAGTAAAAATACCCAGTTTCATTTAACTTCAAATGAACAACATACTATCTTGTGGTACAAGTATGTATTTGGGGGCATCCTTATATGGAAATAATAGCATTTCATTTGAGATTTAAATTTGAGTATCTGGTAATCTGGCCACCCCTCCCAAGGGCTTTTCTGTTGCCGTCTCTAACTGCAGAAGAGGCTGTGGGGGCCCTCATGTGGTTGTGTTAGGATTGACAGTCTGTGTTCCCAGGCTTGGGCACTGTATTGAGGATGAAGAGCAAGCATGGGCAGGGTGTGGACTTCCAGAAGAAAGGCAGCCTTCCCCACCTGAGTTGAGGTGACTCGGGGTTGGAAACTCTTCCGTGCCTTTCCCTATGAGACCCTGACCCACAGGGTCCTGATTTTTCACTATTGTCCCACTTCAGAGATAAATAGACTGAGACTTGCCGTGTTAAAGCTACAGGACGGTTAAGTGGAGGAGCTGGGACTGACCCCTGGGGCTGCTGCCAGGCCTGGACTTAGTTAATCCCCTTCACCATGCCCCCGTTCTCTCCAGCAATCCCGAGGGTTTAAGATGGGAGCAGCCTCCGCCTCCAAATCCCTGGGACAGGAAACATTCCCAGCTTCTCCTGGCAGCGAGCCAGGATCTTATCTAGGCTCACATGCTTGCTGGACACTCAGGGATGGGAGGCTGGTCTGCAGATGTCCCCTTCATTCCCCTCTGTACGGACAGAGTCCAGCATCTTCAACTGCCCGCCCCCCAGGCACTGCCATCGGCTATGGGGGTGCCCCTGCAAAGCCCCAGGGTTAGGGGCTACTATTCAGGCCCAACCTTCCTTGAACCCTAGGCTGGCTGGGAGGCTTCTCCTGCTTTTAGCCCAGAGCCAGGCTGCAGGGGGCCCTGGTGGAACACTGGTTCCCAGTCCCAGCCCCTCATCCAGCCCCTCTCTGAGGAGGAGGCAGGCAGCCCGGGCTCTGCAGCCAGAGCTTTTCAGCTTGGAGCTCTGGAGCCAGATGTAACATTGACCTTAAATGGTAAAAGCTCCCCAGAGTGAAGAGAGGCTGGCCGGGAGGAAAGGGGAATAACTCAGTTTTAGGTAAGTCATTGCTATTGCCTAGAATAACCTGCCTCTTCAGCGCAAGGGAAGCAGAGAGACGCCTTCTCCTCCTTAAAGGTACAGGGCGCTGGGATGGGGGCACTTAACTTTAAGTTGCAGGGGAGGTGGCTTGGTTGGGTGATATTTTAGCCAAGTCTTTTTATTGTTGCTGTCTTAGGTTTTAAATAAGAAGTGAAACCTCGATCCTCACCAAATCCTTCCCCTTCTACTTGCTGTTGGAAAGCACACACAGTTTGGGGTAAAGATGTGACTGCTCACTAAGCCCCTTACTCCTGGCTTTCCTGCAGGATCCTTTGTGACAGTAGAGAAATGCCCGGAGCTGTGCAAAGCAGGCAGGCTGGCCTTTCTTCCCTGGGGCTTCTTGTGTCTCTCCTTTGTTCCCTCTCAAGTCTTGTGTGTGAACCCCTGTTTGTCCAGCCATCTTCACCCTTGACTGTCCATTTCTATGCGTCACCTTCCTGACCTGTGCTCTGGTCACATCTCTCTTTTTGTACCTGTCCCCTGTCCCACCACCACATCATGTCTCCTTTCACAGCTCAATCTCTCTCTCTCTCTCTCTCTCTCTCTCTCTCTCTCTCTCTCTCTCTCCCTACATCCTAGCCTGCACCTTTCCAGAGGTCCTAGAGTGAGTGGCACTCGGGCCAGCTTTCTCAAAGAGAGGATAGCAGAGCGAGGCTCAGGAAAAGCCCAGCTGCTGGGCTGCTGCTTCCTGCACAGTAAACAGTTGTAAAAGCTGGAGAGGCCTCATAGTCTGCATAAACAGCAGCATGGCCCCGGGACCCCTGGCTGGCGCTCCTGCCTCCACAAGTGACAGCTGCTGCTCTTTAACACTCTTCAGACAGCTCTCGGGTGGCATAGAAAGCAAGGCAGCCCTGAACTTGGCTGAGCTGAATTCTGCACAGAGAGGGAGAGAGCTACTAGCCCTGCCAGGCTGGAGCAAGAGTGAGGCCGGCCCTGGGAGGAAGAGCCTCTCCTGCAACAAGAGGTGACACGCACTAGTGGGGCATGTGCAGTTCCTCATCATTTCAGTGCTTTGCCCATGTCACACAAGAAGGGCCAGAGCTAGGATTTGAAAGCATGCCTACATGGGTCCCCACCTGACAACGGGGAGCACCTCCGATAGTGGCCTCTGATTTTCAGCTAAGTGATAATGCAGTTGTCACTGTTGTATTTGGTTCATAATTCAGTGGCATGTGTGTGCATGTATGTGTTGGAGATGACTGTCTATGTTCAATCCCATGTCTCCTTCCATATGTGTGGTGGCAAGTCATTTCCATAAACCCTTTATGTCCTTCTTGGAAGGAAAACTGTGCTAACTGCCACAACACGAACAAGACATTGCCCATAAATGTATTTGCTGAGCCACAGAGAAGTCCCACAGCTGATGTGACCACAGTTGGCCATCTCTAGGGGTTCTTCTCTTGACACCTCCCATCCCCCACATACCCCTGCCCCATCCACCTCTGCTGGGTCCTGTTTCTGA
Organism: Mus pahari; assembly: GCF_900095145.1. Lineage (NCBI taxonomy): Eukaryota > Metazoa > Chordata > Mammalia > Rodentia > Muridae > Mus > Mus pahari. The sequence goes on along the minus strand of NC_034590.1, from coordinate 80,813,913 downwards.
GAGGACGGTGGTAGGAGCACAGACCCTCATGCTACATCCAGGGCTGTCACATGAAGTGTCACATGACCCCACAGCATTGCTAGGACAGCTTTAGCTGTCCCTTTAGGTGGAGCACTTGAAAGTGTTTAGAGCCACAGAGTGACCCAGTATCTTAGGTAGATTAAGAACCAATAATTCCCAGTTCCCAGTAGGCCCTGGGGCTCTTAGTTTGGGGAGTCTGTAGAGGAAACTGTATTGTTTACATGATGAATGGGCTCTAGCCAGAAGATTGAAGTCTGTAAAAACAGAGTCCACACTGTGTGTCCCAGGCCCCAAATGATGCTGGGAACCTACTGAGCGTTCAGACTCAATCATTTCTGGATGAATGAACAGATACAACCTGTCTAAGATAGACAGCCGTCTTCAGTGTGGTTTGACAGTCTGTTTAAGGGTCCAGGTAGAGAGGTGATAACTGCCCTTGCACCTTGGGGAGCTGAGCCAGAACAGGGAGGGAGATGGAGAACTGAGTATAGTAAATGCAAAGGAAAGGAGGAGGAAAGGATGCTAACTGAGTCGCTACTGTGTGTGCAGACCTCGCCCCTATGTGTTCTTCAAGTCAGTCGTTACGTTCCAACTCAGACTTAGGATGCTCTAGCTTAGAAGCACACAGCTGCTGCTGCTAGTGGTGGGTCCCAGTTCAGGCTGCTCCTCTCTAGGACTAGGCGACTTCTGCAGTAGATGTCACCCTGCCTGTAGCTGGTAACTCAAGTCCCAGGAGTAGTTACCGAGTGCTGCTATCCAAATGGGAAATCAGGGAGAGAGGAAAAGTAACCATCACACCAGCACTGTGGATTTGGGGCTTCAGGTGACACCCCAGGTCTGTCTCACATGATAGACCTTTGGACCTGGCACCTGAGCAGAGGTACCTCTAGCCTTTGACCTTGGGCTGTGACCTTGAGCAAACCTTGCCTTCCCTGCCTGAGGCTTCTCTAGGGGAAATAAAAAGTGAGTGGCAGAAAAGCTTCCCCTGCCAGTGACAAATGCAAAAAGGTGGCTAAGACTGGGCTAGGGCACAGGATTGGACCCTTCTACATTCCATCATGGATCAGGGAGGGGTTCACAAAGCTCTGCCCCTCCCTGAGACTGTTGGCAGTTAATGGTAACCTGGTGTCATTTTCTTCCTTGGTGTAGACATTAAGTTGCCTATAATCTAGGAAGTAACCCCTTAACCATGCTTACAGAGGCGACCGTAGTTAACTCAGTGAGTCAAAAAATAAATAAAAATTTAAAACGGTACAGAAGATGAAGACTAATGGTGAAGAGGGGGAGCAGGAATTGGGGGTGGGAATAAGGGCGAGTGCTGAGGTTGAATTTGATCATGATGTATTGTGTATGAAATTGTCAAAACAATGTTAAACTCAGCCAAATATTTTTTCAATAACAATTATACTTAATAATTAAAGCTGTTACTAAAAAGGAACTGGTCTTAATCAGCACTGATTACTTCTTATTATTTTCCTTTATTTATAATTTTTATTCAGTTATTTTCCAGTAGTAAAAGTAGCCTTTGCTCCTATTAAGCTTTCTTAGGGAAATAGAGAAATGAGAATAAAGATAAATTCAGAAATAGTTATAAAGAGAAGAAGCACTTCAGAATCATTCGGAGATAAAAGTATTGCTAACATTATGGTAGATTTCCTATTTATACCTTTATCATGTAAATATTGACCAGGGCAGACTCTGCTTAGCTTCTGAGATGGTGTGATTGGGCATGTTTTGAGAGATACATCTACACGCTTCTCTCTGCTCTTCTCCTCTCTGCCCTTTTCTATCTTTTGAGACCAGGTCTTTGGTAGCTCAGACTGGCCTCAAACTCAACAGGTAGCTGAAGATGTCTGTGAACTTCTGATCTTACGCCTCTGTACCCACCATTACTCTCAGTATATGTGTTGCAGCTTATCAAACTTAGGGCTTAGTGTGGTCAGGGAGTCATAGTTATTTTTGTCAACTTGACACAAACCTAAGACTACCTGGGAAGAAGGAATCTCAACTGAGAAATTGCCTCTATTAGATTGGCCCATGGCCATGTCTGTGGGAGCTTTTTCTTAATTGATGATTGATGTGGAAGGCCCAAGTGAGTGGGCCTGGGCTAGATAAGAAAGGCAGCTGAGCAAGCCACAGGAAGCAAGCCGGTAAGCAACATTCCTCGGTGGTTTCTGCATGGAGCTCTTGCCTTGAGTTCCTGCCTTGGCTTCTCTCTCCCCGTGTTACTTTTGTTTGTGGTTTTATCTCAGCAACAGAAAACAAACATGAATACTAGGCAAGCAGCCTACCGACTGAGCTATAGCCCAGCCCTGTAGAGTCTTTATATTGTTCTATAATTTTATAAAGCTAAGACCTGAGTTTTTCTTAGTTGCACATCCCACAGCGATCTCCTGTCTGTGGTGTTAATGATTCTTCAAGCACAATGGTTTTGCAGTGGATTCACCATGCAGAGTCATGTTAGCTGTGGACGTTTAATCAGCCTTCCTGTTGGTGGTGTTTGCAATGTGGGCTTCCCTAGAGGACTATCTGTGGGACACATACGACATGGTTGCTGCTCCACACTTGCAGCATTTGTAGTTCTCAGAGGAGGATATGTGCTGTGTGGCCTGATGTCTGCTAGTGGGCCACTGGACAGCTTTATCTAATGGGAATCACACAGGCCTATTTCTAGGTCCTCTTGGTCTTTTGTACCCAAGGAGGGATTCTATATTTGAAGACCAGTTTCTGGGAATGAGAATTGTTAAAACCAGGACAGGCCTGAGCAGATCGGGAAGCGCTCACCCTCATTTGAGCCTGCTGTGACATCAACAGCTTTCTGACACTTCCTCGGCTCTCTTCTTGGTAAAACGAGGGCAGGGTTGGGTGCAGAATCTTTGGTGGGCAATAGCTGGAGTGTAGTAACTTGTTTTGATGGTGTTTCTCTCTATTTGTGTTAACTGGTGCTGACTTTTATCACTTTAGATAGAACGTAGTTTCCCTTTTAAATAAATGCAACAGTGGTTGCTGGCACCCACTGAATGCCTGCTGTGTGCTAAACGATGGCCAGCGCTTCACAGAGGTGGCTCATGAAGCTATCACGGCAATGCAACCCTTCCAGGCAGCTGCCATTGTGGTCCTCAGCATACAGATGAGGCACAGGGAGGGAAGGACAAGGGACTTACCCAACAACACGAATTTAGTAAGTGGTAGAGCCCAGATTTTGAACTTGGTTCATTTCTCATTGAAAGAATATTAAGTAAATAGATGAATAGGCGGGGCAAAACTGATCAGGGTCATGTGCAAAGACCCAGTTAGCTAACAGCTTGTGGAACAACAGGTAACAGAGCTGGTAGTGTTTGGGGAACTCAACCCCCTGAGGGATGAGCACGCACACTGCTCATAGACTGCAGTATGTGCTGGGGCGATGCAGTTCCCAGAGCGGCCTCCCTTTTGGAGGGACACATGGGCCATAGCCACGTCGCTTGCTGACAAACTAAACAGAAGTTGCCAGAGGCTTAACAGAGGCAGTCAGGTTGCCTTGTGCCTTTAGGCAAAAGGCCTGACTTCTCTCTTCTCCCTCCTCATCCTATAACTTTATCAGTAGGACTGCGCAAAGGGTCACTATGAAGAGGAAACGGGATATTTATCTAAACTGTTGCACAATGTAAAGCCCTCTTTTAAATCATCACGATTAGGCCCGAGGAAAGGGCTCAGGAAAAAGTGCGAGGTTAGGCCCGAGGAAAGGGCTCAGGTAAAAGTGCGAGGTTAGGCCCGAGGAAAGGGCTCAGGTAAAAGTGCGAGGTTAGGCCCG
>NC_034590.1:80780858-80809814 GCF_900095145.1 Mus pahari | reverse complement strand
GAGGTTAGGCCCGAGGAAAGGGCTCAGGTAAAAGTGCGAGGATTTGAGTTCAGCTCCTCAGCTTGAGGATAGAGTCTATCATGTTGGAAAACATGGCCACGGCAGCAGCTTGAGACAGGCAGGGTGAGCTGCTTGCTCCCTGGGCAGATGAGGAAGGACACACAGGAAGGGGGAGTCTGGTGTTCCGTTGGCTTTCTCCTTTCTCCCTTGTATTCAGTCCAGGACCCAGTCCATAGGTGCTGCCCATATTTGGAGTGGATCATCTCTCTGGAAATGTCCTCAGAGACATACCCATGGGTGTGCCTCACCAATAGCCTAGGTGTTTCTATGCTTGTTTGTTTTGCTTATTTTGGAGACAAGATCTTGTTATGTTGCCCAGACTGGACTTGAACTCATGATCCTCCTGCCTAATCACCCAAATGGTTGGATTGCTTGCATGCACCTGACCTGTAGGCCTGGCATGTCTCATATTTCATGGGTGGGCCAACTGTACAATAAGAGCCATTGCTCTAGGACACAGGCCCAGCCTTCCCAGGTCCTGGTGACTCCTGGTCTCTACGTTTTCAGAAGGAAGATCTTGAATGGCCCAGCGTGAGATCAGCAGTGACAGTCAGTGGTCAAGGTCAAGGAACAGAATGTGGTTGTGGTTTTATCAATGGTTCTCAACCTGTGGGTCCTGACCCCTTTGTGTGTGTGTGTGGGGGGGGGTTGAACACCCCTTTCATAGGGTTCACATATCAGATATCTTGCATATCAGATAATTTACATTGTGATTTATAACAGTAGCAAAATTACAGTTATGAAGGGCAATGGAAATAATTTTATGGTTGGGATCACCACAACATGAGGAGTATTAAAGGGTCGTAGCATTAGGAAGGTAGAGAAACATGGTCTTATATGTAGGGTTTCCTCAAGAAGGGGAAACTGCCCAAATCAACAGCGTCTTCAAAAGAAGCTTTGACTTGTTAACTTGGAGTGGCCTTTCTAATGTGGGGTGGCCTTTCTGCCCCATTGCATGCGCAGAGAATGGTATTCATCACATGTGGGACTTTTGCCCTTACCCACTGGACAGCAGCCTTTTTTCCTCGCTCTTGGTCCTGTATGGCCAACATAAGCAACACAGGTTTCTTCCTCGCTTGTGGCCCTGCATGGCCAACATATACAACGCAGGTTTCTTCCTTGCTCGTGGCCCTGTATGGCCAACATATACAACACAGGTTTCTTCCTCACTCGTGGCCCTGTATGGCCAACATATACAACACAGGTTTCTTCCTCGCTCGTGGCCCTGCATGGCCAACATAAGCAACACAGGCTTGGCTGTCTAGGACTTTCCGGGACTTGGGAGCAGATTCTTTCTTAGTTCTGTTGGTCCAGCAGAGGAAAACAGGTATGGGAGGTGTTGGGTTTCAAGGGTTTCATATCTTAGACCCAGAGTTGCTTGGCACATTGTCCCTAGATCAGCATTCTACAGTTTGGAAGGCACCAAAGTCACTTATGCACACAAAGCACCTTTTCAGAGTTCAGAGAGGAAGAATCCATTTGCTGAAGTCTATAGTGATATGGGGTGTGTGTGTGTGTGTGTGTGTGTGTGTGTTGATAACAACAACAAACAACAACATGCTTGTTATTATCATTACTATAATACCAGCATTTACTGAGTGTCAGCTAAATACTGTGTCTCATGCATTATCTATATTATTTCATATTTCTGCTCTCTGTGAGGTAGGTAATTGTGCTTTCTCCCTCCTTTTAAAGAAAATCGAGCCAGGATCACACAGGTGGAAAGTATCAGCGCCAATGCCGAACTGCCCTTGGTTGGCAAGTGCACACAGCACATTGAGGGGCAGAAATTCTAATCCCAGCAGGTGGGAGGCAGCAGCAGGCAGATCTCTATGAGTTTGAGGCCAGCCTGGGCTACAGAGTGATTTCCAAACCAACTCCAAAGAAAGACCCTGTCAGAGTGGGAGAAAGCAAGAGCAATAAATAACAAGAGCAAGGGGAGGTGGAATTCACATTTGGGAGTTGATCAGCCCAGGAGAGAAGTATAGGTTGAGTTAGTAAGATGTTGAAAAGTTTAGCCCAGGGGGCTGGAGAGAAGGCTCAGGGGTTAAGAGCATTTGTTGCTCTTGGAAAAAGCATGGGTTCCCCACCCCCACCCCAGTACTCTAATGTCAACTCACAACCATTTGTAACTCCAGTTCCAGGGAATCCAACACTCTTCTGGTCTCCATGGGCACTGTATACATATGGTGTACCTGCATACATGCTGACAAAACACTCAAACCTATGGTGACACACGCCTTTAATCCCAGCACTCGGGAGGCAGAGGCAGGTGGATTTCTGAGTTCAAGGCCAGCCTGGTCTACAAAGTGAGTTCCAGGACAGCCAGGGCTACACAGAGAAACCCTGTCTCAAAAAAACAAAACAAAACAAAAACAAACAAAAACCAAAAAACCAAAAGCCTGCTCATTGTGGGTTTCCAGAAATGTATAAGGAATGGTAGTATTGTGGTAGGGTTTTCATGGGTCCATGGCAGGCAGATCATGAGTTGATGTGAGGACCCTCCCAGGTTTGAAGACAGTGAAGGTTGTTCAATACCCACTCCTGGTGTGCCATGTCCTGAGAAGAAAGGGAGCTAACATACAAGGGGCAATCCCTGCCTCTGAGCCTGGCTCATGCTGTGCCTGTGGGCAAACTCTTGTTTTTTCCAGGGGCTGGATTCCTCACCATAAACTGTTTATTCTGCAAGGATCTACCCGACAGTTGTATGATTCAGGCCACCCCAGGGCAATAATTGTGACAGATACTGTGTGGGTGACAAGGAGGGGCCTTGCAGGTGTGTTTAAGAGCCAGCTGTTATGGCTCACTCTCTGAAAGGCTCTGCAGTGCCCCTGGGGACAGCTGGGCTGGCATCAGTCTGTGCTTAAGGAAACATTTACTGTTGGAGGAATGCCTGTTTCCCATCTTTTTGTTAACAAGGCGCTTGATTCATGCTTCGGTTTAGACATTCACCTCTCAGATCAGAGCCGATGGTCTTATTTTCATCCTTAGCAGAGCTGTGATAGCCTGGTTCCTTTCCTCGTGCTATGGGTTCAGTTGTTCCAGGTTCTCTGGCTTTGGGAGGAGGAGAGTACTCATAGGTCCTGGAGTTCAGTTCCTGGGAAGGGATGGACCTTGTAGATGTCAGAATTGGGAGGCGTCTAGCAGACCTTGGGCACACCTTCAAAGTTCCCAAAAGGGAGGAGAATTGTTGAACTCAGAAAGACCCAGGAGCCTTGCAGTCATCACTCACCCACCTAGCACTGGCTTTGATGCTTTTCCCATAGCCTCCCAATGACTATAGAACCTGGATGTGTGTGGCCTTTCAGGTGTTCTCCAGAGTTCAGTTCTAGCCATAACCAAGCTCATTGCCACCTGCCCTGTCCCCAGGCCCTCATGAGCATCTTGTAGACCCCAGGAACTTTTGTCTTCATAGGTCTCTTCTTCCTTCAGGAAAATATTTACAGGCTAGGAATGCGACTCAGTTGGTTGAATATTTGCTTAGCATGCACAGAGCCCTGTGTTCCATCCCATAAAACGGGGAGTGATGGCCCACATCTGGAATCCCAGCACTCAAGAGGTGGAGGAAGAGGTTCAGGAGGCTAAGGTCATCCTTGGCTAAAGAGACTAAGTAATAAACCCAAACTTAAAGTGTTATTTTCTAGGCTGGTGGGAAGATAAACTTATCTACTGAAACATTCTTTGACCTAAAAGTCTATTTTTTCCTTATGATTTTGGAAGCCAAGCACTTTTGTGGGTTCCTGGCCCTGGTCCCTCTGTATCTGATAGAGAAGTTAGTGCTGTCCATGTTGCCTGGTTACCTTGAATACATCTGGAGACTGTAGTGCCAGCATCACCTGGAATTGAGGGACAGCTACAGAATTCTGAGGGCTGCCACTCATGCACAACTTCATACTCTGAACCTTCACCAGGCCCTGGCCACAGTCTATAAATCTGTCCTTTGGCACACTGAGAGTAGCTGGATCCCAGGAAACACACAGTTTCTCTCAAACCTTAGCAAGTCCAGAATAGGCTCTCAGGAGATGGCTTAGTCAGTAAAGTGCTTGCTTTGTGAACATGAGGATCTAAGTTGGATCTCCAGAACCACCAGCAAAGGCAGATGGTGGGTGTGAATAGGGAAAATGGGCTCCAGGGGGTTGTGGTTCCCCATAGACTCTCATCACCTGGGACTCTGGAAGCATCATGGTACCAGCTTCCTTGTTTGAAATGGCATCTTCTCATTGGAAGCATGGATGTCTCCAGGTCTGTGGCAAGCCTCCTGTGAACAGGGAAGGTTGGCATTGTGTCCTGCCATTTCTTGCCAGTCTTATTTTTTGTTATCTCCCATTCCCATGCAGATGTGAAACACTAGGGCTGGAAGCCTCCAGTACACAGGCCAGCATGGCACTATCACTTCGATTTGAAGGTCACTAGGATTCCTTAGTCCAAGAACTGATTTCTCCTTGAGAAGGGAGGGGGCACTCCTGTGGCCAGCAAAAGGCCAAGGAGGCAATCCAGGGCACTTTGGCTGAGCTGTGGGCTACATTAGGGCCGTCTTGGTGGAAAGATGAGACGACACCACACAGTTAGGACTCTAGACAGTAGTGGAATACCCAGGAAAGGTGCACATTCTTCTCCAGGGGATGGGCAGAATCTGCCTCAGGAGAAAGGCAGATTAGAAACGAGATGCCCTAGTGGTGTAAACATGTGACCTTAGCTATTGGAGAGGCTGAGAATTGTGAATCCAGGGCCAGCTTGGGCAACTTAGTGGGCTTAAAATTAAAATGTTGAAAATGTGCCAGGAATACAGTTTGGTGTCAGAGCACTTGCCTAGCATGTCCAGGGTTCCTGATTCCATCTTCAGTACTACAAAATAAGATTAAAAAAAAAAAAGTTAGTTTCATAGCTGTGTTCACAGGAGCCTGCCCAGGCCTGACCCCATCACCCAGCAGGGGCTGTATCTAAACAATGGTGATCTCATTTCAGAAATGACTTCAGAAAGGCCACTATTTCAAAATGGCCTTCGACAGAGAGACAGATGACCAGAGGGCCCTATGGTGGCGTGGAAAGGGCTGGGTTGGAGTGTTAGTCTTGGCTGGGCCTTCATGGCCATGTGGTCTCGCTAAGTCCCTTCTGCACCTAGAGAACAGATTTAGCAGTATCTGCCTGGCAGTCATTGTCTGCATGTACTCAGCACTAGACAGGAAATTGCTTGAGCAATGGAAAGGTTCCAAACAAAGAAAGAGGTTAAATCAGCCCTAAGGACAGGGAGAGCGTGATGAAATCCCACTAAGGAACCGTGGCCTCTCATCTCTCCACATCATCTAAACAGAGACTACGTGTGCTGGTGAGGACAAGAGGCGATGAGATTAAGTCACATGACTTGGAAGTTCCACTTTTAGGCATTTACATAAAACATCTGAAAATAGATGTTCCAACAAAAGAGGAATATTATATATTAATATTTATAACAGTACAATTTCCAATAGCTAAAAGGCAGAAATAACCCACATGTCTATAACTGATAAATGGATAAACAAAATATGAGAGAGTTATACAATGGAATATTAGTCAGCTATAGAAAGAATTGAGGTTCTGATAAATGCAACAACACAGATGAGCTTCAAAATGACACAAAATCACATACTGTATGTTTCCAGAACAGATAAACCTGTATATGGAGAAAGCAAAGAGATACCTCCCAACTCCCAGAATAGAGAAGCTCAGCCCCTGTAGGAATGTGATTTCACTCTTGAACCTTCATTCTTAGGAATCAAGAGACAAAACCACCCACAGCACTTCTCCAAGGGACCACATAGTTAAAATAATTATTTCATTATTGTCATCATTACTGTTATTATTACCATCATCATCATCATTATCATTTTTATTAAGAGTCTCATGGAGCTCAGGCTGGCCTCAGACTCCTTATGTGGCCAAAGCTGGCCTTGAACTCCTCTTGTCTGTACCTCCAAAGTACCAGGAGTTGCCCAGGTGGGTGTCTCTGCTCTCCTAAGCCACGTGCCAGGATAAAGATCGCCAAGTCAGTAACAAGTGGAAGGCACAACTTGAGAATTTCCTACTTGAGAGGCAGCTCGGTCAATGTAGGGCAGTGAGGGACCAGGCAAAAGGGGAATGAACCAGGAGAGCCCAGAGCAGCCAGGATGGAAGTTAGGATCTGACAAAGGCATGCTGGGAAAACAGGGATGTTTTAGAAATAGCGACATCGTTCCTGAGGGACTGGCCCGGCTAAGGATGGAAGGCGATTTTAGATGCTCTGAGGACTATTTTTGGAGTCAGAATCACATTAGTTTACTGCTGCTTCAAATGGTGGACATTTAGGGAGCCCTGAAGGAGCTCGAGGGCTGCTCTCCACCCAGCGTTGGTGGAGCATGCTTGGAATCTGCAGGCCCATGTCTAGGCCCTTTCCTCCCAAGACTGCTTCCTGTTTTTCTGTCGTACCCAGCTTTGGAAACACTCAACACTAACTTCTCCAGTCAGCCATATTGGGAAATAGCAAGGTCATTTCAGGCACCCTGGAGAGCTAAGCCTAAAGTTTAGGGGGTGAAGGGAAAGATAAGAACCAAAACATCCAGAAACTTCTCTGGCCTTCTCTCTAGGCTGAGTTGTGAGGAAGCTAACACTGGAGATCACAGCTACCCTTCCTGCTCAGCTTCACTTTTTTTTTTTTTTTTCAGGTATCCATCAGCAGCAGGAGAGCCTTAAGCCAGGGGGTCAGTGTAATAGATGATGTCCTCATTGTGTCATTGTGGTGGACACATTAGGAGGGGGTGAACAGGAAGGTGGTCAGAGCATCTCTGGGAAGTTCTCAGCTGAAATCCCAGAGGAGTGGCCTCATGAGCTTGGAATAGCTCACAGTCCTACTTCCCTAAGTCCCTACTGATGAAGACGAAACAGGCCTGGGAATCTCTGACTGTGGAGTAAATTCTGCCCCTGTTTGACTTCAAGAAGTGAACTGCAAGACAATAGTCCCCGTTTGTGCTGTGTTCATAAAGCACATCTTTGTAAATGCCTTTGCTGACAGAATTTCAAGTTCATCCCATGAGAAAGGTATATACCCTTCCCCTGCCCCAAAAGTCCTATTTTGAAACTAATGTGTATGTGTGAGTGTGTGCACATATGTGTGAATTTGTGTGTGAGTGTGCACATGTGTGTGTGCATTTGTGTGTGAGTGTGTGTGTACATTTGTGTGAATGAGTATGTGCATGCATGTGTGTGAGTGTGTGTGTGAGAGTATGTATTATGTGTGTGTGTGCATTTGTGTATATGCATTTGTGAGTGCATGTGTGTGTGTTTATGTGTGAGTACATATGTATGTGAACACATATATGTGCATTCATGTGTATGAGTGAGTTTGTGCATGCGTGTGTGTGTGTGTGTGTGTGTGTGTGTTTGCGAATGCCCCTGTGATCTTGTCTAGACTGGCATCCCAGTTTGTTCTGGCCCCACCTGTATTCACCTGCCTGCAGTAGCTTTGATAAGTCCTGTCTCTTCTCTTTTCCTTTTTTTCCAGGCTCTTTCGTGTCTTTCCCTTCAAACCGTCCAACCTGACCCCATCAGAGAAGCAAACTTCATCTCTTCTCTCGCCCATTTTTCTTGCATTATGTACACTTAATGATTTAGATCCCGTGTCACCTGGTGTCGTCTGTCTTTATGGCTTGGTTTGGTTCTGCAGTGTTGGGGTGAACTCAATATCTACACGTGGCAGGCAAGCACTCTCACTGAACATTGACCCTAGTCTACACCTTTGATGTTTGAGAAACTTCTCACAGAGCTAAAAATGTATGCAAGGGCCAGCTTGCATACTCTCTCTCTCAGGTTTTAAACCAGCTTTATTAAAATGCAATCCATGAACCATATAACTCATTGATTCAGTGACTACACTTGGTTTTCAGTGCATTTAGAGTCATGTAGTCATTATTACAATCGAGTTCATCAACCTCAAGAAACTCTCTTCTCGTTAACAGCCACTCCTCATTGCTACAATCCCCCTGCCCTAAGCAGCCACAATCTACCTTGTATTCTGAAATTTCATATGAATGAAGTCATACAATGTGTCATTTGTGAAGGGTTTCTTTTATTTAGCATAATGCTTTGAATGTATCATCTTTTCATCTGTTATTTTATAATTAATTAACTTTACATCTTGGCCACAGTTTCCTCTCCACCATCTCCTCCCAGTCCTACCCCTCACCTGTGCTCCCCCCATCCACTCCTCCTCTCTTGCTCTTCAGAAAAGGGGAGGCCTCCCACGTATATCTACCAGCCCTGGCATTTCAAGTTTCAGTAAGACTAGACACACCTTCTCCTACTGAGGCTAGATAAGGCAGCCCAGCGATGGGAGTGAGTCCCAGAGGCAGGCAGCAGAGTCAGAGACAGCCCCTGATTCTGCTATTAGGAGTCCCACATGAAGACCAAGCTACTATGTTTATTATTTTTAGTTATGCATGTGTGTGAGATGAGTTATGTGCACATGAGTGCAGTACCTGTGGAGGCCAGGAGAGGGTGTTGGATCTACCTGGAGCTGCAGTTACCAATGGTTGTGAGCTGTCTGATATGGGAATCTGTCTGTGCTGGGAATCTAACTCAGGTCCTTTGCAAGAACAGTATATGCTCTTAACTACTGAGCCGTCTCTCTAGCCCCTGCCCCGCCTTACCTCAGCTCAGATGCATAGTCTAGCATGTACTTGTTCTAGACTGAGCAGTATTCTGTTGTACAGTTACACTATCTTTTGTTCAGCCATTGATTACATAAGGAGCATATAGTGTGTGTCCACCCTTTTGCGATTGTAGGAAAAGCTGCTATAGACATTGTGTATGTGTTTTGTATAGACATATGTTCCCTTTTCTCCTGGGTAAATTCAAGGAGTAGAACTGGTGGATCAGTGTGGTTCTGTTTAACTTTTAGAAGAACTGCCAAGGTGTTCTCACCATTTACTGCTTCCATTAACAATATATGCACTCTAATTTTTTTTTTAACATCCTCATCAAATTTGTTATCTGGCTCTGTGATTTTTGCCACTATAATGGGTTTGAACTGCCATTGTATTCCTTAAATTGTTTTTTAATTAAGATTATACTTACGCTATTTCTCTGTTCCCTTTTCTCCTTCCAAACCCTCCCATATATCCTTCCTTGGTCTTTTAAACCCATGACCTCTTTTTTCATTAATTGTTGTCATTCATACACACATACACACACACACACACACACACACACACACACACACACACACATTTCTAAACACATAAATACAATCTACGTATTCCATGTAATGTACTTGTACATCTATGATGTGTATATTTTAATGGCTGACTATTTGGTATTTGATAAGTAATAGGTATTTTCTTCCCTGGAGAACTCTTTTTCCCACTCTCAGCATTCCTTAGTTGCCTGTAGGGCCAAGGCCTTGTGATCTTCCCTCTCTTCACTTTGGCACATATATTGGTGTCATCCTTGTTTATGTTTAGGTGGCCATGTCGGTGAACCTTTATAGTGTAGCTTCCGACATTGCTAGGAGACACAGTCTCACAGCAAACTCCCTGTTCCTCTGATTCTTATAACCTTTCACCTCCTCTTCCACAGTGTCCCGAGAGCCTTAGGTGTAGTTGTTTTGTACTATGGGACTGGGCTCTATAACTCTACATTTTGATTGGTTGTGGTTCCCTGTAATGGACCCTGTCTGTTGCAAAGAGAAGCTTCCTTGATGAGGGTTGAGGACCACACTGAGCTGTGGGTACAAGGACAAATACGTCCAATGCAGTTAGGGATGATGTTTGGTTAGTGGGGCGGTGGTTGTGGGTTTTCTCCTCCAAGGTCCACGATGTCACTAGCACTTGGCTAGGTCTCCAGCACCGGTCATCGTTTCCCTCCTGCTGATTGGGTTGATGTTGTGTTGTTGTGCTGAGTTCTATTTCCTTGGTGGTTGAGCATCTTTGATTTTTAATGTTTTTGCAGAAGGTCAAAACGTGTGCTTTTTAAAAATGTGTGTGCTGGGATTCCAAACTCAGCTATTCATGCTCACATAGCAAGCATGTTTTATCCACTGAGCCGTCTCCCAGGCTCTAAGTCTTAGTTGCTCATTTGTGTATATTCTCTAAAGAGACGACTATTCAAAAGTTTCACCCATTTAAAAATTGTATTCTTTTTAATATTGAGAAACAATAATTCTTTATTCTAGATATTAGTCTCTCATCAAATATCCCTTTTGGAAATATTTTCCTATTATGTAGAGTCTTTCCCTTGTCTCCTCATTCCCTATCCATCCCCCAACACCATGTGAGGACACAGTAGAAACGGAGCTACCTGTAAGCCAGGAGGCATCATTAGGACAAAACCAGACAGGGTTTGATTTTGGACTTCCAGCCCTCAGGAGTTAGGAGATAAATGCCTGTTATTTAAGCACGCACACACACACACACACACACACACACACAAATCTTTAAAATATATATGTGTTCATCACACAAATAAAATTAATTTTAAAAAACATATCTCATCTTGAATATATATAAATTTTGGGACGGGAAAGATAGTTCAGTGGCAAAGAATGCTTGCTACTCTTGTAGAAGACCAGACAGAATTTGGCTATTTCCAGCACCCACACTGGGTAGCTCAAACTGCCTATAACTACAGCTCCAAGGAATTCAGCACTCTTTTCTGGCCTATGGGGGCACACATACACACACATACACACACATACACACACACACACATAAATAAATAAAATGAACCTTAAAAAAACCATCCATGTGTGTGTTGTGTAGTGTGTGTATAGTGTGTGTAGCCTGCATGCCATATACCCAAGTGGAGGCCAGAAGAAGGTGTTGATCATCTTCCTCTGTCACTTTCAGTTTTATTCCCTTAAGACAGGGTCTCACTGTTGCTTTGCTCACCAGCAAACCCAGTGACACACTTGTCTCCAGAGCCTTCAGGGTTTTGGTTACAGGTGTGACCATGCCTTAAAACAAACAAACAAACAAACAAACAATCATCAACAACAAAATTCATGTGTGTGACTCCACACTTAGATAAATGCTCACTTAGCCAACACCTTTACCCAACTTAGATATTCATGCTCACACAGCAAACCCTTTTTACCTATTGAGCCACCCCCCAAGCCCTGAAAACAAAGGAGAAGAAGCAGCAGACGAGCAACATGGCGAAGTGTGTAACACGGGAGAGAACAGATCCCACAAAGTTGACCTTTGATCTTCACACACAAGCTCCTCCCCACTCTAATAATGATAATAATTAATAACTAATATAATGAGCTTTAAAAATAAAAAATAAAAAAGAAAGCAAAGCAAAGGCCATCCCAAATCCTGATGTGTAAAGAGCATGATGGCATACAATACAACATACATGTACATGGAGTCCTTCTCTGCATGAACTTGAAAAGTCCTGAGTTACGAAATCTCCCTCCCGCTTTGCTCCGTGAGCGCGCAGGATCCATTTCAGGTTATTTAACTGTTAGCTGCTCTCTGCTCTGTGACACTTTCAATGATCTTGCTCCATCTGAGCCTGGAGATTTCCCTGGGGCACAGAGCCATCCTGCTGTAGCTCAGGGGTCCCCCTTGCCCCTGCTTCCTTTGTCAGCTGTTACTTTTAATTCTCTGAGCCTCTGAGTATTTTTATTGATATCTGGCCGCTAGCCCTTTTAGGAAGCAGGCAATTACAAATCCCTCACAGGCCAATTCATAAAGGGGAGCACAAACTTCAGGAGGACTGCTTCCCCTGATAACCACAGTGCTGTGGGCTCAGGATCTGGGTCCATGGGGAGATCTAGAGGAGAGAGGAGAGAGGAGGGGACATTGCTTCTGAGCAAGTGATATGCTACCTGAGCCTGGATGAAGAGTGGCTTCCCATCAGGCCTCAGGGAGAGCTACATGTTGAGAGTTCTCTGTGTCAGTGGGTTTGTTTTGTTTTGTTTAAAACCTTCTAATGATCTGTTTTAGGGCTACAGTGTGTTTCTTAAGACCAAAATAAGAGCCACAGCAGAGAGTTGTCACACTTGATGGCCAGGGCTGTGACGGTGATCACAGTGCTGGAGTGTGGGAGGGGCAGGGTCTCTGTCTGTTGTCAGGCTTATGTCATCAGGAGATAGAGGCCAGCACTTGAAGGAGTTGAAAGTCTAAAAGCCAAACCCTGGGAGACTGGGGTGGGAGGCTGGGGTGGGAGGCTGGGGTGGGAGGCTGGGGTGGGAGACTGGGGTGGGAGCTGGAGTGGGAGCTGTGGTGGGAGGCTGTGGTGGGAGCTGTGGTGGGAGGCTGTGGTGGGAGCTGGAGTGGGAGACTGGAGTGGGAGCTGGGGTGGGAGGCTGTCGTGGGAGACTGGGGTGGGAGGCTGGGGTAGGAGACTGGGGTGGGAGCCTGGCTGGGAGGCTGCTGGCCAAGGCGGCAGTATGATTCCACACCTGGCTTGCAAACTAATGCCTGGTCATCTTGCTTTGGATGACCTCAAGGTTGGCTTAGAAAACGTGAGCACATGGGTGTCTGAAGATAAACACAATGTCAATATGCACAGGAGACCACAAGCACTGGCCAGGTCTCTTGTTGAAAGTGAATAAGCCAAATTGGCCATGGTCAGCACCAGTGGGGTCACTGTGACATGCCCGTCATCCATGTGTGTCCTGTTGGGTGGTAGATAGTCATTAACATTTGCAAGGCAATCTCCTAAAGGAGGGTTTCCTCTACTGTCCACCAGGGAACGTAGTCCCTAGCCAAGGCCTGGGTGCTGAACTCATTGTGGGAAAGAGTGAGACTGAGTCAGCAGAAGGGAGAGGCTGCTGAGAGCACTTGATCCACAAATGCCCCTTTTAAGATTCTCACTTGTCATGGGTTCCCTCAGCCTTGATCCTCAGAACTCCACCCGTTTCTCCATAGGGACTCTCTGGAGGTGTGTGCTCAAAAGTGTGTTGGAAAGGATTCCTTTCAGTACAACATTTGCTGAGCCCTGACCACACCTTAAGGGTCAGAGATACACAGATGAGAAACACTGAGTTTGGAAGAACACACGGGAGTCTGCCAGGACAACCCTGGAATTGTTGTTAGCTAAGTGGAGGACATCAGCCTGAAAACAAACCGTTGTAACTATGTTGGAACAGGGTTGACTAACTTTTCCACAGAAAGGTAGTAAATACATTTGTTTTGTTTTGTTTTTTGTTTTTGAGTTAATGTATGTCTGAGGTATTCAACTGTCCTTATAGGAGGGGAAACCACCAAATTAAGTAAATGAATGTGGCTGTATCCCAGTGCACCTTGCTTATTGGGACATTTATGTTTGATATACAGTGAGTACTTTCTTTGATTCTGCTAGAGGAGTGCTTGTAATAATATGGGAACAACGATAGCAAAAGCTACCATCCCAGTAGCTGCTTTCTGCTAGAATGTAGTAGGCACTTACATACTTATTTTACATACTTATCTTTAAGAGCCAAAGTCAAAAGTCAAGAGCTAGGAAGGGTGCTGTTTATGTTCACGACTAAATGATTCAAAATGCCATGAACAAATAGCACAGAAGGTAAAGAAAGACCCTACCTACCACAAGTCACCAAGGGCAAATGTCCCCTGAAATGTGGGAGCCCCAGGACTGTAAGCCTGGGCAGACCTAATAAAACTTGCCAGTACCAATGACTTTCCAGGTCTGGGGTCCTTGGGGTTCATCCTAGAAAGGGGACCTGATGGCCTAACTTTCCTTCTTAGGATGGCTCTCTGCAGGGCCACAGAAGGATTGTCCCCTCTATCCCTGGCTGCCACTTCCTGCCCAGGGCTCTTGTAACTCAGGCTTTTATAAGAGGCAGGGAACGTTCTGTGGAAATGTCTTGGCTTAACTCTGGGACTGAGCTCCTTGTTGTTTACCTAACAGTTAACTTAGGTTGAGCTCTTGCAAGGATAACAAATGGTGGTGTGGCAGATGGGGCAATGTGGATCTGGTCTCTAAAGACAAGACCTTTTCCATGATGCATTGTTGAAGGCTTAGCCAGATGACCTGCCTCTGGTCCTGTGTCAATGGCTTGGGTGGTGGTTATTGTTGAGCTTCAAGCTGCAGATGCTCTGATCTGAACAGTTCCAGAAGCCTCATTGTGGGATACTGAGCAGAACCCTGGGCTGGGGCCTGTTTATGGTACGTACCTAGTAGTCTTGGTGCTTGGAACACGCTGGGTCATCCTGCTGAGCTTCAGCAAATGCAGGTTGTTGTTAGAGCTAGGAAAGGCAAAGGCTGTAAAGTCAGGTGGAGCCCGAGTTCTGATAAATGTTAATAGTCTCCCAAAGACAGCCAGAGGGAAGTGCCCTGTGGCTCCTTCTGGTCCACGCTATGAGACAGTATACTTCAACACATGTCATGCTGTTTTAGGCAGGGATGTAAAAGGTGATCCCTCCTCTGGAATGGACATGGTCATGGGACAAGCTCAGGACAAGCCTATTGGCCATAGATCTGCTTTTCCAGCTGGAGCTCCCAAGCGAGTGGCAGAGCAGAGAGGTGAGAGAAGAGTCTGGTATATAGAAGGCCCCGTGCACCTCGCTTTATATAGCCACACTGTTTGCATGAGGTGCTGCTCATTATTATCAGTACCCAAAAGCCAACAAAAGCCAGCGTTAGAGGGGAAAAGAAAGTATTATTTCTTAAAGCAGGAAAAAGCCAGAGATGACAACCTCGGCTCATCAGGGTGTTGGAGGCTAGCCCTGGGGACTTCTTACTCTCAGCTGTGCACTTTTTCACATTGACTTTATCCCTTCACAAGTTCATCATCTCCGCAAGGATTCCGGCTTACTCTCTTCCATGATCAGTCTACAGTTAAGAGTGGAACCTCCCAGCATGCCCAGCAAAGTCTTACTGTGTTTCCCTGGCTGCTGTGCAGTCGTGCGCCTCCTTTAGCCAATCTCTGTGAGCAGGGGCTGTGATTCAGAAACTTCCACAGGCTACCTCCCACCCTGGGGTGGCCTCCTGCCCCGGGGTTGTTATCTCGTCTCCTGGATTCTCATCTCATGATTGCTCTTCATAAGCAATGGGAAGCATGGACTCAAGAGACAGAAAGGGAGGTGCAGCTAGAAGCATCAACATTGTGCTGTAAAGATGGAGAGATTGGAGCCCAAGTAGTGATGATGTCATTCTGCATGGCAGGTCATTCCTCGAAAGGCTCATCCAAAGCTGCTCTTGGCCTCCTGGAGCCATACTAGAGCCGACCCTGTCCTGCAGCCCAGCCCCACACATTTCTATGGTCTCTGAAAGCCGAGATTCTCAGCACGGAGATGACCAGGCACCTCAGCTGGAGACACTCTGTCTGACCTGCTTGGGAAAGGCTCTCTCTCTGTCTCTGATCTCAGCTGTTGCTTTTCCACTCTGGGATACTTTGGGAACTTTTAGCTCAGTGAACTGCATGCCACAGGGCATGTTGGTTTGGAATGCTGGTCTTGAGGTAGGACTAGGAACCTGAGAAGTCAAGACTCTGTCAGGAAACACTTCCCACTGCCAACTGTTTCTGGTGCAGAGAACAGTCCGGGTATGGCAACTTTGGGTGCTTCGTTGTTGTTTGCTTGTTTTTATTATTTTTATATATTAGTGAGCCCACATGCGAGTGCTCACATGGTATATGTGCATATGGAAGCCAGAGATTAACCTTAGGTGTTGTGTTTCGTTTTATTGTTGGAACCTAGTCTTTCGTTGGCCTGCAGCTCACCAAGTGAGCCTCTGGGGTCCTCCTGTCTCTGCCACTCCAGCACTGGGATTAGAAGGATGGTCACCATGGCCAGCGGTGTTTTTTTGTTTGTTTGTTTGTTTTTTTGTTTTTTTAGACCTGGGTTCTGAGTATTTAACACAGGTCATCATGCTTGTGTTGAAAACCTATCTACTGTGCTATCTCTCTCCAGCTTATGTTTTTGTTTTGTTTGTTTCATTTTGAGACAGGATCTTGCTGTGTAACCTGGGCTAGCCTGAAACTCCTATTCCTTCTGCTTCTGCCTTCCAAATGCTGGGATTACAGGCATAAGCCACCATGCTAGGCTAGGAGATCCAGTTTTAATCCTGCGTTTTCTGACTGTGTGACTAGCATCCATGATGCAGTTTGGTTCTTTTCGTTTGTAAAATGGAGATACAGTCCCTTGTCGCAGAGCCTCTATCGGTGCAGGATCCATGTGCCATCTGAGAATGAGATTTGGTCATAAGAATACGTGCCTCAAAAAGAGACTGTGGATCCTGAGTGATTGCTGAACCTGTGACACATTCCCACAGAAGATTCCAGAAAGTGAGCTGTCTGCCCTGGGTTGGACTGGGGATGACATACGTGTGCAGGAAACAGAAGCTACTGTGTGGCCAGTGGAGATACCCACAAGGTGCTTCCTCAAGCCAAGAAGACAGAGCATTCAGGAGAGGTCAGAGAAGGCTTCTAGGAGGGCACATCCCTGGAAGACTCACTGTGAAGCCCCAGGGGCTGGGTCAATGCTTGGTGCCTAGGATGGTTGCACCTGACATGCCTTGCTGAGGGATGGATGGTTCAGACACCCATCATAGACAACATCTCCAAACCAGGTCCTGCATAAAGATCCCAGTGGGTACTTTCCAGAATGAAACTCGGAAGGGAGGTAAAGAAGGAGAGGGAGGGGCCAAAGGAGAAGCATGCTGGGAGTTGGGCAGTTTGGGAGAATGATGGGAGGTACTGAGTTGAAAGTTCGTTTTAGTCTGTTACAGAGTTTTGAAGAAAGACTGTTGCTACTGGTTTTCTGGGTTGACATTGTTCAGATCTTATGTGGACAAAATCCCTTTATCCCCATTCTCACTCCTGCCCTAAGGAATGTTTGTCTTCAGGTGCAGATGTCCAAGCTCCACAAACATGCTGTTGTTGGCTTTGATCCAGATGCACACACTGCCTTCCGAGGGTCTGTGTGTGCAGTGCAGCCAGAGCTGGGCTGGCAAACTGGTATGTTGTGTCTAGTCCTCTGTCTGTAACAAGAGACAAGTGGTCCCTAGGGCCTACCTCACAGGAATGAATGACTCCAGGCACAAAGTGAGAGGACTTGCAAGTTCCAGTCTGTTCCCATAGTGGAGAAAGGAATTGAGGCATGGGTTTCAAGGTTATTTCCACCTTGCACACCCTGTGGCTGCCCTCTGTTGAGAAGGAGGGTCCAGGAGTGCCAGGGCAGTGGACACTGGGCTTTTGTATCCTCTGAGAACACACCCCCATTCTCATGGGTACCGTGGCCAGCTCCCAGGGGTGCTGGAGACCAGTGCGGAAGGGAAGGTTAGAGATCTGCTGCAGGTTGAGGTTGAGACTGCAGGCCCCATTGCTAAGTATTTCCTAAAAGTCAGAACCCCTGGGTGGAATGATGGGAGTCTGGAACTGAAAAGGAAAAGGCTCTGTGCTTTGAGAGGGCGCCATGATGGAATCCTCCGGGGGAAGTTTGCACGCACATGTGGCAGAAAAACCAGAAAACATGGTTGAATTAGTTATCTTTCTCACACTGTGGACAAATACCTGCCAGGAAGCAATTCGAGGAGGAAGGAAATTTTCTTTTCCTTTTTCCAGCTTTGAGGATATGGTCCATCACGGTGGGAGAGGCAGATGGGTGAGCAGAACTCCGAGGCAGCTGGCCCACAGTGTCACATTCAGAGAGTGGAGATTGAGCGGGGAGTTGGGCTGGCCCATACAACCTCCAAGCAGGAGCCCCTGACACCCACTTCCTTCAGTGAGTTTCTCCTCCCTAAAGGCTCCCCAACACTCTAAATGACACCACCAGCTGGGAGAGGAGTGTTCAGACATGTGAGCCCATGAGGGACATTTCACGTTCAAAAGGGTGAAAAGGGAAACTCAGAAGCTGACCTGGAGAAGGCGTCTGGGAATGGAGTGAACACAGCCACACCCCTGCATGTACAGCAACCCAACTGGTACATGTTCACATCTCTCCAGGAAGATGTAGCATAGGGCTAGGTCCTCTCCACTTCTTATGTGGGGAAGTCTAGAAGCCATAATGGGGTCGCTAGTCCTCTGGGGGGTTAGGGCAGGGGGGCCGGTCACAGATCCCAAGGTAGCCTCAGACCCAGGACTTTGAACATCTGTTTTGTGGAGTGTGTGACACTTTCTTTCCTTCTCTCAGTCATTCAGTCAACCCTCAGAGGTGAGTTGCATGCAGGCCCTTAGGGTCAGGCCTCACTTTCTATAGGTGAGCCTGAAATGAAATATAGCCGAGGAAGAGAAAGAAAGGATGTGGGCAGAAGGCTGGGCAAAGGTGTGTTAGCTACCGTTTTTTTTTCTGTCAGCATTACCAAATGCCTGATAGGAAGCAACCTAAGGAAGAAATGATTTATTTTGCAGGGACAGTCCAGTGGAGGAGGGTGAGGGTAGGGGTGAGGAGTGGGGCCAGGGGGTGGGGAGCATGGTGGTGTAGCTGCTCAGGCTGTGGTGGCAGGAGTATGAGGGCAGGGACAGGAAGCAGAGACAAGAAGGGAAGCCAGATGTGGCCATAAACCTCAAGGCCCACCCTCCAGAGATCAATCCACTTCCTTTAGCTAGGCCACACATCTCCACTGGTCCACAACCTCCCAAACTAGCACTGCCAGCTTAGAGGCCAAGTATCTGGACACAGAAGTCTGTGGTGGACATTTTTTTTTTTTTTTATTTTAGAGGCATTTTATTTAGATAACTAAAAATATTAGCTGTTCTGAAGCAGTCCGTGTAGACATTTTTATGTTCAAACCGGCACAAAAGAGGGCTTAGGTTGTCGGTGTTATCCTTAGTTGAGTTAAGAGACACCTAAGTGTCTGCATGTACCCCTTACTTGAACACTTCCTGTCGATTACACCTATGGCAGTTGGTAGAAGGGGCCAAGTCCTCTTTGCCAGCCACAGCCTGAGAAGTTCATCCTTTGTCAGGATCTCTGAGCTTCAAGGCAGAGCTAGGAGGGAGCCAGGTTTATATCCCACTAAGATTGCTGTCACCCTCTCTGTGACGTGTTGTGTGACTGCCATGGCTACTGAGCTGTGTGTGAAGTGCTGACGTTTCTAGGCATATGATGCAAGACCTGGCCGTCATGAAGAAATGAGGCCATACTTGGCAACCATACCTAGGCCCAGACAGCAAGGAGCTACCCCAGGGGCCACACAACCCTGGGGACAGAACTCTGTGTGCACCTGATGAGACACTGCCAGCCTTTTGGAAGGACCAGGCTTGGATTTGCTACCTGGCCTTCCTGAGGGTGCTCTTGCTGGCATTGCTGCTGAGAATGAATTAGATTAATTTCTATGTGAGGCCCAGAGGAACGTACTTGAGGGCATAAATCAGGAGTGGCAACTGGTAGCTGCAGTCGGAGTCCCCAGAGTCGCATGCTTGGTCCTTGTGGTATTTCTGTAATTTTTTTTTTTTTTTTTTTTGGTATTAGCTTTAACGTTTCTAAATCAGGTGATTTTATTTTTAGCACTAGAGTTTTGGCTTTTCTTGGAAACTGGAAGTGCTTGCCAACAAAAGATGATATTTCTTCCTGACCCCAAAACTGAATAGTAGCCGCTCTGGTTAAGTGACAGTTGCACTCTCTGTCACCGCAGACCCCATCAATCCACAGAGGAGGCTCTGCCTTCATCTCACTTGCCTGCCCCAGAAGGAGGTGTGTGTTCTATCTCTTCATGAACCCTGTTTTCTCAGAAGCTGCTTCTCAACTAAAGCAAAGCCTCCTTATCTATGTATTACAGATCGGCTGTTATTGATTCATTCAACAAACACTTAGGGAGTCACTCTTCTGTTTGTCCCTGTACTGGACAGCATTGAGATATGAATATTTATGTCTTTATATTGAATATTTATAAGGATATTCATTCATCATGAAAGTATGAATGAAATAAGTTCTTGCTTTTGAGGCATTTGGATTCTAACAGAGCTGAGACCTATGCAAAGCTCTCTGGGAGAAGTCACAGTGGAACCCATGAGCATGTCACCTGAAATACAAAAGGGTTCCTGCAGATGGAACCAAGCAGAGAATTACAAGTGGGGAGATCACCTGGGTCACCTGCAGGGACAGATATAACATCAGCGTCACTAGAGTCCTTACATTAGGGAGTACAAAGGCAGAGAAGGAAATGCACACATGGTGGCCAACCTCAGAGATCAGAGAAGGGGCCCGCTTCTTTGCAGGCTGGGAACAAGGAGAAGGGGTTGCCCCAGTAGGCTGGGGGCTCAAGGCAGCCCCAGCAGCTAGAGGTGAGGAGATGGCTTCCTTCCCTCGAGCATCCTGGAAGACCACAGCTCCGCTAACACTCAGATTGTATTTATTTATTTATTCTGAAATGTTGATATTTTTGTTTTATGTGAGTGTGGATGTTTTGCCTACGTGTATGACTGTGCTCTCCTTACATTCCTGATGTCCACAGAGACCAGAAGAAGGTGTCAGATAGACAGTTGGAGTTACAGATGGTTGTGGGTGCTGGAAGTTGAACCCGGGTCCTCTGAAAAGTAACCAGCACTGCTAACTGATGAGCCACTTTCCCAGCCCATGCCCAATGCCAATTAGCCCACTGAAAGGGAAGCTGACTCTCAATAGGAGCACTGTAAGATAATAACTTGGTGTTGTTTTACATCACCACATCAGTGGTGAGAAGAAAGAGGAAAGGAGCCACTTTTCTTGGGGTAAAGAGGAGGGATGGTTTAGAAAGAGGGGTGTTTGAATTTGGTTTTGAAGGATGAGTAGGAGCCTTTCAGGGATCAAAAGCAGTTCAGGCAGAGGGGAGAAGATATGTGCAAAGATGCAGTGAGCATCCCCAAGGGTGGCTATTTGTTAGACACTGTGGTCAGAACGTATAGCCTCTGTGGTACTTCCAGGAGGACTTGTCTAAAGGCAACTGGCAGGCTCACAGCCAGGGTGATAGTGTTCTGTGTGCACCGGATAGGAATAAAAGCCGGGCTAGCCTACCTTCAGAGTGTGCAGTAAACACAACAACCGGCACTCCGGGAGAAGAGGTGGCCCTCACGGTGGCACTCAGAGTGTGCAGCAAACACAACAGCCGGCACTCTGGGAGAAGAGGTGGCCCTCACGGTGGCCCTCACTCAGCTCTGTTTGCAGATGTGCCTATTACTGCTAAGTGGATGTCACTAATGACAGCCGAGACGAGGTGGACAGTGGCACATCAGTGACTGTTCCCACTACAGAAGCCTCTGGAGAGCACAGGTCCTACCTAGTGAGACCTCACAAGATTCCAAGAGAGTGGCCGAGGAGTGATGTCCTTCAGTTTTAGCTAACTTATTCTATCTGTACTGGTGTGTGTGTGTGTGTGTGTGTGTGTGTGTGTGTGTGTGTGCGCGCGTACGCATGTGCAGGTGCGCATATGTATGTGGAGGCCAGAGGTCAACCTCAAGTGTTGTTCCTAGATAACTGTTGTTTTGAGACAGGGTCTCTCGTTGGAACTTGGGACTTGCCTGTTAGGTCAGTCTGGAAAACCTAAGAGTTGGCCCCTGTGAGCCAGGGGACCAGTTCCTAAACCCCACCACAGAAGCTTGTCTAAACCACAAGGCCTAGGGTTCAAGCTCAGCCAGGTTTAATAATTCTCAGATTCACCCACCTGGGCAAGGCTGAGCCAATCCCAGAGCCCGAGAGCGGTCCTGACCCTCCATTTATTCTGAGCATCCCTGGGGGCCCTATTCTTTATGGGGTCTCTCGGAGCTTGGCAGACTGAGTGTTCTTTGACTCCAGTGATGACTAGTGACACCCTGCCATGAGTGACAGGGGAAGTGTCTGTGGACAGCCAGGCACAAAGGGAACTGGGTAAGATTTATTTCTGCTTGGAGCCAAATAGGAGGTTCAGATACTTTGCTGCCATTGCCGGTGCCTTTGAACTGCCTCAGATTGAGCAATCACACATATTTCCAAGAAGAAGAAAAAAAAGTTTTCAAGCAGACTTGTTTTGTTTTTAAAAAAAGAACTGGTGAAGTGAACAAGCTGGAGAGGAAACCTGGGGAGATGTTTTGGCTTATTTCCTGTCATGATGGGGAGGGGAAGTGGGTAGGGGCAGGGAGGTCTGGCCCTGGCCTGAGCATTCTTCAGAGGCTGAAGGATGTACAGCATGGATAACCAGGGCTGGACCAAGCCTCCCTGTATTCCAGGGGCGTTTGCACCAAGGACTTTCTAAGTATCAGGGCAGGAAGGAACGTGGCATTGCTCCTGGTGGGTATGCATGGGATGGTGTGCCCTTGTACACAGTGCTGTGCCCTCATACATGGTGGTGACCCCTTATACATGGTACTGTGCCCTTGTACAGATGGTGTGCCCTCGTACACGGTGCTGTGCACTCATACATGGTGGTGNCCCCTTATACATGGTACTGTGCCCTTGTACAGATGGTGTGCCCTTGTACACGGTGCTGTGCACTCCTACATGGTGGTGTCCCCTTATACATGGTACTGTGCCCTTGTACAGATGGTGTGCCCTTGTACATGGTAGTGTGCCTTGTACAGATGGTGTGCACTGTACAGATGGTGTGCCCTTGTACATGGTGGTGTGCCTTGAACAGATGGTGTGCCTTATACAGATGGTATGTCTTGTACAGATGGTGTGCCCTTGTATAGCTTTGTACAAATGGTGTGCCCTTGTACAGATGGTGTGCCCTTGTACAGATGGTGTGCCTTTGTACAGATGGTGTGCCTTGTACAGACGGAGTGTCTTGTACAGATGGTGTGCCCTTGTACAGATGGTGTGCCCTTGTACAGATGGTGTGCCCTTGTACAGATGGTGTGCCCTTGTACAGATGGTGTGCCCTTGTACAGATGGTGTGTCCTTGTACAGATGGTGTGCCCTTGTACAGATGGTGTGCCTTGTACAGATGGAGTGTCTTGTACAGATGGAGTGTCTTGTACAGATGGTGTACCCTTGTACAGATGGTGTGTCCTTGTACTGATGGTGTGTCTTGGTTTGTAGGTGATTGCCTGCTGTAGCAAACAAATGAATAGACAATCGCAGGGACATACTGAGTTCTTCTCAAGGCTTCCCCAGGTCTGGGCCCTGAAATGACTGGGCTGACCCAATCATGGGGTGTCACAGCCTCCAGAGGATGTCCCTGAGCATGGTCTATTTTTACATACCTCTTTGGGAATCTCTTCCTTAGAGTTCTGTCTGGGAAACAGGCTCAAGACTTCAGACTATGGGCTGCTCACCTTCCAAGAGAATTGGGAAGCTGGTCCCTCTGGAACACCCCAGTCTCAGCACTGTCACTGTCTTCCCCACACCCCATCATCCTGGGGAAGGCAGGTTGCTTCTTCTTGAATTTCTCTCCCCTATTTTCTTTTTCTCCCCTTCCCCATACTTGTATAATCACATTTAATCACAAAACCCACAATGAAAGCAGTCGCCATGTGAGTTCACCGTGAGAATGACAGAGAATAAGCAACTGTGAACTTAGGAAATTTGCCCAAGCCACACTGTGAATGGTTCTGCTTTTCTTAACTGTTTCCGGTTTGTATCACACATTGATAAATCTACTTGTTACTTATTTGTGGTTTTTAATACGGCTTTTATACAATCACCATTCTGCCCTGCTGTGTCTAGCTACAGAAGCAAATGCTTCAAGTTTCTTATTTAGCTCTTGCGTTTTCTCTTTATGGGACTGAAGATCAACACGGAGGTCTCATGCTAGCCAAATGCTCTGCCTCCAAACCTATCCACTTCTATTTTTTTTTATTTCAAGACAGGGTTTCACTAAGTCGGTGGACCTTGGGGGATACATCTTTTGTTTTTAGATCCTGTTCCATTCTGAGGCTGAGAAGACAGAGCCAAGACCCCTCCTTTTCCTACTCCCTCACATGTCCACACACCCCTTCTCCACATGCACATACACACCACAGACACACACAGAGGGAGAATAACTTGGGGGAGATGACTCAATGGCACTCCTGTCTTGAGGAATTCTCTCATTCCCTACACAGCCAAGAAACATGCTGGTTCCAGACTTCCCTGGTGTGGCTCCGTCTATTCTGAGCAGAGCTGGCTCACTAGAGACACCCCACAAGTGGCTGGTGTGGCCAGAGAAAACTGGACCCCAGAATGGTGTCCCAGACAAGGTCATAACTTAGGAATCACGTGTGCTGGAGATGCCATCTGAGTGCACAGTCAGGCCACTGCTTTATGCTTTTGGCCTTACAGACTAAGAGGTGGTGCTAAAGGGGACAGTCTTGGGGCAATGCCTTCTAATCGTTCACATCCCCATTTCTACCTTCCATCCATCCTTACGCCCCATTCTTCTCATTAACTCAAATATGTTTTAATGGGAGAGTCTGGGAGCCCATTGTCAGACAGACGGTATAAGTGTTCATTCATGTATTCATTTGTCCAGACCACCCGAGTGTGCCGTGTGGCCAGTCACTGTGCAAAGCCTTCTCTTTGCCCAGGTTTTGGTGACTGCAGCTGGGAGAACTCAGATGGCTATTCAGAGCAGGCATGGAAAGTTCCAGAAAGCATGTTAAGTCTGCATGGCCCAGGAATTCACTACTCTCTTACACCAATCCTAAAAGCTCTGCGCGGTCACCTTCTTTTTGCGAATGAGAAAACAGAGGCCCAGGTATACTGACCCAGCTAGGTAGAGCTAGGATCGTTGCAACTCTATCTGCTGAGCTCTTGCAACTGTATCTGCGGAGCTCTTGGATCCTTTTACAGCATGCAGGAGGTATGCCCAGTCCACTCAGGGTAGGGGGCCTTTTACAGCATGCAGGAGGTATTCCCAGTCCACTCAGGATAGGGGACGCGGCTCTGCAGTTGGCCATAGAGATTCTGCCCAGTACCTCAGGATCTTTTAGTCGACTGAGGACATTCTCTGAGACCACCCAGGGTGAGGACAAGAAAAAGGATCCTCTCTTCCGTGAGTGAGACCATGAGTAGAAGGGGGATGAGAGGCTCTGCTCTCACACTGGCTTGTCTTCTGCCCTCAGCCAGCCACACTCATCCCCCGGGAGCAGGGACTCACAGTCCTTTTCCAAAGCTGACCTTCCATAGGTGTGGCCTTGATCATCTCCCCCCCCCCCCACCTCAGCTTCGGCTCCCCATCTGCAAAAGTGGGAATGGAAAGCAGTCTCCTGCCCCTCTGAATTTGTAGAGGGGCTGAGAGAGATGTGTGTGCACAGTTACTCCAAGCAGTCTCCTGCCTCAGCCTTTTGTCCAGAGAGAAGCTAGGCTGGATATTAATAGCAACCTAATCACATTCACATTCTTTGAGTGCTAAATGAAAGCAAAAATCCCAAGCTGGAAGAACAGAACCCTTCCTTCTGAGAAGCCTGAGTCATTCCAGAGAGGTTCATGAGGCTTGGTTAACCCCTTGCTCCCCACAAGGACCTCTCAACTCTTCTAGATGAACAGAGCTAGTCAGAGCCTCACAGCATGCACGCACGCCATGCTCCTGGGACGCTGTGGCTTCAAGTGAGGGGTTTGATCTTTTCTGGGCAAGTCACAAGGCTCTGAGAGAGGCCAGCAGGCTTGGTCCCTCAGGGAGCTGCAGAGTCAGGCAATATACTGGACATGCCTGCCACTGCCATTCGTGGGTGATGTCTTCAGGCCTCTGGCATCTGCCAAACAGGACTAATTGTGTTACCAGTGTTAGAACGTCCATTGCCACCTGCCAGGGAGGCTGGGAGCACTGTTCATGTCTCCCCCTGACTACTGAAGATAGCCTGGTACTTGCTGAAGTATGGCAAGCCGATGGGACCTACCAGGTGGGCTGAATTTTCTATATCTACTCTAGATACTTCAGGTTTCCCAGGACAGTGAACATAGGAAGCCCCAGTGACTGCTGGAAAAAGAATAAAGTGTGGCCTTCATTGCCAGAGCCCTCCTGCCTTCCTCCACTGCCTGTCCCCTGACAGCCCGCAGGGTTCTAAGGCAGCTCTATATGGACAGAGCCTATGCTTTTGATCTTGGCGTGAGGCTTCCTGGCACGAGTGATTCAACGACAAGTCTCTGGACAGTTGTGTGACTAGAAGAGTAAGAAGTGAGGCTGAGTGGGCCGCTGCCTCTCACAGTGAACAAACACATCATTACACCACATACTAGGGACCTGAAGCCTCAAGCTGTGGACCTACTCTGAGCAAGTACACATGTGGGCAAGCTCACATTTGGAGGTCAGAGGCCAACCTCAAATGACGGTTTAGTCTTCCTCCTTGTTTGTGGCAGGATCTCTTGTTTGTGCTACGTACGCCAGGCAAGGTGGCCTCCTGTCTCCTCCCCCTATCTTTCCTTAGAAGCAATGGGATCACGGACGCCTGCTGTCACACCCAGTGCTGTGTGGACTCTGGAGATGTGAATTCAGGTGCTCACGCTTGTGCGGCAAGCACTTTATCTGTTGAGCCATCTCCCAAAGCTGGGCCCCTTACTTTACCTCAGAAGATACTTGGCCCGGCAACCGAAGGTTTACTGTTGCTTCCCCTCCCCGCCTCTGGGAGCTTATACCCCACTCCTCCCTCCTGGAGAGGAGCCTTGCACAAGGCTTTTTGGCTGTCCCCTAGGTAAGAAAGAAGATGGCACCTTTGGACTCAGACTTAGTAGCTACATGGCCTTGTTGATTGTCTCTCTGCTTCAGTGCTTTATTATATTAAATGAAAGTAATAAAGCTCATAGGAAAGTGCTGGGGCATGGCTCCACCGGGAGAAGGGCAGCTCCAGAAAAGGTTCATGAGCCCCTGTTCCCGGGGTATGAGCATGAGGCTGGTGTTTGCTTGGCATGTTCAGGGCCTTGGTTTCAATACCCAGCATTGCACGAGAACAAAACTAAATAAACGCACACCCTGTCTTGTAGGGGTTAAGTACGGCACCTGACCATACACAGTAGTGTTGGCTACTCAGTAGGGAAACTGGTATATGGATGCTAAAGGCATATTGTTTTGCTTTCTTTCATGAAGCAAGTAAAATATCTAAGGATAGTTTAGGGACCTGTTCACTTACACGAATGATTGGATGATTAGCCCAGCAGAGGCTCTTGGGTAGTTTGCCTTAGGTACAAAGGTAACTGAACCCTGTCTTGTCTGTTTCTCCCCTCTAGGCCTCAGTTTTCTTCCCCGTAAAATGGACCAGGTTCTGTTTAACTATTGGTAAGAGGCCAGATGAATAGACTCCAAAGAGCCGATTGGTTCTTGGCATGACTCACATAACCTGACCTGGCTGGAGAAGCATCAGGAAATATTTGGAAGTGGATTGAAAGGGAGGCAGGGAGACAAGCGTGACTCAGTGTTCTCTCCTTTTATGGGCTGGCACTCCAGACCATGGCTTCCTGGAGGCTGTATTCCAAACTGTGCTATGATGGATATGGGGTCCACGTGCCCGTTAGCCCCCGCAGACCCCCCAGATGTCACCCTGGGGGCCTGACTGGGTTTTTAACCTTGCTATTTTGAACAGTGAGTTTATAATAATGGGTGGGAAAACACACGGAACCTGAGCAGCATGGGGGATGGCCCTTAGCAGGGCTGCAGGGGTTCCCACAGAGCCTCAGTGGCTCCATCTTGTTCACCTGTGGGACTGCAGCCAGCCTCCCTCCTGCCCCACCCAGCATCTCCAGGCATGTCTGACCTCGTTCATGACATTTTGTTTCTGGCTGGCCTGGGAATGGCAGAGGTCTGTCTTAAGAGAGGGAAGAGGAGGGTTAGGGAATGGGATATTTCTGGTATGGTTTTATAATCCTAGGCTCTCTGAATGGACCCTGGGCTAGGAGCTCCTTGTAGCTGGTTGTGTCTAGATAGAGTCTGGGACTCCAGAGTAGGAAAAGGCCATGGTGGTGGATGGCATTCCTGTGACCCCTGGAGCCAGCCAATATTGAAAGTCTTCCAGCAAACTCTTGACCTTGAAGTTTCATTCTGTTTCATCTTTAACTGGCTCTGGCCACTAGAAGGCCCCTTTGCCTTCTCACTTGGCTGCTGAGTCCTGGCCATACACCTGCTCTCTGGAGACCTCAGGGCCACATGACTACCTTTTAGATATCTAAGAAGAGATTGCTTTTCCCTTGCAGCATCTCTGTCCTGGGCTAAAAGTATTGAGCTCTTAAACACAAACTCTTGCCCTCATAGAGTGTTCTTTCTCTTTTCTGAACATGATCTGGCTTGTCTGAACCCTTAGTACACAGTATGCTCTGTGTAGATTAAGACCTGAACAGGAAGTGGGATGGCTGCCCCCCATGCTTTGGAAACGGTTCCTATTAAGATAAGTTGACTTGTGGGGATGAGGCAGTGACGTGGCCTGAGAAAACGAGCAACGTGTTCCCCTCGATTCCCCCCATTACCATGCAGTTCCTCAGCACTCCTGATGCTGACGTCTAAGTAAAGATGATGGAATTATTCAAAGACCTCATCTTTTAGGGAAACTTGATGTTCAGTTCCTTCATCCAGTAGCCTTTGGGAATGGAAGACACTGTGGTCCTGGCCCCACAGCTTTTAGTCTGTTTGGAGCCCAGCCCAGCATGGCTTCTTCTCTGCCAGTTCATCTACTCTGCTCAGCCCCGAGGCTAGTCTGCAAACAGATCAGTTGCATTCTTATTTCTGTGTTATGGCTCAGCTCAAACTCCCCTCACAACATAGAGCCACCCCTAAGACCACATCTCATGTGACCAGACTGCATAGCTAGGGTCTCTTGCTTGAGTTCTTATAACTCCTCATTTTGAAGTGTTTATACCAATCAGTTTTTTTCAGTTGCCGTCCAACACTGGACTCAGAACCCTGTGAGGGCCAAAAACTACACACCCACTCTCTTTCTGTCACAACATGGGCACAGACCTAATAAAAAGTTTGTTTGTGGAGAAAGAATGAATGATTCAGCCAGGCATGGTGGCAATATTCCTGGAATCCTAGCACTTGGGAGGCAGAGAAAGGGGGAATCAGTCAGCCTCAACTACATGAGTTCGAAGCCAACATGTCAAACTCTTGAAGTTATGTCAAACTCTTTCTTAAACCACGGGGGGG
>NC_034590.1:80770600-80780328 GCF_900095145.1 Mus pahari | reverse complement strand
GAGAGAGAGAGAGAGAGAGAGGCCAACATGTCAAACTCTTGAGTTATGTCAAACTCTGTCTTAAACCACGGGGGGTGGGGGTGGGGGGGTGGAGAGAGAGAATTCAGCACATGAGTACCTTAGTTGAGATGAGATTTTCAAGATGACCAGCAGGGGTCACCTCAAATACTTCAACTCTGCCCCCATTACCTGTTAGAATAAATGCAAAAGCCAAGATGTCACCCTCTTTGACAGCTCCTGGCCTAAATGTCTCCAATTCTTTAAACACAAAGCAGCCACCATTTTAAATGGATATTTTGAATATTCATAACAAAGCAGACACCTTCCCTACTTCAGAGAGTCCAGCCCAGGGGGTTCTGTGTGCTACGGCTGTGTGTCCTTGTACCAACCTGGATTGCAGCACTCTGGTTTGGGGAACATTCCAGGCCCTCTCTGTGGAACAGAAAGTATGTCATGGGGAACAACAGAGCTTTCTGGATTTTCCTATAGGCTCCAGCACATTGCGACACTCACCTAGGACCTGTGACACAGTGGTTACTGTTAATGGCACTGTCCTTGGTTCTACCCATGGGGAGGAGACAGGCCACAGGAAAGGCTGTGTGGTATAGGCCTCCAATCAGGAAGACCTAGGTAGAAACAATTAGTTTTCTACATGACTCAGGACAAGTGGCTTCCAACCTGAGAGGCTCTTCCTTCACCTATAGAATGGGACTATTGATGCCTACCTATATCAAAGACCATCACAAAGAGTCAACTTGGTAGTGGTAGTCATGCACCCAGTAGGAGCTCAGTGGATGGTATCTGATCTCAGCGAGCTGTCCTCCCTTAGCTATAGCTTTGAGGAGCTGAAGTGTTTCTCTTCTGGAATAGCTGTGTTTACTGTAAGGACCAAATTAGATGCGAAAGGTCACCTCTGCCCATGTAAACAAAGCCAGAGAGCAAGAGGCAGTGCAGTTCCCAATGCCTGCTCCCAGCCTCCCCTCGCCTCTCCTCGCCTGATCTCTGGTGTTGATGCAAAACCGAACAGCTCATCTGTGGCTCTTGGACCCTGGAGC
Organism: Mus pahari; assembly: GCF_900095145.1. Classification (NCBI taxonomy): domain Eukaryota; kingdom Metazoa; phylum Chordata; class Mammalia; order Rodentia; family Muridae; genus Mus; species Mus pahari. The sequence continues at coordinate 80,779,273 of NC_034590.1, read as the reverse complement.
TGGAACCCAGCTTGGGACGGGATGGGGTTTGATTTGTCCTTTTGGCATCTCCCCAGCCTGCGGAGCCCAAGCCTCTCAGAGCATCCTTGGGGTTGGCACAGCAGAGGTTCCAGGCACGCACAGCCACTCCAACCAGGCGGCTGCCATGCCCCACATTCCTGAGGACGAGGAGCCCCCCGGAGAGCCACAGGCAGCCCAGACCCAAGTAAGTGCCCCTTCCTGCCCATGGCTGGCCTGGGTGGGGACCAAACTAAGCATTCTGTCTGAGGCCACAGCTTACAGACTGGCCGAAGTGGGTGACTAGTGTAGGCTGCAGTGGGTGCCTGGGGAAGGTGTGTGGCTTTCCCTCTGAAGAATTTGCTACCCCGAGTTCATCTAAGTGGCCAGGGTCCTGGGAATCCCGAGTGTGAAACCATCTAGAGAGTAAATGACCAAGGCTTTATGAGAAGTCAGATCACCTTGGCCCAAGATGCTTTCTTGTACACTTGAGAAAGATGTAGAGAACACGGGGTAGGGGACAGCCGAGGGTTCGGCTTTGAAAGAATCTGCTTAAAAAGAATACCAAAAGTTCATAGTAAAGGATAGGAAATAAAAATGAGTTTTTAAAATGTTCATTAAGAGTACCCTTAATGAGGCAGGCATGGTGGCCTGCAGTGCCAGCCTGCAGGAAACTGAGGTGGCAGATCACGATGCGTTCCAGACCAGCCTAGGTTACAGCCTATCTCAAAAACAAAACAAAACAAAAGCAAGCATGCAAGCAAGCAAACGAAGAACCCCAGACAAATAACAGCAAAGAAGGTATTGTTGAGGCTTTGTTTTGCAAATGAAATTGAGTAATTTTTAGCTCTCTCTATATATCATAAAGTATAGATTATGTTAATTTTCAAATTGAAGGAAGGAAGAGTCAAGCATATTGCTGTTGGTTTATTACTTGTTTCATTTCATTTTTGTACATGTAGTGTGCACATGTGTATTCATGCCAGAGGTTGATGTTGAATGCTTTCTACTGTTCTCCACTTTATATTTTTGAGTCAGGGTCTCTCTCTGAACCTGGAGCTCATCAATTTAGTAAGACTGGCTGGCCAGAAATCCCTAGCGTCTTCCTGACTGTTTCTCATGTTACCCCTGTCCTTTTTTTGTGTGGGTGCTAAAGGATAAAACCTCAAGTTCTCACGCTTACACAACAGGGACTTTCCGATTGGACCATCTCCCCAGCCTCTGCTCTTTTTTTTTCTGTTAACCAAACAATGCAATTGCATGGTCCCACATTCTTTACATCTTGTTTTATAGCAACATCATCAAGAGAATGTTTAAAGTGTAAGTCTATACCCATCTCCTCAAGATACTGAAGTCATTCCCTTCTGAAGAACCTATCTTTCCATCACTATCATATTTTCTTTATCTGGTCATTGGCTCAGCTCCATCTGATCCTCTCAGATTAAAGGCCGTGCTTATGAAGGTCACCAACATTATTTACTTTGACTTGAACTTTAGAGTTGGTTTGCACTGAGCTTGTGCTATCCTATTGCATCTGACCATGGTCCCACGTTGACCAGAGCCAGATGAAACAGGCTTGCTAAGCAAGAGAAGAGCATGTGAGTGAGTGCCATTTTTCCAGATGGGCAGATTCCTAATGAATGCTTTTCTGTTGTGACGGCATTTACTTTCTTATATATTAAAATGATGGGGACTAAGCAATCATTTAGAAATGAATAGTTACTTGTATTCCAAGATTCATGAGCTCAAATATGAACTTGGCAGCTTAGGGGTGGGGGAGTGTCTTTTCCTTGAACATCTAAAAAACAAGTTAAACTCCCATCTCTCTATCTGCAGACCATAGCTCCAGGTTCTAGGGAAAGCTCTACAACCATCCTGGGGCATCTTGAGCCATAGTGGGTGCTGTTCCTTAGCAACCCTCAAGGCAGCAGAGGGCTGGGGGTTTGGGGGAAGAGAAAGGGGGTCACAGCAGAAGGCAGACACTGGTGAGCAGATTCAAATGTGGCTGCTCCAATCTGACTTTCTTTTACTCTGTCACTTCTGTGTTCTTCCGTTAGTTGTCATCTCTGACCCTTATGGCCCACTCACTAACAATGGTACCACGCTAAACTCATACTCTCGTGCAAGACCTGGATCCAAAATCCTGGGCAATTTTTCCCAGTTAATTGTGGGTTTTGGTGACCACCAAGGCCATCAGAATAACCATCTGTGGGCAGCAAGAAGGGAGTTCAGTTGAACATGACTAAGTAGCTATGTTGGTTCAAACTTCAGAGTCTGACTGGGAGTGGTTTACTCTGGGCATATTTAAGCACAGCACAATTTGGTGAAAACTTCCTTAGTGATAATAACTCAACCCTGTGTGTACAATAAAGCACAAATGAAGCTAAATAAAGTTCAGTTGTGACTATACAGAAACTCTTTGTAAAGTACATGTGACACCATCCATTAAATGGGTTTATAGATTGAGGAAAAACAAGCTTTCAATTAAGGGTCTAGGGGAGATTCCAGTGTTGTCTAGGGCATACATATAACTCAAAGGCTATTAACCATGTCTGCTTCCAGCCTTGTGTTCAGATAACAGGTCATACATCCCTTCTTTCAAAGGAACAACCCTGTGTGTTTGACATTCTAGATTCCCCTAGTGCTTGTCTGTGAGCACGGAAACCTCCGACCTCCTACAAACAAAAGCACTCCTAAATCGAGCATCAGAATCAGCCTCATCCCTGGATGAAGAATGGGAGTCCTATTCTCCCTACACCTGCAGCCCTCAGCATTTAAGAGACTGTGCTGCTCTTATAGAGGACCTAAGTTCAGTTCCTAGCATCCACCCAGAACTGCCTGCAACTCCTGCTTTAAGATGTCTGATGCCCTCTTCTGGCCTACACATGCGTGCATGCACGCACACACACACACACACACACACACACACACACACACACACACACACACACACAGAAAAGTAAATATATTTTAAAGTACTTTCAAACCATGCTAAGCCATCCCCTTGTTACTCCTGTGGCTGTTACCTGCTTGTTGGTCCAGCTGCATGAGGACCAGGGCCTGGGTGAAGCTTCTTAGAAGTACAGCACTGGGAGGAACCCATGTGCTAGCTGTAGAGTCAATGGTTAAGTCCCTTGATTGGCCAATAGGAGCCCTGAATGCCAGTTCCCCACAAGCTATGCCTACCTGTGACCTGGAACCAAAACTAATATTTACAGAATAATGAGATGGGTTCTGATGGTCTCTGAAGGCTTTTCAGGAGCTGTGATTCTGTCTCTCGGCTTGTAGGAATCTGAAGCTATCCTGATTTTTTTTTTTTTTTTTTTTTTTTGCAAGTTGCAATGGCTGAGATAGCACTGGAACCTGGAGGAGGATGCTTGAGGGACTCAAGCCAAATGGGATCCAGGAGGCCCAGGTCTCTCAGAGAAGGCAGAGAACAGGGTTTAAGACTGTGATCTCTGTGGTCTGACCACATTGACCTTGAATTCCAGCTCCTCTGCATCCTCATTCAGAGACCTGGAAGCCAAGTCTGTTTGATTTCCGATTGTTAGATTCCCTGTGGTTCCCCGTATGCTACTTTGAACAAGGGTTAGCTGTTGCCACTTCTGTTCAGCCTGCTCAGCTCAACCCTGAGGCAATTTATACCCTTGCACAGAGGTTCAAGGCCCACATGAGATTTCCATTTTTTTACTTTCTGGTCTTGCTACCAGGCTCTGGGCCTCTCTGAGTTCTCCAGAAGCCAGATAGGCATCGTTCATAAAGAGCCTCTGCTCACACTGGGCTCCTGAGGCAGCACGGCCACAGGGGAGGTTCAGATCTCCCAAGTTAGCTGGAGCCTCCCGGGGCAGAAGCCTGACTCCCCGAGAGTACAGAAGTCAGGCAGCTAGGAAAGCAAGGCTGGCCAGGGTTCAGCCGGAAGTCCCTGTTCTGTGTGAATTCCCACTCTGTAAAACAGGCAAGGACCAGAGCATCCTTCCAAGTTTATAGCTCCCTGGGGTCCAGCCCTAGTTTTGAATACTCCAGTCCCAAGTCTCCGTTTCCCACCACTAGCCTGAGTGCTAGCTGAGTCCTCACAACAAAGTGCCTGAAGTTGGAGAGCTAGAGTGTTCTCTTCACTCCAACTGCTAATTGGAATTCATAATCCATCCCTACAGCGAAGCGGTGCCTCCTGGCAAAGACTCCGCAGTGCGTTCTCTGGGGCCCGGGCCCAGGCAAGGACACAGAGTGCCAACTAAATTGAAGCTGTTGGGACACATACTTTGGATCTTTGGGGGACCACAGATGACAGGCTGTCAGCTGGAAGAATCCTGTGTCTTAGTTTGCTTTTTATTGCTGTGATAAACATCACAACAAAATGAAGCCTGGACAGGAAAGGGGTTATTTTACGTTTCACTTCCAAGTATCAGTATATTACTGAGGGAAGTGGGGCAGGGACCTGGAGCAGAATGCATGGAGAATGCATGCAGGCCTGTCCCTTCTTCACTGTGCAGCCGCAGACCCCAGCTGCAATGTGACCAAGTCATCAGTAGTTTCCTGAGCTGTGACCAGGAACCACTTAGGAAGCAGACTCACTGGGACAGCATGCATACTCAGAGGCGCTTGGCACACTTGGGATGTAGGGACCCATGTCAGTAAGACCCTGAGTTCCATTTGTCCAAGTTCTTCTCTCCTTTGAGAATTTCTACAAGGCTCTAGGAACAGGTCACTTTAGCTCATAGACACAGCATCTGGCTTCCTGTCGTCACCTCCAGCATTCACCACTCCACCTCTGTCTTCCACCTCCCTGCATCCAGGCACCGGAAACTATTCAACTGTATTAATACATTTAGCTTTAGGTTACAAAATTACTCTTTGGAAAACTTCCTACATTTACATAATGTATTTACTCCCTCCTTCAATTCTCCATAGTCCCCACCTCTCTCTCTCTCTCTCTCTCTCTCTCTCTCTCTCTCTCTCTCTCTCCCTCCCATTTCTTGTTCCCTTTTGTTATTAATAACTACCCGAGCTACTTAGTGATGTTTATTCCACATGCACAAGAAGGCGTGGCCAACCTGCTAGCAGCTGCTTTCCAGATGGGGAATGACTCCTCCATAGCTATCAGCCCACAGCAGTTCCTCTGCTAAAGGTGAGGGAGTCCCTCTCTAACTGGGCTGGAATTTTGACTGGCTTGATCTTATGAAGGCCTTGAGCAGGTAAGCACAGCCGCTGTGCGCTGGTGTATTCAACAACCATGTCATGCTGAAGGTTAGCATTTTATAGCTCCCCTTCCCACCTACTGACTCTTACATTCTTTTTGCCCCTTCTTCTGAGATGTTCCCTGAGCCTTGGATGGTGGGAGGTTGACAAGACGACCCCTTGACAGCTGAGCACTCAATAGTTACTTATACTCGGCACCTTGACCAATTATGAGCCTCTGCATTAACTACCACCCACTGCGAAAAGAAGCTTCTCTGTAAAATTGAGAGCAGCACAAATCGGACATAAACCTACATGTTTAGAAGGCAGTTAGACAGTATGACCATTTAGCAAAACAACAGTAAGTTCTATTCTGTGATCTACGATCTCCCTAAGTCATGGACTTTTGATCAGGTTTATAGTACCAGGCATAAAATTCATCCTGGAGATCAGGGCTCACATCAATCAGAAAGGATTGTTACCCTCATAATCATTATACCACTCTTTCATCCATCAGTGGACACATCTTGCCAGACAGGCCAGTATTGTAGTGTGCAGGGTACATTTCTGGGTAGGATGGTTGGTGTCTTTTCTCCCCCAGGATCCTGCATAGCACCATCTGGCAATATGTAAGTCTGAAGGCAGAAGAGGGTTTTCTGGGCATTCTGGGTTGATTACTTTATGTCTTGCATCCAAAGTAACAGATTTAACTTTTAGTGCACTGTAGCTTGTGGCAGAAGGGCTTACTAAACTCCCTCTACAACTGTCCCCCCCAGGAGCACAAGCTCAGGTCAAAAACCTTTTCAAGATATTTGCTGGGCTGGAGAGATGGCTCAGTGGTTAAGAGCACTAACTGCTCTTCCAGAGGTCCTGAGTTCAAATCCCAGCAACCACATGGTGGCTCACAACCATCTGTAATGGGATCTAATGCACACTTCTAGTGTGTGTCTGAAGACAGCTGCAGTATACTCATATAAGTAAAAACAAATCAATCTTTAAAAAAAAAGATATTTGCTGACTTCATTTTCCTTCAGTCAGATGATAAAATAGCACAATATGGCCCTCTGGCTCCCCCAAACACACTCTGCCAAACTAAACCTAGCCTAGGCCACAGCTCTGAGGCACTCCAGCGGTCCCAAAGCATCTGCTGTGTGCTTCAGGTTTTGATGCTCCCAACAACCATTACTGTCCAGTCACACAGAAGCTCTTGTGGTTGAAGATCGGCTATTCAGGGGTATTGCCTCCCTTTCCAGTCCCCAGTTTATAAATAATTGAGGTGAGGTTGAGATAGGCTCTGAAGAAGCAGGCCTCTGGGTGTGGCCCTGTGATGGTCAACCTTAACCATCTTCTTGTTGGGATTTAGAGTCCCCTAGCAAACATGCTTCTGGGTGTGTCTGTGAGGTGTTTCCAGAGAGTTTAACTGATGTGGGAGATGCGCTTGAATGTAGGTGGCACCATCCCCGTGGGCTGGGCTCCCAGAATGAATCAGAGGAGAAGGTGAGTGGAGCACCAGCATCCACCACTCTCTGCTTCCTGACAATCTGTGCAGTATGACCAGTCACCGCACACTCTGCCACCATGCTTCTCAGCCATGATGGACTGCACCCCCAAGCCATGAATCAAAGTCACCCCTTCCTTCTTTAAGCTACTTCTGTTTGGGAAATTTGGCACAGTAGTGACAAATGTAACTGATACAGGCTCTAAGGAGGTCATCCCTTCGTGGAGACTTGGGGACCTCTGATCTTAAAGCCCCCAGGCTCCTCTTCTTGGGATCAGAATTGGAGACCCCAGTAAGCATCCCCATAGTATCATTAGAAGTTCTTTCTCTCTGTTGGGGTCAATGCAGTCCTTACCCTTGGGCAGTTGGGGCTCCTAGCCCATCACACTGGTCTGTCCTCTTGTAAGATGAGATGACAAAATAACACCCCCTGAAGCAGCCAGAAAGTTCCATAAAAGACCAAGAATGCTTCTGGGTCCAGGCTTATAGGTGTAAGCAGCGTAGCAGAGTACCTGGGCCTCACATTCAGGCGATTCCAGATGATCCTCAATTATGTCAGGTTGACAATTAGTACTAGCTCTTACAAGATTTAAATAACCAATCCTCTGTCAGAATGAAGTAGAGATGAAATTAAAGATGTGTGTGTAATCCTTGTAATCTTGTAAGGACCCCTTGGAGCAGAGATGTCCTTCTACAATCACTCAGTGAGAACCCTCATCTCATGTTCCTGCACAGGTGGCTACACAGTACTGGGGGCAGGTGTTGATCATTTATAGCTGTGAACACCCAGGCGAGTCATGTACAGGTCCACCTTTAGAACTGGAAGGAAGTACCTCTGCCACCCACCTGGGATGTCAGCATCATCTTCCTTGAGATGCTTCACTGCCATAATTTGTCTTCTGTGTCTATGATTAAAATACCTGAGACCAACCTAGAAAGTGTTCTTCTTTATCTCATGGCTTTAGAAGTTTAAACCTATGATCTATTGTTCCTGTTATCCCTGGGCTCAGAGTGAGGGAGAGCATCACAGCAGGGAGAATGTGGTGGGGCAAGGCCACTCATCCCATGATGGACAGGAAATGGGAAGCTTGACAGGAAAAGGGTGGTGACAAGGTAGCCTCTTCTAGGACATAGGTGAGCTAACCTGACTTCCTCTAAGTTAGACTCCACTCCCCTAAAGTTTGCGATACCCACCAAAACAGTACCATCAACTGGGGACCTAGACTTCAACCTGTGAGCGGTGAGGGGCATTTTATATTTGAACTGTAGCATCCACTTAGGTCATCACATCCTTTCAAGGTGGTCTCAGTTAAGATCTAAAATGAAATGTCTTCGCAGAAGTTTAAATAAAGCATTAGGATCTGGTGTAGGAATTAATGGTAACAGTTGTTGGCATCTGCTATTCATGGGTCCAAGCTCGATCTTATCATCTCCACTTTATTGTAGATGAAGGCACCAGACCTAAGATATTATATATTGTCAAAGGCCACCTAGCCATGCCACAATTAAGTGTAGATTCAAACTGAAGATTCCTAGCATATGTGATCCTATCTTCTTTGCCTCCTATTGCCAGTAAAGACACCGCACTGAGCACCACTGGCCTCATCTTCTAGGGTTAGATGGAAAGGAGGCTTGGGAAAGAAGAGTCAAGACGACTCTCACAGCACAGAAGCTACAAGAGAAGCTGTAGGAGTGCTTCAATTAAAGTAGAATGCATTTCAGAAATGGTGATCACAGTCAGGAATGCTTATCATGGTGGCTCATCTTCAGCTCCCATTGTGAGCAATAGAGTGGCTTGTGCTGTTTCTGTCTCTCCTTAAACAGTATGTGAGCAACCTGGGGTCAATAGATTGTTTGCACATCTATCTCTACTCTTAGCACAGACCTAGAGTATGGTAAGATCCTAGGAAAGGAAGGAAGGAAGGAAGGAAGGAAGGAAGGAAGGAAGGAAGGAAGGAAGGAAGGAAGGAAAGGAGGGAGAGAGGGATAAGAAGGAGAGGGAG
>NC_034590.1:80767969-80770560 GCF_900095145.1 Mus pahari | reverse complement strand
GAGAAGAGAAGAGAAGAGAAGAGAAGAGAAGAGAAGAGAAGAGAAGAGAAGAGAAGAGAAGAGAAGAGAAGAGAAGAGAAGAGAAGAGAAGAAGGAATGAAGATTGATTGATTCTGGATGGATGATTGGATATATAGATGGATAATGCATGGATGGATGATGCCTGGATGGATGGATGGATGGATGGATGGATGGATGGATGGATGATCGTGTTACAGTTTGGGTAGCTGAAAATTTAGATTGAGGGGAGGAAGAAGGAATAGTATCCAGAAGGGAGGACAGAAGATGATGCAGGATGAAAAGCTGGCTGACTGAGCGACATTTTACAAAGCCTGGTCAATTCCCTTTGTGTACTGATCCACATGTGATAGCCTGAGAGTAAGACCAAGGCTAAAGAGAGCAGGAAAATATAATGAGTATGGATCTCTGCCTTCTGGGAGCTGAGTGGACACTGACAGAGACTGATAGAGCCAGAATGAGTGCATACGTTAGGCAGCAAGCCTTCAGGATTGAGGGGCAAAAACTGTCCCTGCTGCTTTACATGGAGGAGCTACACGCCTCACAGAAGCCCTTACCCTCTCTCCCATGGCCTCGGGACTTGACACTGGAATGGCCATTTACTTGTGAGTCCCCTGAGAATCCTTTTATTTTGTCTTAGGAGCACTAATTCCCCTCCCAAGAGAGTCGCTGCCTGCCTTCCAGGCTATAACAGATAGACTGCGGATGTGGTCAAAACACTGTGCATCCTCCTCCCAGCTCTGCCCTGTCATCATTCTTACTGCTGTATCTGTGTTTATTTTAAAGCCAGTCTAGGGGGGTATTAGCCCCACTTGATGTTCATAAACACCAAGATCAGAGAAATGAAATACCTCCCTGGGGGTCACCCAGCTGAGAGTTCATTGAAGGTCCATCTAGTTCCTCTCCTGTTCACACGGCTGCAGTAGGGTCCCTGTCTCACTGTCACCCAAGGCCATTACAGCCACCACACTCCCCACCCTTGCCTGGGCTAGACCTGGAGCTGTTCCTAAAGAGTCCTAGGCCAGACCTAGTCACACGATATTGAGGATTTGAAGCTCATATTCCCATCTCTGACATTGTTCTATATTTATCCCTTGTGCTCAGGAGCATAGGAAACTATCATGCACCCTTGGGAACTTAAGAGTGAAATAAACATTTAAATGTTTCTATAAGATTTATTAGAGGGAAATGAAGTGTGACCTACTGCTTATGACCGGAGTGAGCTAGCTGGAGGTGGCATGGCCCCGCAGAGCTTGGCTCACCCCCAGAGAAGAGAGATAGACCTCTGGGGAGGCTGGGTCCACAGACCAGGAAGAGGGACAAGAGCCCCAAAGCAATGCTGCCCCAGCCCGCTTCTGTCCTTCTGTGTGTTCTGTCCATCTGGATTCAGGGCTCCTCGAAGGAAGAGACGACCCCTCTCCAACCCCCACTCCTGGGGGAAGTGTGCAGTGTAGAGGGCTAAGAGAAGATTGAAGGGCATTGGAAACCAGGGGAGGTGTCAGCAAAGACAAAGTGACAAATGGAGAAGCATCGAGGCACAGTGGGAAGGTGGTGTGGCCCTGGGGCAAAGTGATATTTTCAATGGACAGATTTTTCATCTTCTCATTTTCCTTTCATGATTATCAGAGGAGAGTGGGAATTATTACCTGTCTTAGTTAGGGTTTTACTGCTGTGAACAGACACCATGACCAAGGCAACTCTTACAAGGACAACATTAGAGGTTCCATCCATTATTATCAAGGCAAGAACATGGCAGCATCCAGGCAGGCATGGTTCAGGAGGAGTTGAGAGTTCTACATCTTCATCTAAAGGCTGCTGGCAGCTAGGATGAGGGTCTTATAGCCCACACCCACAGTGACACACCTACTCCAACAGGGCCACACTTCCAAATAGTGCCACTCCCTGGCACTCCTGTATTCAAACCATCACATTACCCCTAGTGTGCTGCCGAGTGACCTGTGGAATTGATGGGCTGAACGAGAAAACACGAGGGTTTGGAACAATGCCAAGGCGCAAGAGGTCTGAGGAGTTGGCCTTTTCCTCTGTGTCTGTGACCCACATGGGATATCTCTTGCTTGAGAAGTTGGTGAGAGAGGAGTGGAGCCAAGTGACAATGACTGACAGAGCTTTTGTGACCAAATGTCCTGGGTGGTGATGGCGGGGTGGTATGCTTGTTGGCTCTGTTACTGGAATGGCCAATCTGATGCCTTAATGAACTCCTGATTTAGCTCTAAATTGTCAACCAGGCCCAAGATCAAGAACATCACTTTCCCAGAAATCAATTTCCAACGTGATAAACTCAGCTGTGAAGGAAATACTGAACCTTGCTATGTGCCAAGGGTGGTTCTGTGGCCTTTCCATCTGGGGCTATGATTTGGTGAATGAAACTAGTTAGGTCTATGCAATACTGGGACACAATCCCAAGATCTGTCCTCTGTACATTTGAAGTTTGAAATTTAAATATAGCTAGGAGTCTTGTATTTTATTTGGAAACATATCAATTTGTTTAATTTTTAAGGATTTAGTGTGTGTGTGTGTGTGTGTGTGTGTGTGTGTGTGTGTGTGTGTGTGTG
>NC_034590.1:80753453-80767334 GCF_900095145.1 Mus pahari | reverse complement strand
GAGAGAGAGAGAGAGAGAGAGAGAGAGAGAGAGAGAGAGAGAGAGAGAGGAGAAAGATCTTTCTAGAATGTCTACCAGGATATTAGAGGGATTTTCTCCTGTTGACCTCAATCCTTTTGGGTTGCGAGCAGCTTGAGAGTATGTATGTGTTCATGATTAAATGTGTAGCACTTGTCAGTTCTGGCTTGGTTTTGCCTGCCAGGATAGTCACTCCTGCTCTGTGCCCTCTCCAAAAATGGTGCCTGTGGTCCTAGCAAGTCCCAGAAGACAGAGAAAATGCCAACCAGAAAGCAGCTCCCTCCAGTGTCTCGAAGGCTGCTAACCTTACAGATGTCAGCTTACAGGGAACGGGCCTTCCACCCCTTCCTCTGCATCCCATCTGCTAGCAGAAAGTATCTCAGATTTGCTTACATCTTTGTCTCCCCAGCCAAGGCATAGACCCACAGTGGGCATTCCAGAAATGTTTGCTGGATAAATGGATAGAGTAGCGGGTAGGGGTGTGTACATGCTCACAAACTTCATGAGCGCAAAGAGAATCTTGCCACTCCCAACATAGCCGCCCTCTCGCCTCAGAAAAGGCCTTTCCTCACAACACATGTTTGTAAACTGGTGCAAGTCAGATATAAAGCAGGCATTAAGACAGTCTGTAGACGATGAGTAAGGAGTGTGGGGGATCGATGTTGGTGGAGGAGAGAGAGAGAGAAATAAGTGGTTAGGTTGGTGATAGATTGGGGGGCAGCATATGGACAAATGGATGGATAGTAGAGAAAGAAATAGAGAGATGGATTGATAGATTTATAGATGAAAGAGAAATAGAGGAATTGATGAATGGGTAGAATGGAGGATATTAATGGTAAATTGGTGAGTAGATAGGGAGACAGAAAGGGATGGACAAATGGATGAATGGATAAGAGATGTATGAATGGGTAAATCGATGGATAGCCAGGGAAAGAGCTTACTGATGAATTTGCTGATGGATAAAGAAGATATTTAGAGAGAGGGGTGGATGAATGTGTGGGAGAGACAGGGGTATGGATAAATAGGTGGACAGGGGAAGAGACATGAACGAACACAACCATTTATGTAGATCCGTAGAGATGGATGGATGGGAAGAGACAAATAAATGCATGCATAGGTGGATGGATGGGTGAGTGACTACATGGAGAGATAAAGCGATGGCTAAGGAGGGTTTGGACAGGAAGGTACACAAGTGGATGTTGGGAGTGTGTGATGTGTGAAGTAAAGGCCAGGAAGGGGACAGGAGGTGGAGAAAGAAGGTAACTCGGTCTTTCCTTTCTTTTTGTAAAATTTAGTTTTATGTATATGGGTGTTTTGTTTGTATCCAGTCTCAAGAGTCATTCTCTTTTTATGTCCTTGGAGAGGGGAAATGAATGAAGCTCTGGAGCAGCCCTTTAAGCCTGCACTTCTCAAAGCCAGTCCTAGAGGAGTCACAGCTCCACAGGGTGCGAGGACAAACAACTCTGCCTAGTGCCAACCGTAGGCCACTAGAGGGAGGAAGTGCTTATTTTATCTCTTAGGGGCTCTGAGAGCCAGCCGATTGCTCCGCATTTTTATGCTTTCAGGTTTCTCTAGCTGAATTTTCTTGTTGATTGATTTGGAAAGTAGTCAGAGTGTGAATGAATTAAAATAAAGTCTCCTTTTCAGCACCAGTGCATGCTGGGAGTTTGTAAAAGCTTCGCCACGGGCATGGTAGAAACCGTGATACACAGGTAGAAAAAGGAATTTTAGCCTTCCCGTGGCAAGAGTCACGCGTGAGCAAGAACAAGAGAGTCAGAGAGATTCCAAAGCTCAATGTCTTGTACTCCAGCGAGGCCAGCCAGGCTGAACCACCAGAGAGGCCACAGCAGAAGTGTTTGGGTCCATAGGCCTGAATGAGAGAAACAGGCTGGCCTAGAATCCTTTGGACCACAGTTCCTGTGCAGAAACATGAACCTGGGATTTCTTTTTACTCAGTTGCAAGAAACGGAGTAGGAGCCAAGCACTTGGTTCTTGTTGATTGCTTTGGAAAGTAGTCAGAGTGTCAGTGAATTAAAATAAAACCTTTCTCAGCACCAATGTATGATGGGAATTTGTTAAAGCTCCACCACAGGCTCTAAGAAGTGCTGGTTTGAAGGGCTGTTCCAAAAGCAGGAAACAAGGGGCTGGGCAGATGGCTCAGCAGTTAAGAGCATGGGCTTGATTCCCGGCACCCACATGGCAGCACATACCCCCACATGTAGGGAGACAGGCAGGGAGGGATGGGGAGAGAGAGAGAGAGAGAGAGAGAGAGAGAGAGAGAGAGAGAGAGAGAGAGAGAGAGAGAGAGAGAGAGAGAGAGAGAGAGAGAGAGAACTGAGTTAGTCAATATGTTCATTAATTCATCCGTAGTCATGTCACACTCTACACGCACAGCAAACATCACACTTTGAATATATGTGATTTCCATTTCTGAGTTATATCTTAATGAAGCTGAAACAGACAAACCAACGTACAGAGTTGGTGACCTGTGACAATGGCCTTGGGAGTCACACTGTTGGAAATGCCGCAGTTCCAGGTCCTGCACGTTCCCCCCCAGCCCAGGCCTAACTCCATTTGTGTTTTGCTCGAAACCACCAGGACTCTCCCTCTGCAGGACCATTTCCCAGCCCTCCCACAATTATCCTGACGGGGGATGCCAGTTCACCTGGAGGAGAGACTGACAAAAACCTAGTCAACAGGTACGCAGCCCAGGTGCACGAGCAATGCTTTGTGGGGATCAAATAGATGCATTTCTAGAAATACTTTCGTCTTTCTTTTTCTCTGAATCACTTTATCAATGAAGAAAGGCGGCTGGGGATATGGCTCAGTTCGTAGAGTACTTTTTGCCAAGTTTGTGTTAGGTCTTGGGTTTGATTCCCAATATCATATAAACTGGGCATGGTGGGGCACATCTGTAACCCCAGCACTCATGAAGAAGCAAGAGGATCAGAAGTGCAAGGTCATCCTTGGTTACGTGAGGGGTTCAAATCCACCCTGGGATACAAGAAACTTTATCTCAAAAATAAAAATACACGTTATCAAGCAGTTTTTCAAAATGGGAAAGAGAACCTAGGATTTTTTTTTCACCATTATCTTCTTTCCCAAAATGGTGTTCTTATCCTTGGATTTGGCCCTGTACACACTGCTAGATTTTTAAGAAAAGCAAAGACATCACAGCATGAAAACATCCCATAATATCAGCCCAGGAATTCCCACAGAAGCCTGGAAGGTGTGGATCTTTAACTATAAAATCCTGTTGTGGCCAAAGCAGGTCCTTCATGGAACCTTTGGGAGGGACACTGGATCACCATCACAGGGATGTCACTACCCCTGTTTCCCTTACCAGGGGTCTCTGAATCGATCTAGCTGCAATAAGGCTGTCTAGATATCACTTTTGATAAGTTTAAAAGATAATCCTCAGGGCTGGAGATACCCGTTAGTGGGAAGGCGCTTGCCTAGCAAGTGCAGCAAGGCCTGGGGTTGACAGGCAACACCACATGTAAGAGGGTAATTATCATAGGTCAGAGTGAGCGTCTTCAGCCGTTAATTAAGGGTAGAGGCAAAAGAGCAGAGTGAATACCAAGGAGGATATAAGAAATGAATATACTTGCATAATCAATGTGAGAGGGGGTGGAAAAAGCCAAATAAAACAGTTAAGTCAACATAAGACAGCGTCATGGGGCTGGAGAGTTGACTCAGTAGTCAAGAGCACACACTGTTCTTGCAGAGGACCTGGGACCAGTTCTCACTACCCAAATCAGGTGGCTCACAAGCACCTGTAGCTCCAGTCCCAGGAGAACCTGATGCCTCTCGCCTCCATATGCATCTGCACACACA
This sequence comes from Mus pahari, assembly GCF_900095145.1. Taxonomy (NCBI): domain Eukaryota; kingdom Metazoa; phylum Chordata; class Mammalia; order Rodentia; family Muridae; genus Mus; species Mus pahari. Next base: position 80,763,479 of record NC_034590.1, on the reverse strand, counting down.
GGCACACACATATATAATTAAAAATACATCTTTAAAAAGAGCTCCATGTTTTGCTGGGCAGTGAAACTGTGCTTTTATTTTCTCTTTCAAAAACAGATTATCTGTGTCTCTACCAGACCCCATGTATGTTTGGTAAGGCTCCCACAGGATAGCTCTAGCATAAAGTCTGGGTCCTTACAGAGAGTAACTACTGTAGTAAGGTTCCATCCCTTGAGAGTGGGCTTGGATAGCTTGAGTGGGCAGCAGAATGGTATAGAGACTTGCTGAACCATTGGTCCTCCCAGGGGCTCTGATGTGGAAGACTGGGGCACAGTCTGGGAATTTATCCATCTAACATGCTCCCAAGGTGACAGTCAGAGGACCCTTGTGTGTGCCATAGATGATGCTCTGGGGTGACCCTGAGAGTCTTTACAGTCATCCCATTTGTCTATCTCTGAGTAGATTTCCTAACAGGTTGACCATGGTCTGTCTTTCAGGGCTTCCAGCCCTCACCGGAGGCTTTCCCACCGACACCTGAAGGTCTCCACCGCTTCGCTGACTTCTGTGGGTAAGGGCTGGGTCAATATGAACTTGTGCTTGAGCAGCAAGCATAAGTTGCCTGAACTTAGTTGGACTCGGCCCCTTTCTCTCTCCCCAAGTCCAAATGGTAGAGGAAATCAGCTTCTCCATGTTTGGGTCCAGAAGAAATGATGTCTAGTTTCAGTGTCAGAAAGAAGAGGAAGAGGACGTCAGAGCAGACAGAAATGATGCTCAGTTATCAGCTGAGTGATGTTCAGCACTGGGCTCAAAGACCAGAGTCCTGCGACTGTATGGGCAGGTGCCCAGCCAGGTGGGAATGTGCCCAGCCAGGTGGGAGTGCACAGCCAGGTGGGAATGTGCCCAGCCAGGTGGGAGGGTACCCAGCCAGGTGGGAGTGTGCCCAGCCAGGTGGGAGTGTGCCCATGTGATCCTGGTGGCTAGGATCCCTGACAGTTCCTACTCAGGGTCTTTCACACCTTTTCAGACCACTGAAGGATAGGGGTCATGTAGACTTAGGCTTTGTATTCGGTGTTGATTACACTTTATAAGGAGGTTGGAAAGTGAGTAGATAGAATTGATAAAGGACCTTCATGAAGAACTTAGGAAGCCAAGGTAAGAAGGGACCCACTTCTCCCTAGAGAAGAGGAAAGATGTACAGGTATTCCAGGGGAAGTGGTAGTTGAGTTTCGCCTTAAAGAGACAGACACACAGGAGGGAGGTATGGTACGCTCGGTGGAAGAAGAGACTTGGTAGGAAGCAGGAACCACCCAGAGTACTGTAGCAACCAGATGCTGTGCTGTGTGTATGTCATGACCACTGAAAACTATGGAGCCCCAATTCATATTAGCTTACTCCAAAGTAATAGAATTCTCCCTGCCCCCCCCCCCCCCCCGCCTCCTGGTAGTCTTCCTCCATCATTGTCTGCTCCTTCTTCAGGGTCAATGGTTTCAGGTATTGAGGGGTCTGGGTACTTAATTTGGGTTATGGTTATTGTACCTTTCCATCTCTCATCTCATTTCATATATGAGCTCTCTTCATGGGAAGACCTATTTATGGGAACAAATGGTTGGCTGCACCTCCAAGCCTATGTCTTATCTGTGACACCCTTCTTCCCTCTCATTTCCCCAAAACTGCTTCTCACTAGCCTCATGTGGTCATCCCTATCTGATCCCCATGGCTGCCTAGATGGCATTGCTCAACTGGCCAAAGCTGGTCTGGGACCCATTACCACTCAGCCTTGCTTCCTGAAGCAGAGTTGTGAGTGGGGATGGCTCGCTCCCCCTGAGTCACTTAATGGTGGTTCAGAGGATTTCCCCAGTGAAAATGAAGAGCTACTTCTAGAAGAGGCCTCTGAGATGAGGTGACTCTCACTGGGTGCTCATTCTCACTCTGCAGACCCCTCGGGGCATGTCATTGACCTGGTGAATGACCAGCTGCCCGACATCAGCATCTCAGAAGAGGACAAGAAGAAAAACCTGGCACTTCTGGAAGAAGCCAAGCTGGTGAGTGAGCGGTTCCTGACCCGCCGTGGGAGGAAATCAAGGAGCAGCCTCGGAGACTCCCCATCAGGTAGGGGAGGACCCACAGTAGGAAGATAGCTACCTTGAGCCCCTCTGAGGCTGAACTGGGGGGAGGGAGGGGAGGACCAAGCTCCAGCTGCAGAACAACCTTGTTTCCAAGAGGGCAGGCTTCAAGTGGCCTGTCCCCTTGGCCTCCAGGTTCTAAATGGCCCAAGTCTTGCAGAGGTGATCCCTTCAAGAAGCCTTTGTGCTCAGCTTCCAGAGTTCTAAAACATCTACTCAACTCTACCCCTGAGAACTCTCCCATGCTTTGCTTTCAGGCCCTATGTGTGACCATTTAGGACTTGCCTATGTATGGACAAATGTCATTCCACATGATGCCCATGTTATTAATTGAACTGCTATGTCCTTAGCTCTAGTGCAGAGAAACCCTGTGCAATTGCCATCCACACTGACCCTTGCATAACCTCACATGACAGAGTCTGTCTAACATCCTCATCCTCCCTATGATGACCCTGTCTGTGGTGGGCATCTCCCCAGCCAAGATCTGAGGAGCCCATCCTAGGCCCCTCAGCTTGGTATCCAAGGACCCAGGAACTCTGGAGGAGAGACAAGGATCCTTTGCCACCCTCTTCTTCCTGAGTGCAAAGACGAAAAGCAAGTTTTAGAGAAGTCTAAATGGCCTTGGAGGACAAGGAGAGTGTTGGAAATCAGACTGGCCCTATGGCACCTAGAAAGTACAGTCTTGCATGTTCTTCCTGTCAAAGCAGTGCCAGGTACTCAGATTCTGGAAAGTTCTCTGAGGCCAGGCCCAACAGGTTAAGGAATGTGACCCCATGTCTTGGAAATTACCTGAGGATCCCTCTGCTGGGCTGGCTGTATCAAAAGTTGGGTTGTAATAAGAATATTATATGGTGGTTCAGATCAGCCCCTGACCTTGACAAGGCAGTCTAGGTTCCCACGGGTGAAATCTCCCTGAGAGAATGATCCGTTTGATGGCAGAAGTCTTAGCTTTTTACGAATGCCAGCCAATTGCTGTTTGTTTCCACAGCTGTTTCTCCAAACCTCAGCTCTGGAACTTCTCCTGCATCTTCCAGGAGCGCCTCCCTCACCATCTCCACACCCCCAGGTGAGGCTGAGTGAGCATAGGGCCTAGGTCATGGGAAGCAGACTCTAATGGCCACTCTTTGCTCGGAGAGAAGCCATCACATTTATTTTGAATCCTTTTGTTTGGACCACTATGAGTTTTGTATGTTCTGTAGTGCTGGGATTTGAACTTAGGTCCACACACGCTAGGTAAGAACTCAACCACTGAGCTAAAATCTCCAAGCCCAGTATGTATGTTGGTCTCTTCCTTTCTGGGTTGTGTCCAGAGCCACACCCTCAGGCAATGGAGTACCAATGGAGTACCACAGTCTGCCTTTGTCAGTGCTGGAAGGTAAGCCTAGGATCCAACATTCACAGGTGCTTCCTGGTGATCAGACCTCCAGGTCCCCCATGACTCAGTTTCCTTATTTGGTTTCTATGGTGTTTCAGTGCTGGCATGTGAGCAACAACAGTGTTTCTGGCTGCCAGATCTTGTGTGTGTGTGTGTATGCTGGTGTGTGTGTTGGTGTGTGTTGGTGTGTGTGTGTGTGTGTGTGTGTGTGTGTGTGTGTGTTGTTAAAGTGACAAGCAGGGGACTAGGCAGGTGATGAGCATCACTTAGCTGCCCTGGCCCATTGCAGGTTTGGACATATGCAGTGGCCCTCTGTCCCCTCTGCCAGGAGCACCACCACAGGTAACAACACGCGGGCATGCCATTTCTCTGCCATTAGATCTCTTGTCCCTAACATGTCTGGACCCTCTGTAACCCCTGAATTAGGAAGGCGGGAGGAGGCATTTACATCCTGCTAAGCTTCAAGAGGGGTGCAGGCCTCTTCCCACTGTTACCGACCTGTATTTTTCTTCTTCAGCAAAAGGGACATGAGGACGGGGTCTCCTCGCCTTGCCCCGGAGAGCCTGTGAGTTTGTGCTGTGCTCATTTTGCCATGATTTAAATGTGGGGAATGTGGCTCAGAAGCCTAGCAGGACCTGGATGTGAGTAGAGGGTGGGTTCCGATGTCAGCAGAAGATGCGTCTGTCTTATGAGATGGAACTCTGAGGGGGAAAGAGGTATGGCAGGTCCTTTTGCATACTCGTAAATGGGCTGTTGTCAAGGTCCGAGTCTCCTCAGACTACCTCCAGGGTCCCAACTCTATCTTGTCTCTTTCAGAATGTCTCCAAAAGGCTAGCTGACCGGAAGCAGAATGACCAGAGAAAAGTGTCTCAAGGCAGATTGGCTCCCCGCTCTCCCACAGTGGAGAAATCCAAAGAACTTACAGTAGAACAAAAGGAAAACTTTGATCCTCTTCAGCACGGGGAGGCCACGCCCATGGCGCAGGCTTCTGGAGCAAGCATCAGTGGGAAAATGGCGCTGAACAGCCCCCAGCCTGGCCCTGCTGAGATGGAGCTGGGGAGGCAGCTCCTGAAGACAGCCAGGGAAGGCAACCCTGTGCCCAGAACCACAGTCCAGGGCCCAGGAGGAACGGTCTCCCCACATTCCCTGGGACAGGGCTCTGCTGGAGAGCCTATGGGGCCCAAGACTGGCTCCAAGGCTGAGCTGAGGTCCCCTGTGTCCCGGCCCCCCCTGATTCGGGGAGTCTCCTGGGACAGCAGCCCTGAAGAACCCGGTCCCCTGCTGCAAAAGGTGCTCGCTAAGCTGCCCCTGGCAGAGGAAGAGAAGCGGTTTCCAGGCAAGACCAAGCCAGCCAAGCCGCCTGGGCTCAAAGACTTCCAGATACAAGTGCAGCCGGTGCGCATGCAGAAGCTGACCAAGCTCCGGGAGGTGGGTTCCTGCCCTGAGGATCAGTGTGTGCATGCCAGAGCCCACTGAGCTACGGGTCTTGGCACTCAAGCTGAGCCCTGGGACAAGACAGCTCTGACCTCATGAAGTCCCAAACGTCTTGACCCTGAGAAGCCAGTCCCATCAGTGTTACACCTCCATAGCACCAGCTTCAGGTGCCTTTCGCTCCTGTTAATGTATAGAAATCCCCTGAAATACAGTGATCACAGCTGGAGAGAAGTTAGCCACATGGACTCTTTATCCTGAGCTGTCTTCCTCCTCCTGCTAGATCTGGTGAAGGAACCTCTGATGGAGTATCTGGTCATGCCTAGAGTCGGGCAAAACCAGGATAAGTGGGCTTTCCCTTTGTAATGTCATCCATCCTGCCCTCTTGGTACCTGTTAACCAAGGGTCTTAGACCCAAGTACCACTGTGACAATGGCCACTGGGGATGCTCCCCCATGGTGAATTTTTTCAAGTGTCAGTGGTGTCCCCCAACATCCATTGGTCATCAAACTAGGAATCGTAATCAGTCAGGAGGCCTCCCCGCTATACAATGTGTGACTGAGAATATCGAGATGTGGAGGGGTAGAGGGGAGATCAGAGTATAAAATAGAGGGGGGACTTAACTGGCTCGAAGGTCCTGATCCAGTCCCTTCTCTCTCAAGTGGCCAACCTCAATCCAGGTCAAGGAGACTGGGGGTCTGGGGATTAGGGCCTGGGATAGGACAAAGTCCCCAGGCTCTTCTATTGAGTCAGTAAGGGCAAGGAAGGAAGCGAGGACCCGTAACACTCCAGCGCCAGGACCGGTAACACTCCAGCCCCAATGAGAGTATCTAGTGAGAGTATCTACTAGCAAGGACACATTGTAACATGCCACTGGGCTGTGTGGAGAGTTTCTGAGAAGAAGTGGCTGAGTCAGCAGTGTTCTACTAGCATGCACAAAGCCTCGGATTCCCAGCGTCACATAAAACCATGTGGGGTGATAACTGTAATTCCAGGACCAGAGAGGTAGAGGCAGGACGATCAGAAATTCAAAGTCAGGTTCAGCTATATAGGAAGTTTGAAGCCAGTCAGAGATAGACAGATGATAGATTGACATATAGATATATAGATAGATGATAACTTGATATATAGATGATAGAAAGAAAAGAAAGAAAGAAAGAAAGAAAGAAAGAAAGAAAGAAAGAAAGAAAGAAAGAAAGAAAGAAAGAAAGAAAGATGCTAGTCTCAATCTTCTATGATGTTCTGGGCTGGAGGCTTAGAACGATGAACAATTCACATAGAACGCCCACCCTCCAATACAAGGCCCAAGGTACCTGGTAGCTTAGAACAAGGCTGGGCAGAGCCACCTAAAGTGGTTCACATTTCACATCCGTGGAGGCAAGTGAAGACAAAGGGGGCAGACAGCTGGTGATTCAGCTTCATGGACTTCAGAGGCAGGGAGAGTAGGCCTCTCCCTCAGAGCTCTCCACATCCCTGCAGGCCACTCACTCTCACCCAGCAAGGGAAGTCGAAGAGAACCTGGAAGTTCATGCTACCAGCTGGTATGGCACCGAGACCTGCTCTGTACCCTGCCCAGTGCGCTGGCAGCTGAGGGACTGTGGACCTCTGGCTTGCCAAGTATATAGTGAGGGAATGACCTGGATTCTGTTGCCATGGGCCTGTTACCCCTTTCTTTCCCCTAGCCCAGAGGCCAGTCTCTCAAGTGGCTTTTGTCACTTGGGAGGCTGAGAACCCTTGGATGTCACAAGGAGCCAGGACGGCACCCAGGCATCCCGAGAGGGCCCCAGTCTGACATGGATTGGCTTGGAGCAAGGGTAGCCTTTTGGGTCCTCCAACACCCCCAACCTTGCTCTGCACGCTCAGCCCCCCAGGCAGTGACTCTCAGGCTTCATGTGTCCGGAGGTGCCACAAAGATCATTGAGGAAAGACTGTCACTTACACAGAAGGGCAGGGCAGGAAGCTGCTTCCAGCAGTGAGACCATCAAGAATTACTTCCAGAACAGCTGCATGCGTATCCAGGGGACCTTAATGTCCCCTAAGTTCTTGGTACCTAAGGATTCTGCCCTGTGTCGTCACCTGAACCCTGTTCCTTCTTCCTCTCACCAAGGAACACATCCTGATGAGAAACCAGAACCTGGTGGGGTTCAAGCTCCCTGAACTGAGTGAGGCTGCGGAGCAGGACAAAGGTAGGCTGGGGGGAACCCATGTGCCCTCCCAGGGCTGGTTAGGCCACTGGCGTTCTATGTGTGAACACTCAATTTCCCATTAGTCTTTGTGCACGAGTGAAGGAAACAGATTGTATAGCCCACTGAGGCAGAGCATGCTCAAGTCTGTCTCCTTCCTACCACCCTGCCCTATCCCTGTCAGTGGCATTGGGTCTGGAAGGCACCCCGGGCCTGAACTTTTGACATTGCCATTCCCTAACACCCAGGAAGCTACCCAAATAGATTGGTTCCTCTTTTCAAGACACCAGAGCTCTCTCTTTTTAATCTGCTGTCATCACAAAGTCCATAACCCAGCCCTGCCCTACTGGGTGTCTGCACATCCCTTCCTCCAAGCCTTCTGCTCTCCACCACGCCACACACTCTACCACACTTCTCTGAAAATATGGACAGAGGCTGGACCCTCCCTGTTCCTGCCTTCTTGCGTCCTTCCTCTGAGTTCACCGATGCCCCGGGGTGAGCCACAGCTGTCCATTCTGGCTCTGCTACTGAGTGAACAACCTCTGTGGCCTCACTGGGCCTGATTCCCACATCCCACCTTGTTACACGGGGGCTGTCATAGTTGCCTCGAACATTATCAAGAAAAGTACACAAATGAAACTCTATTTACAGTGTGCCTAGAAAAGCACCCGGTACATAGTGAGTATTGTCTAGGTGCCAGCCGTCAAGATCCCCAGAGAAGCTACTAGGCCCCAAGAGCCAGTATCTCTCTCTGGAGGTATGTCCATGTGTGCACATGTGTGTCTGTACATGAACTGTAAGCTATAAGCTTACACTCACAGTGCTGCCCAGCACTGATAAGCCCCGGGTAAGTACTTAACTGAACACATGGTGCACAGGGGAGATAGCGAGATAGCTGCTTAAAAGCAACCGATAACCAGAATGCTTCCTGATGGCCAGAGAAGAAAGAATGTGCTTTTAGGGATGCTTCTAGAAGGGCAGGCTCTCTGTTCTTCCCTCTTCCTCAGGCCTGTGGACACTCACCCCCTTTTCTCTGTGTTCTGTTGAATCATTGCACCTGTCTCTTAAAGGAGTGGGTCTGTCTATCTGCTCTAAAATCTCCCCATTCCTTATTGTGTGTGTGTGCGCACACACACACACACACACACACACACACACACACACACACACACACATATAGTCTTTTGTTGGTATTTATTATTTTAAGTGGTTATATGTAACTATATATATGGCATTAACATTACCATTTTAATCATTTCCAGCATGTGGGGTAGTGGCTTTAAGTCTAGTCTTGCTATGTTGTGCAGCCATCGCCACCGTCTATCCACAGACCCTTTTCATCTCCCTCAGTTGCAACCACACCCATGAGGCACAGCTGTCCGTGCCCCTCCCCCAGCCCCTTGCACTCCCATTCCACTTCCTGTTTCTGTGGATTATGTCTTCTCTAGGTCCCTCACTTAAACGAAGCCATACAATATTTTACCTACTCCCTCTAATGTCATCTCAGTAAATTCTCTGTAGTGTGTTGCAGACTCTAAGTCATTGGCAACTCAGATTTAGTCTTCCCCCAAGAAACTAAGAGGCAGGGACTTCTGCTCTCACCTTATTGTTAGGGAAACTGAGGCCCAAAGGACTGCTGATTCCATCACATGGCTTTGCCATCCCAGGAGCAGTTCAGAAACATGGTTTAGGCTTATTTTATATTAGATATATTAATCCAGAGGAGGCCGGCTTGTGGCGAGCAGGGCAGTGAGTGCAAAGCCAGTTTCCCAAAACTTCTGAAACTTCCACCTTTCTCCTGTGGGCACCGGTGTGCTTGAGGCTTCACAGAGCACCACTGGAAGGACACACTCCCCTCCCACACTGTCTATGGCTGGTGTCAGTCATCTTATGAATCACGTGTGAGATTATTTTGGATGTCACAGGGAGTGGGCAGTTCTGGGTTGAAATACGGTAACCACCACCTTCTCAGCTAACAAGGTCTCAGAGGTCCTTCTTTTTCATTTTTTATTAGATATCTTCTTCATTTACATTTCAAATGCTATCCCGAAAGTCCCCTATACCCTCCCCCGACCCTGATCTCCTACCCACCCACTCCCACTACTTGGCCCTGGCCTTCCCCTGTACTGGGTCATATAAAGTTTGCAAGACCAAGGGGCCTCTCTTCCCAATGATTGCCGACTAGGCCATCTTCTGCTACATATGCAGCTAGAGACACGAGCTCTGGGGGTACTGGTCAGTTCATATTGTTGTTCCACCTACAGGGTTGCATCCCCCTTCAGCTCCTTGAGAATTTTCTCTAGCTCCTCCATTGGGGGCCCTGTGTTCCATCCAATAGATGACTATGAGCATCCACTTCTGTATTTGCCAGGCACTGGCATAGCCTCACAAGAGACAGCTATATCAGGGTCCTTAGAGGTCCTTTTTTAAAGGACTGAATTATTTTTAAAAAAATTAACCATCTCTAGCTGGGTATGATGGCATATGCCTATAATACCAGCACTCTGGGGGTAGAGGCAGGAGGCTCTCTGTGAGTTCGAGGCCAGGCTTTAACTACATACTGAGTTACGGATAGTTAGGGCTATGTATCAAAACCCTGTCTCAATAGGTCAAAGCAAGCAAACAAATAAATAAATAAACCACCTTAGACATGGGGAGATGGTTCAGGGGTAACAATGCTTGCTCTACAAGCACAAGGATCTGTCTGAGTCTGAGTCCCCAGCACCCACATTCAAAGCCAGTCACATGCATAGTGACAATGCATGTCTGTAGCACCAGAGCTGTGAGGAGTGGAGACAGGAGGATTGCTATGGTTTGTTGGCTGCCAGCCTATCTCCAGATCCCTCTAGGCAATGAATGACAGAGCAAGAGCAGCTGACATCTCCCTCTGCCCTCTGAACACACACACACACACACACACACACACACACACACA
>NC_034590.1:80697168-80753422 GCF_900095145.1 Mus pahari | reverse complement strand
ACACACACACACACACACACACACACACACACACACACACACACACACACACACACAGAGGCATAAATCACATACATTTATAAATATACACAAAGCATTAACAATATTTAGAGATATCCTTTTAAATGTATACTTCCCTATTTTTAATTGTTTTATTAAAACACTAGAAAAGCCTCCTGAGAGTTTATATACATGAGGCTGGAGAGGCGGCTCAGCAGTTAAGAACACTGGCTGCTCTTGCAGATGACCTGGCTTTGCTTCCCAGCACCCACATGGCAGCTCACAACTGTCTGTAATTCTGGTTCCGGGAGCCAATGCCCTTTTCTAGCCTCCTACAGCACCGGCACCCATATGGTGCAGATGCATGCAACCCCTCATACACATAAAAATAACAAATCTTTAAAAAAAGCTCTTATCCATAGCCCCATCAAAGCTTGATTCTTTCCAATAGTTATTTTCCTAAGTTGGTTTGATGGTATAGACACAACTTCCTTTTAAAGATTTGTCTCACTGAAGTCATCATAACTAATTACATGTATTTAGATTGCATATTTATGGCTGAGTGGGTTCATATTTCCTCCTGTATGACTGTTTCTATTGTAAAATATTCCAGATGTTTATAGTTTTCCGTCTGTTATAAACAGTTTTGTCTTTGCGCTTGTGAGGTTTTTCTTTTTTCTTGTTTAAAAGTAATTCCCTTACGATACATTCTCACACATGGGGGACTCTGGGTAAGAGTATAGAAATACTTGCCTCTTATACAATGGAACCCGGATCCTCTCCAAGAGCAGCCAGTGCTCTGAACTACTGAGCATCTCTCCAGATCCCCATTTTTATAAAAAACAAAGCAATAACATATTTAATTTGTGACATTATGATAACAATAAACCCTGCTATGTACAGTAGTTAAAAAGCAAGTAAGATCAAAATCTCCTGAAAGAAGCCAGTGCTATGGGCATACATGTACACATGTACACATATGTGTGTGTGTGTGTGTGTGTGTGTATTTTCTTGCACAGTCATGCATGTACACATGATTGTGTGTGTGTGTATAGGGGTACATGTACACATGGTGTGTATGTGTGTGTGTGTGTTCATGCATGACCATGCATGTACACATGATGTGTGGGTGTATGCACACACCATGCTCCACATATTTATAGTTTGATTTATCTGTGTTTGTTTTGCTAATATATCTTCATCCTGCTAGTAAGAACTTCATCCTTTTGTTGTATTTTAGTTTTTGACATGGAGTTTTCCATGTAGCCTGGAACTCACTACTTAGAGCAAGCTGGTCATGAATGCATAGGGCTCTAACTTCCTGTCTCCCAAGAGCTGGGATTGATGGGGCACCACCACACCTGGCCCTCTGAGCTTCATTTTAAGATATAGGTATATTAAGACTTAAGAGCTCACCGGGCATGGTGGCACACACCTTTAATCCCAGCACTCAGGAGGCAGAGGCAGGCAGATTTCTGACTTTGAGGCCAGCCTGGTCTACAAAGTGAGTTTCAGGACAGCCAGGGCTATACAGAGAAACCCTGTCTCAAAACAAACAAAAAAAAGACTTAAGAGTGTATTACTACAATAACATTTTGATAGTGTTTCTATTTCTTTGTGACAGTCATATATTACATTCATATATATTTATGGAGAGCAGGGTTCTGTTTGCTGTTGTTATTGATTCTGTTTGTTTTATTTTTCTTTTGTTTTATAGTATTTTAGTGGGTTTTGGGGGGATTGGCTTTTTGTTGTTTAGTTGTTTTGTTTGTTTGTTTGTTTGTTTGTTTGTTTTTTGAGACAAAGTCTCATTCTGGAGCCTGAACTGGCCTAGAACTAGCAATCCTTGTGCCTCAGCCTTCTGAGTGCTGGGATTACAGATATGTCCCACCATACCCAGCTTGGCTCTGTTTCATTCTGGCCAAGATGTCTCTTCTGAGTCATGGCTTTAATGAGAATACATTCTCATGTGTAGTGGGATTAGCTCGCTCTCTCAGTACTTTTCTTCTGAAACATATCTGTGTATATTTTACATAGATTCAAGTCAAGATTGCAGAACGAGCAATGAGTGAGAGGCCAGAGGCCAGGAGACTGGAACCTATTCACCAGAAGTGAACAGAGTTTTAGGTTCCCTGACATCTGTATGCCTCCTTCACATTTGAGAATTACACCATCTTGTACACTTTGCATGCTGGATTCAGAAGGATTGCCCATGCTTTATTTGCTGTGAAGTTTGTAAGCCTTTAATTTACTAACCTTGCAGACACTCTCGTCTCAGTCGGACACATTTAGGTATTTCTGTTTTCTTTTCCAGAGCATTTAATGTTCTTTGCATATGGTTCTTACCACACTCTGTGTAACCTTATTTATTGGTAACCAGGACTCTTAGTTCACTGGATTTCCTGACCAGTCAATCACTAGTAGTGGAGAAGAGTGTGGCCCCGTGTCACATGCTTCCTGCATTCTAAATATTGCTCCTAAACAGTAGAGTGCTGACTCTGGGGACTGGGACAAGGACCGCAACCAGAGTGACTACTGCATGCCAGATGCTGTGCTGAGGGTTTGACCCTGGTAGACTCAGCGCTCACACCAACCACAAGAAGCGAGCAGGCCTGCTGTAGTCATGTGACACGCAAAGACAGAGAGGCTTGTGAAGGCCGTGGTGGTGTGTGGTGGTGTGTGGTGGTGTGTGGTGGTGTGTGGTGATGTGTGGTGATGTGTGGTGGTGTGTGGTGGTGTGTGGTGATGTGTGGTGATGTGTGGTGATGTGTGGTGGTGTGTGGTGGTGTGTGGTGATGTGTGGTGATGTGTGGTGGTGTGTGGTGGTNTGTGTGGTGGTGTGTGGTGGTGTGTGGTGATGTGTGGTGATGTGTGGTGGTGTGTGGTGGTATGTGGTGATGTGTGGTGATGTGCGGTTATGTGTCTCTTAACCGCTGGAGCAGGAGCAGAGCCTGAATGTGTGTAACCTCTGAGACCTTTGACCCCTTGGCAGAGCATCTTTCTTTCTGAATTTACAACTCTACTGTTACTTTTATTTTATCTGGTTCAGCATCTTCTCAGTTATCCTGCCTGTGGGAGCCCATGATCTTCTTTGTATCTGTATGTACTTTAACACTTTGGTACCATTATCTAACCTGAAAATGGTGATGAGGAAAACATTTGCCTTGCTTCTCTTTTGGAGTGCAGTTTAGCATGTGCTTTTTTTTTTTCTTCCAAGAGTCATGCATCTTATTAAATAAATGCACTATTAAAATTATATTTATATGATTTGATATAAAATATAAGTAGTAATTATAATACATGTTATTGTCTAGTTAGGTCTCTCTGTTAACTGTGATAAAAACACTAACCAAACCAACTTGTGGGCAGAAACAGTTTATTTGGCTTACAAGTCCTGATCACAGGCCATCATGGAGGAAGATCTGGGCAGGAACTCTAGTAGGAGCAGAGGCAGGAACCCTGGAGGAGAGCCGCTTTCTGGCTTGCTCAGCTTGCTTTCTTATACCAACCAGGACCACAGTGGGCTGGACCCTTCTACGCCTATCATTAGTCAAGAAAATGCCCCACAGAGATGTCCAAAAGAAAGACTGTTAGAGCCGACTACTCTTCCTAGGTGTGTCTCATTTGTGTCAAGTTGACAAAACTAACCAACACAATATTATTTAACCTTTTATTATTATATAGTTATATATATTTAAATTTCTATTATACATTTATAATCACTGTATAATTAAAAACATGTTATATGTTTTTCTTTCCCAAGTTTCAAAGTTGGTGTTGAAGTCTATCAAACATATTTTTTTGAAAAGATTACATATTATTCGATTAATTTAGTAATTTTCTTCTTTCTTTCTTTTATTTATTTGTATGGGTACTTGGTATATTTTCTTTTACAGTCACCATCCAAGTCTCTACCTGTGTTTATTTTGGAGTATCTGCAACTTTTTTTGGATTAGAAAAAATTAAAATCTAAATTGTTGGGACCCAGGGACTCCAGACACACTGTGTCACCATTTGTCCTTCAGTTCCAGTTCCAGAGTACGCTATTCAGGTGCTGGCTGGCTTTGCTCTGCCCAGGCATCCAGGGACCCTCATGTCCTTTTTGTTATCTTTCAGCAGACTCTTGGTGTCCCACAGCTTAGAACAGGACAGGGTGGAGGTAGTGCGAGGGTGTGTGTGTCAGATTCCAGAGCAGGGTGTGGAGTGTAACTCCCCTTTCACTTCAGCTCTGTGGTAGCGTGGCTTCACAAACAGCAAGAGAAGCTGGGAATATGGTTGCTAGCCTAAGAGCTGCCTGACACCATGTTCAAACCCCATTCATGCGATAGATCATAGTTGTCAGCTAGGTCCCTGTCATATCACCTTTTCAATTTAACAATATACCTAGGCCATTTCCCATTTAATACCTATGGAACCTTAATTTTTTAAGATAAAAACTAAGCTGATACATAGGCATTTCCCCACATGTCTCTCTACTATAAATCATGGTATGATGAGCTCTCTCACATGTTATAGAAATGCTTATTTTCTAAGGGATGCCATCCTACAGGTAAACTGGGTGGATTCAATGGTATTTTCATATATGTGTGTTTTTGTTGTGTGTAGATTGTCAAACTTTTCTACAAAATTATGCTAAAGCAGCTATACCTAGCCCGTAGGAAAGGCTTCCTCTCTATATTGATAGATGGTCACCGAGTTTTATGAGTAGGGAAGTGAATCTGCCTCCTACGAGCTCCCAGTGTTAAAGGGAAATTATCCTGGAGGGCTGGCTCAGCGGGTGAAGTGCTTGTTGCACAAGCATGAAGACTATGGATCCCAGAACCCATGGGAAGCCAACGCTGCAGCACACGTCTGTAATTGCAGCACCTCTGTGGTTAGATGGTGAAGACAGGGGCCAACAGGCCTGGCATCGATAGTGGCAGACATGACACAGGGTCTCAAGTGAAGTTGAAGGCAAGGACTGGTCCCTCAGGTTGTCATTTGACATTCACACATCACTATGGTGTGTGTGGGTTCCTCCACTCATGAGTAACGCATACGGACACACACATGGACACACACACACACACACACACACACACACGTTCACATCATTTACTGGTTGCTGAGCTTTGGGCAAGTTTCTTGGTCTTAGCACCTGAGTTTACCCAGATCTTTAACGGGGATAATTATGGCCCCTAAAGTCCTCATTACCCTGAGGTAATGTTTTGTGTGACCCTAGTCTTAAGTTCAGCTAAATCCTGTCATTCTTTCAATGACAGTTGTTGAACTGTGGAACTCTATCTAGGCAACCAAGTGTGGCAGGACAGCTTTGGGCTGCAGCCATCCACAGGCCCCTTCCCATCATGTACCCAGAACAAAAGACCCAGGAGCCCTCCGAGCTCTGACTCAGAGACTACGTCCAGGCTCTAGACCAGCGGTTCTCAACCTGTGGCTCATGGCCCTTTTAGCAAACCTCTATCTTCAAAAATATTTACATCACAATTCATAACAGTAGCAAAATTACAGTTATAAAGTAGTAACGAAAATAGCATTATGTTTGGGGGTCACCACAGCATGAGGAACTGTATTAAAGGGTTGCTGCATTAGGAAGGTCGAGAACCACTGCTCTAAATTCAACAGAGCTCACAGGGAAAACGCATCTCCGATGATGACTTCATGAGAAGACTGTAATTGTGTTGGCTGTTCCTTGGGGAGACAGGAAAGGCCCTTATCAGGGTGTTCTGGAGTCTCTAGAGCCTTGGCTCTCAGTTTCCCCTTCCCAACAATTCAACCTGTTCCCTTCCCAGAGGTTATTCTGCACAGTCTTTGGTCATTGTTTTAAGACAAAGATGTGAGGCTGATAAGGGCCACTCTCCAAGTTGTTTTCTGGGAATGTGATGGGGACTAAGGGAGTGGGGCTCAGACCATACCATCAAGGAGATGGCTTTGTCCCAATAGCCAATTAGCATTTCATTCATCTCCCAATTCGACCTTTGGCCCACATTCTTGACAGCTCACACAGCACCCAAAGTCTCTGCAGTGTACTTTTGTCTCAGAAGCTTCGTTCTGTTCTCAGGACAAACACTGGAACCTTGGAGGACCCTCCGAGGCTCTGGGCCAGCCCCACTCACCTCCGAATATCCCCTCTAAAGCTCTGTGGCCAGCCCCACTCACCTCCCAGCATCACCTGTGAGGCTCTGCAGCCAGCCCCACTCACCTCCCAGCATCACCTCCGAGGCTCTGTGGCCATCCCCACTCACCTCCCAGCATCATCCAGAACCATCCTCTCTCAGCTGTCAACATCTGCCTTTCCTTCTGCAGCTCCTTCGTCCTGCTGTAGATTCCCTCTGATAAATCTTTGTCCTCTTAAACACTAATTTCTGAAAGGGACACTTGTGTGAAAGTTTTGCTCAGTTTTGCATCTATCCTTGGCTCCAGCCCCCTTGCCTGGGACATAGTAAGTACTCAATAATTAGGGAAATAATTCTTGAATGAATGGACTCACCTGCACTCTCTGTGAGAGGCAACCTAAGGGCAGACAGAGTCACCGTAATGCATCATAATGCAACTTCGACTGAACAGAGGTCCTTGGGAACAAGGAGGAAGAAGCAGCTGGCTTAACGGGTGAGTCGACGAAGGCCGGAGGGGCAGCTTCGCTCTGGAAGAGAAAGGCGCACCAGGCAGGGCAAGCAAAGGGAACAAAAGCACATCTCTGGTGCCTGGCATGCTTCAGAAACAGAATTTCAGCTGAATCCACTGTGTAATGTGTATCCCAGGGAGATGGGCTGTGTGACCCTGAGGCTGAGGCAGTGGTATTGGGTCGGGGAGGGGGAAGGCCTCAAGGGCCAAGTAATGAGTTAAGACATATGGTGAGCCAGAGAAGCCTACAGGAAAGGGAACTACATCCCAGCCCAATTCTTCTGAAGAGATTGCAACAGCTGGCTTGAGATGGGAGATAGCCAGAATTTATAAAGGCCCAGGCCCTGCCATTGAGAGAATGCCTCATTCCAAATACTGTCATTGGAGACATCCCTTTGTAAAAGACACTATGTAAAACAATATAGAAATGGTCTGGTGAAGGAACAAGGGATGACAGGACTGTGGAAGGATCGTTTGAAAGCCATTTGGAGGTGAGGAGAGTGGGACACGGTGAGAAAGGCATCAGAAAACCACCAGGATTCTGCATGTGTGGCCTTGTGGGTAATGGTGATAGTACCAAGTCTGAGATCTCAGTAGGGAAAACTCCCTGGAGAAGACCAAATTTGAATATATTGAGTGCCCACGGGACACACCTGAGATGCAACAGTTTGACAGAATCATTTCTACATCCTGGTTCTACTGTGGATGAGTTTGGCTCTGTGGGAATCTATAAGCCCTAACTGGTCTTCAGTTTCCCCAACTTAGCAGAACAACTGTAGACAGCCAACAAGAAAGAATATGGAAAGTGTGGGTGATGTTCTATGAATGGTGGTGTTGGAATGATTCTTATTCTCTGTATCTAGTTGGTGATGTCTACAGGGTCGTTGGAAGTCTGGACCAAGGTTTCCAAGGAAGGTGGATGGTTCTTCTACACAGCTCAAGGCTGGGCCACAGTCTCATGTCTCACACAGGGAAAATGCTTTCCTGAGAAGACAGACGCAAAGAAATGTGTTCTAACTGGCATCTCTGACCTTGGAGAAAAGTGAAGACCTCCTTGTTGCACTAAAATGTCCCCCTTTCCACAAATACAGAGGAGGCTAGGGAGGGAGGAGAGAGATTAGACTAGATGTACCCTTCAAGACAAGAACATTACAATCCCATTGGGTTTGAGTTGAAGTGATGTGAAACTGTAGGACTTGCTGAATCTCTGCTATTACTTCCTCCACAGAGGAGAAATTAGTTTTGACAATGTATTAGGAAATGTATTATGGGTTTAGAGTTGTAGATTTTTCTGGCATTAATGCTTTGATTTGGAGTAATTGTTCTAAATTCTTAACCCAGCACAATGTCGGTCATGTATGGCAAGACACAGAACTAATCGTCATGAGAGTTTATATTCACAGATTTCCCTAACACAGGGGGCACAGGATACCCGCTGGGCCAAATGGAAAAGCACCAGGGCCAGCTAGGAGGTGGAGGTGGGTGGGAAGGGTCTTCCTGGGTTTCATGGCAAGGACTGAGCTGAGCAGAGTAGGTACCTGAGGAGCCTTAGAGTCAGATAGTTTGAGTAATTTTAGCAGGCTCCGGAAAGGAGACAGGAGTCTAACTGTTGGATACTTGATGATGTGGAGCAAGGATGGATATTGCCTTGGTATGTGAGAGATGGGTAAAGGAGAGGGTTGGAAATACAGGTTCTAGGTTGATTGGGTTGGTTTAGATGTCAAAGGTGTACCAGTCTCCAGCAATGAGCTAGCCCCTGAGTGGCAGTCTTTCCAAGATTGAAGACCCTAAGGCTGGAGTACCAAGAAAACAGAAAAAGCAGAACATCTTATTATATATTTTATTTGCCAGTGATTTCTTCCAGCTTTCTTGCCTCTGCCTGGCTAGATGCTGAGTTCTCCTCTATGTGTTGTCAAGGTTATAACATTTCCATTCTACTCTGTAACCAGCTTTCACAGTTGTCCAGTTGTGCACCCGAATAAAAGGGTTTCACGCTTACTGCCAGTTCCCTCCTTGTGGCTAACCATCCTTAAGCATTTTATTTTGATTTATGTTTTATTTAGCTGGACTTTATTATCTAGTAGTTTTCCTGGGAAGCACTAGAAGTATTCTGTGTCCTGAGTTCTAGTTTATTTGAAAACATCTTATTTATCAATTGCCTGCATAACTATAAAATTCTTGGCTAGTTCATTTCTATGAAATGTTACCCCAGTAGTGTTCAGCACTGTAGAGGTACCCAAGACCCTCTGGTTTACTGCGCCCCTTAACCTTCATATTCCCTGCATGTGTATTTTCTTTCCTGTTAGGAATAAGAACAGTAGCATTTCTTTATAGACATGCCTTTAAAAGAAAAGAAAAGAATGAAAAGAAAAGCCTCATATGTATAGTCAACCTCCAAGTTCAACTCTCCCCTCCACTGAGGACATTTTTTCTTCTATTATGTCTTCGAATGTATTATTTGTTCAATGAAAGAGTCAATAGAGCTCAACTTAGAACCTGCCTTCTTCAATCTTTCTTTTCCTCTTTACATTCCTTATGATCATTCAATCTATCTGGCCCTCCTTACTAATTCATGTAAAACTGTGTGTGTTATATGTCCTCATTTTTTTAAACACCCTGACCAGATCTATTTTTTCAATCTCTTATTCATTCCATTCTCGGTCTTTAATTTGTTTCTTTAAATAGAACCCTTGTCCGTTATGTGTGATCTTCTTTTCTTGTCCTGCTTTCTTATTCTCATTTTTTTTTCAGATTCTAGTTTTCCCTGGAGTTAAGCAGTTACTGTATATATTTTGCATAGAAATGCAGTTTTTCTTTTTCCCCTATGTTCCCTGCATCTATGTGTCCATCCTGACATCTGCCTCCTGTGTTTCCATTCTTCCTTCCTTTCTACCTTCCGTCTTTCCTTCCTCTTTTCACTCTAGTATTTTTGTCTAGCTGCCATGTCATTGGTTTCCATTTCATCTATTTGTGACTGGACATTTCCACTGGGATCTCCTCCTCCCTTGTATGTGTCGGGGGAGGAGGGCTGGTTTTCATTCACTCCCTCCCGCACCATCTCTTTGTCCTCTTTGCTCAGTACTGAGGACTGGGTGCTCATGGATACTTCTTTGCTGCTTGAGTTGGAGGAAAGCGGAAGTTCGGACAAAGCTGTTAACAGCAGCATTTGTTGGCTTTCTGCTTCTTTTCTATAACTTTGTTCAGAGTCCAAAACTGGAGCTTATTATGCCAAATTGAGATATTTCTGTTCCTCCAGCTGGGGATTAGTGAGATTTGGAGCACCAGTTTAGGATGGAATTGTAGTAAGAGTCTGTCCAGATGTTTGTTGTCTAGACTTGACCCACCCCTTCCCAAGAGCCATTCATTGTTCAGCCAGGCAAAGGAGGAAAAGGATAGATGAAATCAAGGACTTTAGCCACTGTGCTATTCTCTAACGTGGTTTGTGCGGAGCTTCAATTGGAGCTCTCCATATGGCTCCTGCTGTTCACTCCATCTGAAGAGCTTGTTTTATTTGTTTAGTTGTTTTAAATCTTCCCTTCTGGTAAGCTCCTGCATATTATACAAGTAATTCTGATACAAAGATACCAGATACCCAGTCCTCCTTTCTTCTTTCCTCCTTCTTGACAGAGAAAGCGAAATGCCAATACAGGCAGCACTTTCTCTTCTTGGCAGTATTGGTATGGTAGAGTGTAGGACTTTCTAGAGAAACTTTCTTTCTGACGTCCCTCTGCAGGCTGCCTGCTTACTCATTCTGTCCACTCTTTCTTGTTCTGTGTTCTCATATTCTTAGAAGCTTCCTTATCCAGAATCCGGTTTTTTTTTTTTTTTTTTTTTTTTTTTTTTTTTTAAGACAGGGTTTCTCAGTGTAGCCCTGGCTGTCCTGGAACTCATTCTGAAGATCAGGTTGGCCTCAAACTCAGAGATCCCTCCTGAGTGCTGGGATTACAAGCGTTCACCATCACCTCCTGTCAACATTTATTTATTTTTTTTAATATTTTGTTTGTATGAGTGTTTTGTCTGCATGTGTGTCTGTGCACTACATGTACACCTGATGCTTGAGGAGGTGGTGAGCCCCCACATGGGTGCTGAGAATTGAGCCCAGTTCCTTTGCAAGAACAAGTGCTCTTAACCACTGAGCCAACCCTCCACCCCCAGAATACACACTCTTAGGCCAGGCGTTGAGATGCATGCTTGTAATCCCAGAATGCAAGAAGCTGAGACAAGAGGACCAATACAAGCTAAAGGCTGACCTGGACAATATAGTGGCACCCTGACTCAACGCAAACAAACTCAACAAAGCCCCTGTTCTTTGAGGGAGGAAGAAAGAGGAATCAAAGGTGGGGGTGCCCCATTTATTTCTAGGAAATTCTGTCTTTAGCCATTATTATTATTTTCAATACTTTATTTTTCTGTATTTAATCACTGTTGGCACATATATAATTGATAATATGATTTTTGGTTATTAATTTAGTTGCATTCAGGGAAAGGGTATTTGGTTCTGGTATCCACTTATACGTGGAACTGCTATTTTATAAGAGCTGGTAGCCCTAATTAGTTTCTTTTCTCCTTTCTATTTTTTTTTTTTTTTTTTTGATTTTTTGAGACAGGGTTTCTCTGTATAGCCCTGGCTGTCCTGGAACTCACTTTGTAGACCAGGCTGGCCTCGAACTCAGAAATCCGCCTGCCTCTGCCTCCCAAGTGCTGGGATTATAGGCGTGCGCCACCATGCCTGGCTTCTCCTTTCTATTTTTGTTCCTCCTCCTTCCCCTCATTTTCTCTCAACTTAGAGGAGTGTTTTAGGCAGAAGCCCCCAGTGTGTCCTTCATCTGGAATTAGATTTGATGTTTCAGACACACATACAGCATCCTCAGGAGCCCCCCGCTTAGCTGGCTCCCTGCTAAGTGTGGCAGAGGTGCATAGATACAGAGCAAGGTCACAGACGACACATGGAGCCCTCAGTGAGCAACAAATGCCAGCAGAAAGCAAGAGTTGGCAGGTAGCTACAGGAACTTCTGGTCTAATGGTACACCTAGAGATGTAGTATTGGCTGTCCTGTCCACGACAGATGGCCCTGTAGCCTTCATTAGAATAACTGACATATCAAAGAGTCTGTAATACTGTTCTGTTATTGAACAGGGTCCAACTGTTGAAAACGTATTTACCGTGAACCCAACTGAGTCCCCTCCCCCCTCTGCCTTGTCTCCCTTGGTGATAGGAATCCCTGTCTTAATTCCAACCAGATGATTGGTACAACTCTGCCTTCTGTCCTGACCTCTAGCCCAGCCTGCAATTCTGGAAAACAGACAAGCAAATTGGAACACTGCTGGGTCAAAAGCCGTGGCAGACAGTGAAAATGGGGTAGAGAGCTGCATGTAAATGCAGCACCCTCACTGGTCAGGATCAGTGGGATCCTGAGGTGGCTCAAATGAAAGATGTCTAAGATGTCTGAGGTTGCTGCTTCACTCTAAATATGCCGTGAGAACACAGTAAGGCACAGCAAGTCTATCTTGCGTGGATGGGAAGGTCGGTACCCAGGGTGTTGGCCAGCATTCTGGATTACGCTTGCTAGAGAACATCTGGGGTCTCTCAAACAGCAACAAGGCAGTGTATGTATAGGCATGGGATGGGTCTAGAGACCATGAACTATAGGATTCCTCAAAGAGCCACTGGGAAGTAGGCAACAGGTCCAGGAAAGAGCTGCTCAAGCAGAAGAGAGATTTATAGCCTGCTCTCTCCGTTTCCCGGTTACTACCCTGCATCATTTTGGGAGGCAGCACATGCTGTTTGTTGGCTCTGTTGACGAGCAGACATCCGTATTTCTGAGACCTGGGACGGGGCTCATGACCTCAGCTTTATCCTGGAAAATACCTGCTTCTGTTACTATCTAGCGGCAAACCAGATGCTGATTTCTAGGTAGGAGCTAGGAGATGGTGCTTTTGGATTTATTTGGGAAAAATTATCAGTCAAGAGATCCCTTTAAGAGCATGCCAAATAGAGAGCTTTTTCCCAAACACCCATAATCAAAGAGTCAACCAGCTTTCAGTTGCCAGAAACCAACATCTAAATGCTGACACACGATTGTACTTGACACTGGGGATTATGAGAAGAAACGACTGGGGCCAGATAGATGTTGATTTGCCATCATGCTGTGCCATTTGCTATGCCTGTAATCTTCAGCAAACTACCAACTTTATTGAGCCTTATACTATCCACCTGCAATAAGGGATGGTTAAGAAGCAGCTCTTCAGGCCACCGTGAGGGTAAAGTAAGATAGAAAACAATTAATAAGGTCTCTGGCATGTAACAAAGTACTTTCAAGTGTTGACAGCTCTCCTGGGACCTGAAGCCGGCTGCCAATAATACTAGTATGAGTTGAAACAGGCATTCTATAAGGAAAACTCTTATTTTCCAGGAGTCTCCCCTGAACTCGCTCCAGCAGCTGAGGAAGAAGAGTCCAAGAGTGGTCTGGATGTGATGCCCAACATTTCTGACATATTGCTGCGCAAACTTAGGGTTCACAAGTCACTCACTGGAAGGTAAATCAGGACATGAGCTTTTGAAGATCTTTCAGGGGGTCCCCATGTTAGACCATGGGTGGAACACAGTACAGTATCAGTCTTGGTTTTCATCCTGAAACGGATGCAGTCCAGTGGTCCAGGCAGGGCTGATACAGCCAAAACACAAAGCACAAGGGTGGGCCATGTTGGTATTTCCAACTTCAAGAGTATATGAAATTCACAGGCAAGAACCTTTGAGGACATGAGGGTCACCAGAGGTGAAAGTGGTGGGCTTTGGGTCAGGGCACATACATTTGAAACCACTTGCCAGGGGATACACATTTCATTCCATATAAACCACTTACTTGTGGGACAGACGGTATATGGAGAGATGCACAATGTCCAAAATCATGTGACGAGCTGAGCAGAAACTCCCCCAGACTTCTGCTCACAGAGAGAAGGTTCCTTTCCTTTCTGAGTTTTGGCTTCATTGTCTGTAGAAGAGTCGTAAGTGATCTGCCGTTGGCAGGATGCACTAAATGAGACTATCTGTGAGAGGGCTTGGAACAGTGTCAGCTCAGAACGCATCCTTGACAGCTGGATTAGAAAGTAAAGAGTGGGGATTGGAGAAGTTTCTAGGAGCACCATGAGATAGGGCAACCCAGAGAACAATCTAAGTGAGACACTGGGAACTGAGTCAAAGAAGATCTTTATGACAGGGTAGTCAGGAATCCGGGTCACAGTGACAAGAAGAAGCCACGCATGCAAAGACTTTGGTGAATAGCTTTCCAAACAAGAAGTGGCTTTAATAAATGTCAGGGAGACAACTGGCAAATCACATGCAAAAGAGCCAAGCTAGGGACTGGAGAGATGGCTCAGAGGATAAGAGCACTGGTCGTTCTTTCCGAGGTGCTGACTTCAGTTCCCAGCACCCGGATAGTGGCTCGGAATCATCCGCAATGGGATCTGATGCCCTCTCTGTCATCCATGCATGCATGCAAACAGAGTACTCATAAACAAAATATAGTAAACAGCAAACGAGGCTACCATAATACACAAACACCAGCTCAAAATGGACCACAGACCTCAATGTCATGGAATGCTTAGAGGGAAATACAAGAGTCAAGCAATCTTCATGAGCTATGAGCTTGGGTTAGCCCACAGCTCCAGATAAGACAGGAAAGCACACGCTGAAAGTGGAAAAAGAACAGGTGAAAATTAAGTCATCACCACTACCATCACAATCCTAATAAAAAGCCTGCGCTGTCAACGCTGCCCAGAAAGTGGAAGGCGACTCACAGAATGGGAGGAAATATTCATGGGGCATTTACCTGGTAAGGTGCATGGTTCTATAGAGAATTCTTGTGATTTGATAAAATTTAGATTTCAAAAAGAGAGCACACAGGGTACTTGAGAAGATATGCCATTACTCTGCATTGTCTTTGAGGCCCATGGGTCTGCCTCCTCCCTGCCTAGGCAGGTCCAGAGCTCTGCCTTAAGAACTGGCTGTGTCATGTGACCACTTGACCTACACCACACCACCCTGTTCCTTACTGTTTGTGCGTGTTCTGTAGCTCAAAGTAGAATTTAAATCACTGAAGTAGAAAAATAAGCTTGCCTAATTACTTCTGGAAAGATGTCATTTTCATTTAATAGTCAAATGAACCTAGATGACAGAGGCACATGCTAAGCACTTGATAAACCTCCCAGACAGTATGTGCCTGTTCTGTACTAAAGCGAGAAAGCGTGTTGACCCTGAGAGGACAGGGCCTGTGACAAGCATTGTAAGCAGGAGACATCATTGTCATTGTTTGTCCCCATACTCCGTTTTCTGCCAGCCACAGGGTCTTGCTGTCTCATCCTGACAGGAAGGCTCTTGCTGTCCTTGGTCAAGGGTGAGAACTAGCCCTTCCCAGAGATGGCTGACCCCTCTCCCTTTGCTCTCAGGGTCTCTCCGTACCCGTACAAGGGAGGAAAATTGTGTTTCCTGAGAAGTTTATTGATGGCGTGCTTACTCGCCAAGTCCTGTGACGCGAGTTGGAGCCCCTCCTGGCTTCCCCACCCAGCACAGGAAAGCGCCTGTGTGGTATTTACATTATCTGGGCTTCCAATGGGGCCAACTTTAGTTACTAAGGGCTGCACAGACAGCCACATGGAGTGGCTGTGCAGATAAGGCATCTGTTGACTAGGACAAGCTGTGGGAACTGCTCAGGAACCTCTCAGAAGGTCACCTCTATGTCACCCCAATTCCAGAGTTTGGAGGCTTTTGTTGCAATGAGCCCTACCAACCCTTTTCTTACCAAATAGATGTTTCTGGAACAAATAGATGTTTGTCACAGTCCTCGGAGTCTAGGAAGGAAGGATCAGTCTTTACAGAGCTAGGGAAGCCCTTGAAAACTACAGTCGACGTCAGACACAGTTTGAAAATGACAAATGCATGCGTGTTTTCTGATTTCTCACAGCCTATGGGTGCACCACACAGATAGCAAAATCCAAATGCTCAAGACCTTGTATAAAATGGCATAGTACTTACATATAGTCTCAACAACCCTCTGACACTTTTAATAATCTCTACATGATGTATAATACCCAATATAGTGTAAATTCTATTTAAATAGGTGCTGTTCTGTGTTGCTTAGAGAATATGGGCAAAAAAGTCTGAATAAATTCTGTATAGACACAGTTTGTTGTAACGTTTTCAATATATAGTGGTTGCTTAAAGGAATATGGAACATGTGGCTGAGAAAGGCTGACTGTATTTATACACACAGTACACACGTATTCATGCATATATATGTGTATGTGCAAACATGAATATATATGTGTATATATATGTATGTATATATATTCCTATAAGGCTTATACAATATAGGCAATATTCTGATTTTACATATGAGCAAGCTGGAACTTAGAGGGGTTGTAGTGGCTGTTCTTGAGTGCTGCCCTCCAACATCTAATATTCCACACCCACTCTATAAAAGTCAGTGGTCACAGATGACAGGGAGGACACAAAGGGCTGTGTCTTTTCACCTCACCAGCTCTGCTCACTCCTCTTCTGGAAGTGCATGACCTGCTGGTCATTCAAAGTCACCTTCTGCTTTATTTAGTAGGCTGGATAAAGTTCACCTGTACTTTTTTCTTCTTCACAGCGCCCCTCCACTCACTGAGAAGGAAGTGGAGGTAAGTGGCCCATGGGCTCCGTGCTGTGTTCTGACTGACTCTGTTGAGGTTCATCCACACATTCCTTCCTGCAGCCTGTGGTCCTAACGTTTCTATACAAGAGTGAGAACAGTGACTGTGGGATGCTCTGGATACTTGTTCCCAGCCACTGCTGAGTTCCCCAAGCCTGCCTCCATTCATTCTGACAATTCTGGTGAGAGATGAGAAGGTTGCTGGAGCTGCCACCTTCAAAGACTCTTGTTTTCCTTTGATGGATGAGTTTCCAATACAAAGCTAGTCAGGAGACTTTACAAATGTTCTAAATTTAGTTCAAAAATTTAGAATGTGGCCATGTTAGATGCTTCAGAGTTTAGCGTGGAGGACAAAGGAGGCCTCCTGAGAGTTTGGGTTGCAAGAAGGCCAGCTTGGCCGACAGTGTGAAAGCTCTTGGTGTTGCCTTCCCTGGTTTAACCTCCTTGTCCCAATGCTGGGTGATGGGCGAGCGGAGAATTTTCATTCTGGTGAAGGCACAGATGGACAAGACATGTATCAGAGGTGAGTTAGGGAGGGTTGGAGAAGTGGATCAGATGAGCAAGGGAAGATAGACAACCTGAGACAAGTGTTCCCCACCCCCACCAGGTAACACAGTGCCCTTGAACCAGACGTTACCACTGCAGCAAGTTCACAGCCCCCACTCCGAATAAGGTGATCTCCCAGCAGCTCTGCAAAGTAGGCAGAGCAGGAGTTAAAGCAGAAGAGAAGCTGGGCAATAAAACAGCTCACCCAAGCTCCCAGACTCAGGAGTTAACAAGATTGAGTTGGATACGAATATTCCAACTGCCCTCAGGACCCTTTGTGTCTGGTAGAGAGCTAAGCATTGAGAAGTGCTCATAGACAGAAGCTGGGTAGGAGAGAGAATCCTCATCACTGGGCTCTCATTTATGGAGACTCATCATGCCAGCTCAGTTAATGTCAGAGACCCTGCCCTCAGGTGTGTGCTCACATAGCCATCAGCACGGCAGAAGTAAAACAGACTTGGGAATCAGATGTTGTAAGGCCAAGTCCTCACTCTGCTATTCGTGTGTCACCTTGAACAAGTTAGTGATGTCTCTAGTCTTGGTCTCTTCACCTGTAAAATGGGTGTAAGAGTCCTCACTCCAGAGAGTTGCTGTGGGGTTAAATGTAACAAGGTTATAATTCACAATCACGATGGTCACTAAGGGATAATTTTCAATAGAACCACTACTACCATCTCGGAGGCAGTTCTTGTCTGGGAAAGCTGCCATTGGCCATGTTAGATGGACTTCAGAAGCCGGGCAGGGGTCAGTGACCATGGAGGTGAGACGGCTTAGTGACTAAAAGTCCTATGCAAGGCTGACAACATTATGACCCCACAGTAGACAGAACCAACTTCTGGATGCTACTCTTGACACACACACATACACACACACACACACACACACACACACACACACACACACACACACACATACACCAAAAGAAGAAAGCTGCTCCCACTTGCTTCAGGCAGGGCAGACGAAGCAATTGGAACTCCCCCCTCCCTTCTTGTTTCTCGTGTGGAGTCCACTTGTCTATTTTTCCTCCCCAGTAGTTATGTGTTACAGTGAGTGCTAACTCTACATCTGATCACCTGCACCTTTAAAAAGTTCATTCTTGTGGGGCTGGAGATGGCTCAGTAGTTAAGAGCACTGGCTGCTCTTCCAGAGGACTTGGGCTCCATTCCCAGAACCAACATGGTGGCTCCCGTTCCAGGAGATTCAACTCCCTCTTCTGGCTCCTACACTTTTTGTGTGCAGGCATACATGCAGGCAAAACATCTATACACACAAAAACTTTTAAAAATAAAAAAAACAATCATTCCTGTATGGCGTGCTTTATTTTGGGCTGGAATATTTATTCCAGGACATTT
This sequence comes from Mus pahari, assembly GCF_900095145.1. Classification (NCBI taxonomy): domain Eukaryota; kingdom Metazoa; phylum Chordata; class Mammalia; order Rodentia; family Muridae; genus Mus; species Mus pahari. The sequence continues at coordinate 80,735,215 of NC_034590.1, read as the reverse complement.
ATCATAACTGATCCATACCTGATCTTGTCTAATCTCCGGGAAGTTACTTAAAGGTGACATAGTAATGTGAGATAGCAGGGTTAGAAACGGAAGTTTGCTTTAAATTCACAAGCCTGCTGCTGAGCTGGCAGTTCCTCAGATACAGAGGTTTGTTGCAGACCTCCCCAATCCCCTGCAATAGGTCCCAGTGTGAGTCCAAACTGCGTACACAGCTCTGGCCTAGGCCTATCTCAACCCAAACGTGGGCGCTCTTGATTCAGGGAAAGGCTGGATGCTACTGTCTCATGGTTACATTTGGTCCCAGAAAAGACCTTTCCTGGCCCGCAGGGATTGCCATTTGTCTGTTTTGGTGTGTTTCACCATCAAGGGAAGTTTACCTGTACATGGGGGCCTTGGGAACTAGTTCCTGGTAAAAGGGCTTGAGCAAGAATCCCACCCGCAGCCGTCACTCCTTCCAGCACCTCTACCACACTCTTGTTCCCAACAGAACGTGTTTGTACAACTGTCCTTGGCCTTTAGAAATGACAGCTACACCTTGGAGTCTAGAATTAACCAGGCTGAACGGGAGCGCAACCTGACGGAAGAGAACACGGAGAAGGAACTGGAAAATTTCAAAGCCTCCATTACGGTAACTGAAGAGCAACAGTCTCTAAGGGCTGGGCTCACTTCTCTCACTAGCAGAGTAGTCTCTGGGAATGAGAAGGGATCCAAGGTCCTGACAGAGTCTTCCTGAAAGGACCGGGAGGGGCTGAGGCAGCAGTCCTGCGGGCTTGGGATCAGGCGCCCTGGCAGCTCCTCAGGAGAAGGATGGTTGGCTCAGACATGACTTCTTTCAGGCCAGCCCGATGTAGTGTGTCTCCACTGGGCTTCTCCTGTACCTGGAAGACACTATGGCTTGGGCTTGTCTCATGAAAATGAATTCAGGGTTGGTATGCTTTCTTAGTCAGCTCAAGCTACTATAATGCATTAACACAGGCTGGTGATTTAAACAACAAACCCGTTGTTTCTCTTAGCTCCGGGGGACTAGAAGGCCAAGCTTGGGTTCCAGCATGGTTAGGTCCACACTAAGGCTATAATGAGACTGACAACCTCTCATTATAGCCTGACACAGTAAAAAGAAAGTAAGAGAAAGTTCTGCTGTCCCTGATGTATGAGAAGCAATCCCATTGGTAAGGGCCCCACCCTAGTGACCTAGTCACTTCCTGAGGGCCCATCCCCCCACCTGCACATTGGGGTTAGGCTCTCAGTTTTAGGACTCTGGGTGGTGATGCTCTTTGTTGTCCCTCAGTCCTCAGCAAACATCTGGTACCACTGCGAACACCGGGAGACCTATCAGAAACTTCTGGAAGACATCGCCGTCTTGCATCGTCTGGCTGCCCGCCTCTCCAGCCGGGCTGAAGTGGTGGGTGCTGTTCGCCAGGTGAGCCCCACAGTGCTTGGCACTGTTCCATTTAGTACCATGATACAAACAAGGGCAAGGAGAGTGTCTTAGGGTTTTACTGCTGTGAGCAGACACCATGACCAAGCCAACTCTTATAAAAACATTTAACTGGGGCTGCTTACAGGTTCAGAGGTTCAGTCCATTATCATCAAGGTGGGCATGGTGCAGAAGGAGCTGAAAGTTCTACATCTTTATCTGAAGGCTGCTAGCAGAATACTGGGTTCCAGGCAGCTAGGATGAAGGTTTTAAAGCCCATACCTATAGTGATACCCCTATTCCAACGAAGTTGCACCTTCTAATAGTGCCACTCCCTGGACCAAGAATATACAAACCATTAACAGAGAGGTACCACCTCTTGATGACTCACTTAGGCCAGGCAATCCATATATTATAGGTCATTGAGATATTCCAATATATTTGGTGCCAACTCAACCTTTGAATTATTCCTTCAGGAATTGTTTTCTGTGGGCATTGACATTTGAGGTAGACTGTGTACCGCCCTTCTCTCTTAGAGCCCATCTACAGTAGTTAAGTTAGAGAATTCCCTACTGGAGAGGTCTGCTGAGCTTTTTCTGTGTGTTTTGTAAGTATATGTGACTAGGGAGGCTCTCCCTCTTCAGTGTTCTCACAGAACACGTACTCAGCTTCCACGGAACCAGCATTGGGCAGAACACGCTTCAGGACAAAGCGCTGTTTCATTTAATCCACCCAGTAACCCTGTAAAGTGGCCTCCATCCCCCATATCTGCCCCCAGTGAAGGTGAATATTCTCAGAAGATAGGGCTTCTAGATGGTGGGAAATCCCAAATATTCCAAATGTGTTGAGTGCCTCCATTATGTCACACATAAAAAAAACAACTAATTTTCTGTGACAAGACACAGTCAAAAATCCACTCAAAGTATACAAACGTATCTCTGGTTCACATGTACAATGAGGTATATGTGGAACATAATTAGACTTGGGTCTTATTCCCAAGACACTCTATTGTGTATATGCAATATTCCCAAACCTGACAAAATCCCAAACATTTTCAGTAGGCATTCTGGGTCAGGGATACTGAAGTTGTTCTAGCATTAGTGAGTGACTGGCAGAGTTGCGTGCCGGCCCAGCTCAGACTCCTCACCTTAGCCACTTTGAAAGCACACAGAGCCTCCACTCAATGCTGCAGTGCCCACTGCCAGAGTGTCCCCTCCAGGTTCTGTCCCTCATTCACGCTGTGGCTCTCACAGAGCTCCCCACACGTGAGTGTGCTGGGCTATAAACCAGAGCTGCTCATAGTGTCTGCCATATAGGACTGACAACGTTCACAGAAAGCACATAAATGTTCTGTAACGCCGAGGTACCCGTTCCTGCGCAGTGCTTCTGTGAGTGGATGTGCTGAGGGTACACCCATAAGCACAGCCTGAGGAATGAAAGGCAGCCAAGCCACGGGGCTGACCCACCCTGGTGTCTTTCTGGAGAAAGGGTGGCTGACTCAGCATTGTGACCTAGGAAGTAGCCCAGCAGGGAACAACACCACCAGAAGGATGCTAGGGAAGAGGCGAGTCTCAGTCCCACATGGTGGTGGGGACATTTATATGGAAATCCCTCTAGGGGTCCTCTTGTGGACTCTAGGGAGTATGGAAAAAGAAAACCCCCACCCGCCTCCGTTGTATGTAACCCTTCCAAATATATTTCTAGTTCTCCATGTTATAGATTCTGTCTTTACTCTTCTTTTCTTTATTTGTACTTGTTTGTTTTTAATTTTTATGTGTTTTTATATATCTGTGGGTATTTTGCCTGCATCTATGTGCCACATGCATACCTGGTACCAGCAAAAGCCAGAAGAGGGTGTCAGATCCCCTGCGACTGGAGTTACAGACAGTTATGAACGGCTGTTCCCACAGTGCTGGGAACTAAACCCGAACCCCCGCAAGAGCAGCCAGTGCTTTTAGCCACTAAGTCATCTTTCCAGCCCCTACTTATTTATTTACTTTCAGGCAGAATTTAACTATGTAGTATAGTCTGGCCTCAAACTCATGATCCTCTTGTCTCAACTACCTGAGTGCTAAGATACAGACATGTACCTCCATACCTGGCTTGTATCCTTCATAACGTGGTCCTTCCACGCTGCCTTCTGTTCCCCCCATCTTCTCTGTCTCAGCTCTTGCTCGCCTCCCTGCTTTCTCTGGACCAGCTGAGACGCTTGCTCCCTGTGGCCCTCATTCCACAAATCTCATTCACATCTGTCATGTCTCCGTTCATGACTCGATCATCCCTCACTTTAACACGATCAGTAGTTCCTCTTTGCCTGCACAGTAAGTCAAGTCTCTTTCACCTAGCACATTAAGGCCTCCATGACCTAGAGCACTTCTTCCCAGCAAATCCAAGTGCTTGTTGATCTTCTATATGAAGCGGGAGTTCGTATACAAGTGTGATGCTGACTTGTAGAAGTCCTTGGATGTGCTCCAAGTCCCAGCATAGTTTGGAATGGTGCCCACTTTCATTCTAAAGGATTCCTGTCTGGAGGATAAATCTGCTACATATAAGTCTTGTGAGGAGCTGCCCCTAGCTCTGGCCTTGCAGTTCTCTGGTCTTGGGCCTTTGTCTATCCTGCCCATGTCTATGTGCCTATACCCCACATCGGTGACTTCGGGCCATGTCCAGAAAGCCATCCCCATCTACTCTCTCCGAGAGGAAACCAATCCTTTCCTTCCCCAACCTTTCATAGCTTGTGTCTGTGTCTTTTTCTCCCTGGACATGACACCCCTCAGCCTAATGCCACAGGCAACAAACTCTCAGGTCAGATCTGATTTCATCTGACGGTGCCTGTGGCCTTTCTGCTGAGCTCAGAGTAGAATAACTGGTGCTTTTCTTCAGCTGTACCCATGCACCGGTGCGCTTGTTCCCTGCAGGAAAAGCGCATGTCAAAGGCCACGGAAGTGATGATGCAGTATGTGGAGAATCTGAAGAGAACATACGAGAAGGACCATGCTGAGCTCATGGAATTTAAGAAACTTGCAAATCAGAATTCCAGTCGCAGCTGTGGGCCCTCTGGTAAGAACCAGGCTTCCGTCCTCATTGTGAGGACAGGTGCCCCATGGCTTGGGCCTGAAGGATCAGGACAGCTCAGAGGCTGTATCTGGCTGGTTGAAACCCCTCTACCTCTGCCCAGAGCCACTCATGGGGCCTTTACAGCAGCTGCTGCAGTGGGGATGGGGTCCTGGAATCTGAAACATAAGAGGTACCAAGGGTTTCCCATCTCCTGGCAATTAACCAAAGTGGCAGATGCCAAGCATACTCTGTGACTTCCACTCCCCTTGGAATTCCCCCTTTGAAAACCACATGCTAAGAAATGGAGCCTTATTCTAGAAAGCATGAAGGATGCAAGGCTTTCCATCGGGGAAACATGACCGTTGAAGTGGCTCACTCTGAGTGTAGTACACTATTTACATAACTGGAGCAGATTGGCATTCCCTAGTCCAAGCTGGCCTCAAACTCATGAGACTGCTTATTTCAATGTGTCTGGCAGAAATGTTTAAGCATTTCAATCAAAGGATATTTAATTTTTCCAGTCGCCCAAAAGAGCAGAACCAGAAAACATTCTGTATTTATAAGAATATTGCAACAGTCCGGGGCAGGGTTGGAGTCCAGGCAGTGGGGCAGAAAAGGCCTCAGCTAAGTGAGCTATTCCTGTGACAAACAGCAGATGTGTGGTAAGACACATGCTTTAGTGATTCTTTTCTTAGTGTTTTAGAAGTTCTATACAAATTGGTGTAAAAAGACAGAGAAGGGCCACCTGAGTCTCCTCAGGGAATCAAGGATGGATATCTCCTGGGAGGTCATCTCTGCAGGGTTTTAAAGTAAAAGGAGGAGGAGGAGGAGGAGGAGGAGGAGGAGGAGGAGGAGGAAGCCAGCTTCCGGATGGAGGAAACAGTATGTGTACAATGTGGAGGGGAGCACAGGTTGCAGTGCTGGAGTGATGTTTCGAGGCTGACCACGGTCCAGGCCACATTAGTAACAATGTCTTTGCCCTGTAGAACAGGGAGGGAGTAGGAGGGAAGCATGTCTCAGGACACGCCCATACTTTATGTTTGTGCTACTCTGATTTTAGTGAGCAGAGCACAGTGTGTTTGCAGAGTATCAAAGCTGAAGTCAGGAAAGATGAGCTCAGAGGCTCTTGCTCAGTCCAGGAGGAAAATGAAAGTACTTTGGACCAGAATCTCTCCCTGGATGCTGCTAGGGCTATGAGTCTGGTCCAGGAGAGTGCTAGCTGGAGCAAACAGCTTGTCACATCAGGAACTCCTGTGGAATGCAAACATCCGCGTTACCAAGAACAGGAGGAGGGAAAGTATAACAGACCGAAACCCTTTATAAACAGGAGGTTCCACAAACTTCCTGGGGATATCAGTGAGACTTGCCAGAGTCCAAAGGCCATGTACACGTGCTCAGGGCTGTCTGCTTCGGATCTCAGATCTTGGCAGTCAGGTTCCCCAGCCACAGGCATCTGGGCCCCTAACAAACTGCTCTCACTACAAATGGAGAGTGGATTCCAAGAAAACCCTAGCATGTTGGTTCGGATAATTATTTCTGTACAAGGCTCATGTCTCCTGTAAATCAATGTACCAGAATTTTGTGGATGAAGTGATTGTCATTATAGAGAAATCTTATAGAGGAATCCTAGCACCTGGGAGGCAAAGACAGGATTACTTTGAGTTTGAGGCCAGCCTGGGCTATAGAACAAGACCCTGTCTAAAACAAAACCCAAAATGCTCTATGGGATAATTGGTTACCCGGCGGTCTCATTCATCCATTCTAAGATGCTTTTTGAGCACTTTTGGTATGCCCTGCATGGCATAGCCCCAATCCTAGAGATATGACAGAAGGAAGCAGACTTCCTGTGTTGGGGAGATGGCTCAGTGGGTAAAGTGCTCGCCATATAAGCATGAGAACCTGAGTTCAGATCCCTGGCTCCTGTGCAAAGCCAGATGCAGATCTGTTCCCCCAGTGCTTGGGAGGAGGAGATAGGTAGGTCCCAAAGCATGCTGGCTAGCTAGTCTAAAGAATGGTGAACTCCAGGTTCAGTGAGGGGCCCTGTCTCAGAAAATACGGTGGAGAGCAATAACAGGAGACACTCTGGCTTCTATATGCACATTCTCCTCATATACCACACATAACCACACAAGCATGTTCATACAGCACACCCACCCACAGGAAATACAGTAAGAAGACTCCTGGGGGTGAGATGGGCTCTGTAGAGTTCCATGACCTAGTCTGGGGGCTGGGAAAGTGCTAGCCAGAGCAAAGGGCTTCAAGAGCCAAATCCTCCGAAGTATAAGGGCTGGAGATATTTATCCCACTTGGTTTTTCCCAAGCTCTTCCTCCACTGTGGCTGCTGCAGAGAGGCGAGCATTGGTGAATCTAGACACATAGCAGGCGTGTCTGTGTGATGTGCTATGACCATTCTCTAACAACATCTTTTTTTTTTTTTTTTCATGTGTGTTAGTGTCAAATCCCCTGGATCTGGAATTACAGACAGGTGTGAACTGCCATGTGGGTGCTGGGGATTGAACCCAGGTCCTCTGGAAGAGCAGCCTACGCTCTTGACCACTAATCCATTTCTCCAGTCCCAGACAGCATATTTTTAAAAAAAGCCTTTACATGACTTCTGGCAGTCTGTCTATGACTGAGACTTACAGTGAAATAAAATATCCTTGATTAAAAGATAAGTTGTACCTGGCAGTGGTGGCGCACTCCTTTAATCCCAGCACTTGGGAGGCAGAGGCAGGTGAATTTCTGAGTTCGAGGCCAGCCTGGTCTACAGAGTTAGTTCCAGGACAGCCAGGGCTACACAGAGAAACCCTGTCTCGAAAAAAACCAAAAAAAAAAAAAAAAAAAAAAAGTTGTTCATAAAGACCACATTTTTGGAACATGGAACAATGCAATGATTACCTGCATTTTGGATTACTTCCCTTGAACAAACTTCTAGAAATATGAATACTAGCTGAAAGAGGGGAGACTATTTGTAGAGGTAAAGGGGACCAGTGGGCAAGGGACAGGAGGGCTGTGAGGTGGGCAGACATAAACCTAGTAGAATGCCATAATGTGTGAAAATGTTATTAAAATGTATTATTTTGTTTGCTAAATAAAAAGCTAATGAAATTAAAACATTACTAGATTAAGGAAAGTAAATATTTATAAATAAGCTATTTTCAAGTACTTCATTGACATAGTCATTTAGAGGGTTATGCTAATGGTTGAGATTTGTAGTACACTGACCACCAAACTTGTTCTCTCTTCTGAAATATATTTATAATTTTATAGACATAAATTGCTTTATCTCACAATTTTGACTCAAAGTTTGATGCCCTTCTGTGCATTTGTTAAACATTTGTACTTTTATTTTGTAAATTCTCTGATTATCCCAGCTGCGAGGTTGGAAATGTACTTGAACTCTTCACATATAGAGAATTTTTTCTGGTTCTGCTTTTTGGGGTGACCAGAAAACTTAAAAATCCTTTATCCCAAATGCTTAAACTTCCTGCTGGACAAAATAAAACAAGGCGCCTACAAGAACAGCTGAGCCCACAAGAAACAGCCAGAACCAAGGAGAGAACTGAAACCACGCTGACCCCGCCCGCGGCTTGCTGAAGCCAGAGCTTATCTGGAACTGTTCGCCTTCAGTACTTGAGAGCAACCTTTGAGCCCTGGTGCCCACCGAGTGGACAATGAACTCCGTGTGCAAGGCTAAGACCTTCTAGGGACTGTGCCATGAGATAGAATCTCTGTAAGGAATTCAGCCAGTACCAGCCAGCAGCGAAGCAAATGTGGAAGCTTGCCTCGCACCCTGTACCCTGAGAGGAACAAAATGCTCTCTCCTTCCTCATAGAAAAAGTACACGAATGACAGCCACAGTGGTGCAATCTCGGAGGAATTGGAAAGAACATCGGGAGGAGGTCTCCGGGTCCCCGGGAGCACAGTCAGCCGCTGCAGAGAGGCATACCCTACACCAGCACACACAGAATCCTCCATAGGGCCTGAATGGAGACAAGTCCACAGCGCAAATACACAATGGAACAGTCCACCGTGAACACAGATCATTAGACCCACCAATATAAGATTGCATTTACGAACACCAGATAGCCAAGTAATTAGAATTTTAAAATCAGCAGAGACATGAAAAGACAGATGGAAAACACAGGATCAAATAATAGTTATGACAGAACTACAACTCCTCAAAACAAAGGGTCAGGGGTGAGGGAGACTTGGTAGCTGTGATAACCATGGTAGAGGACTTTTCTCGGTATTCTGAATTCCTCTCCCCTGTCTTATTTTTCACCTCCTAGAGCAGTGGTTCTCAACCTTACTAACGCAGCTTCCTTTAACAGGGTTCCTTATGTTGTGGTGACCCTCAGCCATAAAATTATTTTCATTGCTATTTTACAACTTTAATTTTCTACTGTTATGAATCATAATGTAAATATCTGACATGTTGGATATCTGATATGCAACCCCTTGAAGGTTGGTTGATGCCTAAAGGGATCTTGACCATAGGTTGAGAAAACCTTCCCTAAAAGCTAGATCAGGCATTGTGGAGGGCTTTGTGGATGAGCCGAGTCACGTCTGGCGTGAACCCCATAAGAACTGGTGTGCATGTGACCCTGGTTTTCTTCCTCCTGATCTGATGAGCACCACCCTTCCAGAATATTAACCTGTTCATTGTGACTGGAAGACTTGAGAGAGTTACCCAAAAGGCAGTTGACTGGATACAGTGATTAAAACACGATAGAAGGTGTTTGAGACACGGGGTATGGGGTACAGCCTACAATCCATTTGCCAAGTGGTCTGTAAGGGGGAAATTAGGCACAGAAAATCTTCAAAGAAATAACCTAGCATCTTCCACAGCTGAAGACACAAATCACTAGATTCAGCAGTGTAGTGAAGTCTATCAGGCAAAAACTACAATTTACATGAAATGTAATCATCAAAACAAGATAAAATATGGAGTTAAGAGGCAGCCTGGTGGGCTGGGCAAACATGGGGACCAGAGTTTGGATGCCCAGCACCCACACACAAGCTCAAGCATGGTGGTTTGCACCTGTAACTCCAGCTCTGAGGAACTGGAGACAGGCAAATCCCAGGACTTCTCTGACCAGCCAGTCCAGCTGAAGGAGTAAGATCCAGCTTCAGTAAGGAGCCTTGTCTCATGCCCAGGGTTGACCTCTGGCCTGTTTAAGCATGAACACACACATATTCACACACACATTCAGGTGTGTACAGACACAAGGAAAAGGAAAGGGAAGGGGAGGGGAGGGGAGGAGAGGAGAGGAGAGGAGAGGAGAGGAAAAGGAAGGAAATGAAATGAAAGGAAAAGATAAGTGAAGATCTTAAAGGTAATGAGAAGAATGTTTGTAAATAGACGACAATTCTCATGAGCAACAATAGCACCAGAAGGCAGTGATCTGACCCCTCAAAGAACTGAGAGGAAATAGATGGGTGGTCATGTAAGGCTTAGGGCTGGGGATAATGATAAGAAAGGGGTCTTTTCATAGGTCCCTGCTGAAAGGACAATTAAAGAATATACTAGGGTTGGGTGGGGGGAGGGGTTGGGTCTCAGATTGACAGAACGCAAGATAAGATGGTGATCAAGGAAGTTCATAAGCATGTGGGTGGAGCCAAATAAGTATCCAGTAAGCTGATTGGATGAATAATACATAACTGAGGATACACAGGGTGACATAAAAGTGGTGACTAGCCCTCTAATAAAGGTTTTCGAGAGTTATTGTTTTTTTGCACTATTTAGGAAAAGCCTGGAGATCTTGATTAATTTTAAATTTATTTTTGGTTGCGAGCCTAGCCTTTAGCAGCAGAGCCATCTTTCCAGCCCTAATTTTAAATTTAAAGCCAAATAATATCAGAAGTTAAAGCCCTGTTTTAAAGACTAGGATGGATAATATCTCAACAAACACGTAGAGTGGGAAAGAAATTTTAAAAAAATCAAGTAATAAATCAAGGTAAATAAAGAATAGAAAATGAAATGATAGAAATAAAAACAACTGTGTTAATGATAACAAGAAGTATAGACAGTATGAAACTGTTGGTTGACCAAGATTCTCAAGTTAAAAAATGGAACAAAATGAAATATATAGCAACATGCTTTTCAAGGGTCTTATGGGGCTATGGAGGACAGACAGATGTACAGGCTCCAGGATGTTGGTGACACTGAACCAAACCCAACTGACCTTGATGATACTTTTCTGATAATTTTGAACAAATCATATTTGAGAATATATTCAAAGGGGCAAGATTTACATTTTTGAAAAATGAAAATACTTTTCATGTATCCAGTTGTTTTTCTGGTCATACTCTTATGCAGGTATAGTGTTGAACACTGAATAGGAATTGTATCATTTTATATACACGATAAGGAGAAAAAGTTCTGAAAGTGGAAGCTTCCTTTATTCCGAGTCATGGGTAGGAAGCACACTGAAATGACTTCTATTAGTGAATTTTCATTCTTAACATCACATCACCCTTGTTTATAGTGTCACCAACCGTCCCTCCTTTGAGTGAACGTGGAATGAGTTGGAATGCTTCAAGCTTGCAGAGTCCTGTTCACATACCATCCAGGGTGATCCCAGAGACACTTCAAACGAAGCCCAGAAACCTAAGATGAGGGCTTCTCGTAGTGTCTGGTGGAGTTAGAATAAATGTTTAGTCAAGACAATTGATCCCTTTGCTGCAGATGATTTTTGTAGAGGGTGAAGCATCAGACAATGAAGGGTGCCCAGTGCCCAGATCTCTGAGCCATTCCTGCAAGGCCATTTATGACCCATGAATAGCTTGGCTTAGTTTCTGCCTGTGTGTACTGTTGGTCCCCAACCTGAAACTCATACCAATTTTCTTCTGCTGTTTCCTACTATAGAAGACGGGGTTCCTCGCACGGCGCGGTCTATGTCCCTCACCATGGGAAAGGTATGCATGGCCGAGGAACTCCAATGCTCCCAGAAGAAACATGTCAGAAATCTTCATGGTCACCCAAGTGGTCATTCACTCTTGGACCTATGGGTACCAGCAGGGTATTCAGCTTTCACACTTGCTCACATGGCCTCTGACACCCCATCTTTCTTATTCGGGTGTAGTCTTCCCAACCCTTCATTAACTTGATGTGAAATGATGCATATACTTTGGTGTTTTTTTTTGTTTTTTTGTTTTTTTGTTTTTTTTTTTTGCCACAGACAGTTTTTACATACTATCGAGAATGCTACTCAGAGAATGGAATCTCAAATTCTAAAATGGGGCTGTGTTGAGAGATCACTCATGACCAACAGAAAATTTGGGTCAGCTTTGATTCACTCTTCCCACCCTGATTCCTAACATCATCACCACCCCAAACCAAATTATCTATCGAATGCTAGAAGTTAGCAAGCTTTCCTAATACCCTCAGAACCATGACTGTTGTTCTTCTCAAGACAGGAGGCCTGAATCCTTTCTCTTCCCACAGAACATGCCCCGCCGGAGGGTCAGCGTTGCTGTGGTTCCCAAGTTTAATGCCTTGAACCTGCCTGGCCAAGCCCCGAGCTCCTCACCCATGCCCTCCCTACCAGCTTTGGTGAGTATGGTTCTGCCTGCCCTTTTCTACCTTTCCCCTCACATGACTACTGTGGAGGGCTCGTAGATGGGGACAGGGTCAGCAGGGACGGGATACTTCCAGCATACAATATAGATAGAGGTACACAAAGCAGCCCAGTGTAACCCTTCCCACTGTTCTGAGAAGATGGCTCCGTGTATCACATAAGCGGCTACCTCTTTGAACAGAACCATAATTCTTTAGGGAGTGTATGCTTTTATTTAAAAAGCACTTTCACAGCTTACACTGATTGCAGAGCTGTAGTTCATGAACTGGGTGTCATTCTGTCCTAAATCACTACACCATTGTTTCCAACAATGAAACCCTGAAAGTAGCCCACTGCTTATCAACAGAAGATTGGCAGTAAACTGTAAATACCATCATAAAGAATTTCTGTAGAATTATCACCCATGATTTATTGAGAAGAAATAGCAGCTTCTCTATAAAATAAACATATGTATTAGAGTATATGTAGTATAATTCTGTTTTGTACCTTTAAAAATAGAAAATTGTGAAAGAAATCATTTGAAATTTAATAATTGTTCTAGGTCCATTTCTGTTGTTGTAATAAAACAGTCTCACAAAAATAAAGTTAGGGGAAAAGTGATTTATTTGGCTTACAATTTCAGGCTATCGTCCATCATTAAAGGTATAGCAAGGCAGAAACTCAGCCATCGAATCACAGACCGGAACTGGGTCTTCCTACACCCACAGTAGGCTGAGCCTTCTTACATTAATTAGCGATCTCTCTACAGGCATGACCACAGGCCAAGCTGGTCTAGACAATTTCTCAATTGAGGCTGTCTTCCTAGGTGACTCTAGACTGTGGCAAGTTGATAATTAAAAATTAATCATCACAATAATGGTTATTTCTGGACAATAATAAGACAAATCATTTAAATTTTCTTTATTTTAAAATATTTCTATAGGGTATAAAAAGACAGGCAAAGAAAAATGCACATTTCATTCTAGATGAAGACGATTTTAATATATAAGAAAAATCTTTTCTGCACCGAAAGTCTTTGTGAATCTAGTGACTTCTCTCTAAAACCTTTATAAACCTTCCTCAAGTGAGTTCTCTAATCATTGTGCATTCTAGAACAGCTGTACAGAGAGAGGTTCAATGTGAAAGAAACTGGTCAAGGTCACTCTTAAGTTTCTTTTACCTTGTAAGTGTTTTGTCTGTGAAATGAAAATTCCCAAATCACCAATACAAAGAAACTTGAAGGTCCTGAAGAAATGGCTCAGCAGTTAAGAGCACTGGCTACTCTTCCAAAGGACCCAGGTTCAATCCCCAGCACCCACATGGTAGCTCACAACCATCTATATCTCCAGTCCCAGGGGATCCAGCGCCCTATTATGACCTCCAAGTTCAATGCAAATTTATGGTGCATAGACATACATTCATGCAAACATTCATACACATAACACTTTTTTTAAAAACTAAAAAATGTTTCTTTAAAAAGTCTAGAAAAGGCTAGTCAGCAACAGATCTTTTCATAGATACATAGTTTCTGAATGTATACCTTTACACAAGTGGTTAACAACTGAGAACTACACTTTAAAATGACAATGGCTGCATTGAAACCACCCAGATCACAGGTCCCACCCCAGAATTCTGGAATGGATTAGTGCTGTTTAAACCACTGTGAGTGATTTTAGCCTGGGCACAGAATAGAAAGCCTGTGCTTTGCCTATACCCAGTGCAGCATCACAGAAACATTTGCCAGCTTGAGCCCATTGTGCCATTAGGCACCTCCTGAGGTTTGCGCTTGGAACGTACCTGTGGGAGCAGTGGTGCTTGTGAGTCCATCCCAAGGATTCTAAACCCGCACTGGGTAGGAGGCCTTCTGGTTCTCAGGAAATGGGACAGAGGAACACTGATGGCTCCCTGCTAGAATGGAACCTCAGAGGAAAGCTATGGGGGGAGAAGAAAGGAAAGAGAAGGGGGAGTTGCAGCCCCTTCCCAGCATCACCTGAGACCAGGCTGCCTCACTCATCCTCGGTCCTGTTTCCATCCAGTCTGAATCGTCCAACGGGAAGAGCAGCATCTCTGCTTCCCCAGCGCTGCCTGCACTTTTGGAAAAGTAAGTTTCTCTGTTCTCCACTTAACATTGGGGATCCTTAAAGAAAACCTCTGACTTCATTTCTTTCCTCTCATTCTCAAACCAAAAAATGAAATAGAAAGAAACTTAAGTTCTAGGGGAGGTGAATAGTTCTCTGAGACCCACCAAGGTTTCAGATTTCATGTGTAAAAGTCTTGGATCAGGAAGACACTATAACTGAGGTCAACTACACCCTGCCTAAGAGCCCTTAAGAGGTAGAAAGCCTCCTCAGTAGTTGGGGTTCCTTGGGGATACACACACATACACACACATAAACACACACACACACACACACACACACACACACACACACACACACACACACACCTCAACAGGGCTTAGATAACAAGCCCAGGGTGGGCTTCTCCAGTGTGGCAGGGTTCTATTTCTCTGTGGGTCCCTTGACTCTGGCCACTTCATGGTGATGTCATTATCAGGCTTGCAGCAAATGGCAGCTAGTTCCTGGAATCCTAGACAAGACCATAGGTAGAGGAAGATTAATACATTTCTTCCATTTGGGAATAGAATCATTTTCTGAGTTTAAACTATTATAGAGGGGGTGAGGATCCCCAAAGCACAATAATTTTGAGAAAATTAAATCTCTTTTTAAAAAGTCTTCTTTCTATCAAGTAGTGGGAGGGAAGACACATTAGCTTCCCTGGCCTGATTTCCCCAAGCCTCCATGTAATTTGCAGGTCATCTCCTGCTAAGCCAGAGCATGAAGGCTGTCCTCTGTGATGGGGGGGGCGGCTTATAGCTTACATTTTGATCTTTTTCATTTGCTTCTTGGGAAACATCTGGATTACAGCTTCCACCTCTCAGAGCTCTCATTGTGTCTTTCCTCAGTTAGTGGAGTATAGACCTCATTTCTTCTTCTTTACCTTAAAGCGCTCTCATTTTCTGTTGCTGGTAGAAGGCTTTGTGTTGTCTGGCTGCCTGAGAACGTGAATGCTGGTGTCTGTCAATTCAGAGAAGTTCCCAAAGTCTCTGCCTCAAGACTCAGCCTGCGTTCCTCACTCTCAAGATGTGTGACTGCCAAGTTCCCACTGGTTGGGAACCCTCTGGTTGCTGTCAACATTTGTCCAGTATTTACACCTTTTGTCACCTACCAGCATATTCTTTGTATCATGCAGTATATCCTCTTCTTTCCTCTCGCTTCTTGACCACTCCTGGAAAACTGTCAAGAGATGACAAATGAGTCACCTAAACAAAAGTATCTAAAGTTACACATCTTACCACATAGAGCCATGATGTCTAATGCATGGCCTCTGAACCTATGGAGAAATGATCATTTATGCTCTCTGAAATTCTGTCAGCCTTTACTTGGGGCTCACAAGTCCACTTCAGAGCACTTCCATCAAGGGCTCCCTCCCAGCTCTGTGCCTACAGACCCAGCCAAAGCAGAAGATCTAGGTCCCTGCCCTCCTCGATAGACTCTCATTCAGAACTAATATTCAGAACTGTAATGTTCAGGACAGCTGAGCGCTGATGTCCAAGGCACTGGGGATTGTTAAGCACTCGAGATGTCCTTGGTAGGAGAAACCTGCAGAGTAACTGAGCGAGGATGAGGGATGGTGCTGCCATTCACAGGTTTGGAGTCAGAAGCTAAAAGGCCCAAGTGAAACTCAGAGACAAACTGGAGGTTTCCAGGAGGGAGTTTGTAGCTCCCTCTTAGGCTAACTCAAAATCACCACTGTACACACTGTACCCCACTACTGGAAATATATCGACATAAAGGTAACTGCAAAGAGGGCAGGGAGGTCTAATGGAAGGGAGACTCCAGAGACTCCAAATATAGCAGCTCCTCCCTACGGATTTATAAGAGGTAGTACCTTGCTTCTTTCCTCCAAATGCATAGAACTGGAAGCATCGTAGATCCCCAAGTGGCCAATTATGAAACAATTTGCAAGTGAATATGAATTCATGTTTTTTTCTTATATGCAGATGCCGCTTATTCCAGTTTGCCTAGTAATGTTGAAGAGAAATAATGTGTTATAATTTATCAGACATTCACAGTTGCATTGAGCTTCATGTTAAATGAGTCCCCATTTTCTAAGTATTCCATATAAGGGAGAGAACTGGCTAGGCACATGATTGGACAATCGAGTAGCCTGTGGCCAGTCCACGGTACAGAGCAGCTGGCAATACTATTTCAAGTGAGCTTAGAGCATTGAGTCTTGCTCTTGTAGGCCATCTCATAACAAACCACTCTTCAACTCATCAAATGTCTAGAGATATACACATTTAAACATATGGCTAGAGAGAGGTTTTTAGTTACCCTTAAAGAGGCACATAGAAGAAACCGTCTGTGATCTTTTATTCTTTCATTCTTTTGACAAGTGCCCTCGGGTCAGCCTCGTGGAATGTTCTCAAGGAGTACCAGTCTAGTGGGAAAGTCGGACAGGAAGCAGCTTATTATTCCACGTTGTGATGAGTGTTGTCATAAGGAAGTACGGTTGCTAAGGGACCAACACATGAGAAAATGTGCTCCTAACCCTGTGTGAGTGTAAGAAGGGTCATGGCTCAGAAAATATTTCTCCATAGGAATCTGCTTTTAAAGTTAAGCCTGAAGGATATATCATCAAATAGGTGAATAGGAGATGTGCAGCATTTCAAGGTAGCAGTGAATTCAAAAAAAGATGATGGTAATGGTGATGGTGATGACAAGTCATGCTATTAGCTATAACTCTGTCTGCCAGGCACCTTTTATCCTAATTTCTATCCATTTCTTGTTAACCCTGCCAAGGATCTTGTCTTAGTTAGGGTTTTACTTTTGTGAACAGATACCATGACCAAGGCAAGTCTTATAAAGGACATTTAATTGGGACTAGCTTAGAGGTTCAGAGGTTCAATCCATTATCATCAAGGTGGGAGCATGGCCACATGTAGGCAGGCATGGTGCAGGAGGAGCTGAGAGTTTTACATCTTCATCTGAAGGCTCCTATCAGAATACTGGCTTTTAGGAAGCTAGGACAAAGCCCACACCCACAGTGACACACCTACTCCAACAAGGCCACTTGGTGGCCACCCTCTAATAGTGCCACTTCCTGGACTGAGTATACACAAACCATCACAGACCTCATGAGGTGGATACATTATAAACATCTCTATCTTATCAATTAGGAAAATGATGCCCAGGGATACACTCCCTGACCTTATATAGCTTGGCTCACAATTTACTCTGAACAAACAGACCTCAAGGTGACTGAGAGTGCGGAGCACAGTGATAAAAACAGCCACAGTTTCACGAACACCCCAGAAAGAAGGCACAGCATCCCAGGGTGAGGATGCACGCTAAAGTCCACCCAGTGATCTCTGGGGAGGGCATAGATTGTGCTCGGCTCTCATTTACAGAGCTCAGTATGGATTCTCTTAGCCCAAGCTAAGTTCTAGATCCTATGGAAATCCTCACTTACAGATAGGATCTCGCTTCTTACTAACTTCATATTTAAGGACCAGGCACATCATTGAGGGGTTGGAGGAGCAAAAGAACTATAGTCCGCACCAGGCACCTTTCAAACATAGGCCACTCCATTGATCAAAGCCCCAAGGAGGGGACGGACAGGTGTGAAAACATTCTCCCTTTGTTCTGGAAGTAGGGTGACAGATCCACTTTAGTCAGTTGGCCTGGGAGACAGTAGAACATCAACAAAGGTCCCACAGTGAAGGAGGATTTGACCCGAGTCTTAAAGATGCACAAGAAGAAACTTCCAGGTAGTCAGAGAAGATACTTAGGGGACTACAAGCTTGGTCTAAAAATCAGAAAATAACGACAACGTTTGCATATCACTGTATTTGTCCCGCCTCCAATCCCAGCTTCCTGCTTAGTGTGAAACCAAGGCTCTCCCAGACTCTTATACTTGAAGCAGTCTGTGGAGGAAGGAGCTTTGCTGGTTATGGGAATTTGGTGGGAATAGCTTCATTCAGCAGATGCCCTGGGACTTACACAGCAGGCAAAGCCCCAGAGGAGACAAAGGCCCAAGGAAGAAAGCTCACCTTGACAGGAAGTTAGTGGGCCAACGTGAACAGCCCCAACCGACATCAGTAATGTGAGTGTCAGCAAGTGTGGAGTTGCTTCTTATCTGCCAGGAAGGATCTCCTCCGAAGGACAGTGACTAGAACAGTTGAAGAAGCATGGGTTAGCGTCAACCTGCAGCAGGGCTAAATCTGAGCCTTCCCACACACTAATTGTTACTAGAGTTAAGTCATAGTCCATGTCCTGGAAGCTCTAACAAGTCAGGTTCAACCACCTACCCTCAATCAGCCAATTAAAAGGGCCGAATTAATAGTAGAAAGCAGAAAAAGGACTTATTCAATATGGTTATGTTGGGAATTAAAACAAAGAGATCCAGTGATCCAATATATGTTCAGAGTCCTGACAGAAGGGTTGGGTTTAAAGTAGAGGGCCAAAGGTCTGTATTACTCAACAGTTCTGGTCAAGGTGTACTTCCTCCCGTCATTGGTCCACTAATCTCAGCTCCACTGGGTGACCTGGCAAGTTACATGTCTTTTTCCGGGAGATAAATTTCGTCTCTGGATGGCCTAGGCTTCTCATCTTTTCTCCTGCTGGCATGAGATTCCTGAGGAGATTTCACTTTCTTGGGGAATATTGTTTCAATAGTCTGATGGCCAAGGGGAAAGCTACAGTCTGTCTCCGGCAAATTCTCTTCATATCGGGTCTAGCTTTAAGGACTGTAATGTGGGCAGCTATAAAGAAAAGAAGCCAAAAGTGTGAAGGCTGCATTTCATTTCTACCATATAAATACACTTCAGAGATAGCCACCGCCCCTGCCCTTGACTCTGTGTTTTTCTTCACTTGCTCCAGTCAGGAGACAGATAGGAAGCCGCACATCAGACAAAGGTCTCAGGAAAAAGAGCGGAGAGCACAATTTGCAGGAGGAGAAATGTCATGCATAGTGGTATTTTTAGAGCATTATCTTCCTTGTTCATGATGGGTTTTGGTTTCCAGCCTAATGAAACAAATATTTTCAAGGTCTTAAGGAAAGCTAAGAGATAGGAAGCTGAGGCCAAGAGTAGGAGGCACGCTGGAAGCTTGCACCCTGCCTAAGGAAAGGCAGTGGTGACCCTTTAGCTCCCTGCTGGAAGGCTCAGCTCACAGAGGCTCCTCCATGACACTGTCACTCCTAGTGGGACTAGGGGTACCAAGATGGCTGCAGAGTGCATCTATAGGGAAGGTGTGCCTCTTGGGCTGCTTCCTTTGAAATTTAGGTCCCATTCAGTCATTAGGCAGGTTCCAAGCATGCCCAACTGCCCTGAGGGGATTGGCTTGTGTGCCTGTTTTCCTACTACTCTACAGGACGCTTGTACTTCCTGCTGTTTCTTGGCCCTCTCAGATCCTGGCCCTCTCACCTCTGAAGAAGACCTGGCATTGCTCTTACAAACATTTCAGCTTTGTCACCAGGTTGGGGGCAGATCATGTTTTGTCAGGTCTCCACCCCGCTGTCCTTCACTTCTACTCTTTGTTCCGATTGGTTTCTCTTACTTTTCTAAGGTCTCGATTGCTTTGGTTAAAGGCAGTGGGCCTTTTCTCCCTGTGCTTGAATTTGCTTGCACCCTAAAGCTGCTTATTTGGCCCATCAGCCCAGCCAGTCACTCCCTGCTCTCCTCCCTACTCCAACTGTGGCTGTGTCTTTCTTACTTCCCTTTCTTCATTAAGCCTATCCATCCATTGCGTCAAGGCTCCTTGTGAGCCCTGCATACCACACCCACCAGAGACAGAGTTTCAGAAGACACAGGGAAACATTCTGAGCCCTCTCTCCCTGACCCCCAAGCCTCCCGCCTCTTCTGGCTTGCGCCTACCTTTCTACCTGCTACTCCTGTCCTTTCATCCTGCTCCTCTCTCCTGATGCTGTTTCCTTAAGCATTTTTCCTTAATCTGTTCTTTATGTTCCTACAACATCAAGCAACTCTCTCTAGCTAAGAACTCATCTCTGCCTCACTTGGGCATCTCCAACTGTCCACCCAACATCTGTACTTGGACATCTCATATGCATGGCAATTTATTCTGTTCCAAACTTAACTCCTGCCATATTGACTGTTCTCGGCAACTCCTAGCATCCCTTGCATCTCAAAGTCTATTTATTTTCCATCTCCTGCCTCAGATGACCTCTGCATACATACCTCATCTCTGAGGCTGAGGCTTCAATTTCAGCACCTCAGAGAGGTCTTTTGTGACCATCCACTCTTTGTGACCATCCTCTCCTTGTCATTTTCTGTCACTGAATAGTTTCTTTCATAAATAATATAATTCATAATTAGTATCACTACCTTTTCCTTTTGCAAAACTCTACATTAGAAAAAAGGAGGTTTCTCCCCTCCTTCCTGCAATCCATATCACCTTGTACCTGTAACATTCTCATATCCAATGCATAGTTGAAAGAATATGTGAAAGTCACCAGATACAGGACAGCCTGTGATGTCTCTGTCTGTATCCTTGTGGCAGTGCTCTGTTGCCTGTGACACTTGCCTGTCCGCTCACAGCACTTCCTCAAATAAGCATAAAGTTGGATTTGGGGACATCAGGCTAAAGATGCTGAGTTAGGGTCTGTCTCCTCAGTGGTCTGGAGAAGATTCATGGATGGTGTCTTTATGGAATCTCATCTCAAGGTAGATGTTTTAAAACCCAAAAGCCAATGTAAGAGCCTGAATTTCCTCTTTGAATCGGGAACCAGACCAAAGATATGGTTCTGTCTGCAGATGTGCAGTCTCTCTCCGCAATGACGCCCTGCACTTCCCTCCCCTCACAGTGGAAAGACAAATGCAGAGGCTGACTGCGAAGTGTGTGCCCCCGTGCCACTCCCAAGCTGTCTGGAGGAGACGAGCCAGGAGACCAAGGCCAGGGCAGAGGAAGACGCCTACAACAAAGGGTGAGTCAGTGAGTCAGACCTCGCCACCTGAGGGCACCTGGCACAGAGAGCTTCCCACACCCTGGTTTGCTTCTGAGGAGCTTTCGGGAAGCAGTCAATGGGCCCAAAGCCTCTCCTTCAGTGAAGAGAGCCTACCCAGGGAGGCAGGACACAGGATGTGCTTAGACAATGGCTAGACTTGACTAGAGTCCTCTCTTTCAGGCCTGATGCTGCTGCCTAGAAATGTCTAAACATCAAGGGCCTGGGCTAGGTTCTTGGTGCTGCCTGAGGCTTCCTGACACATGTGTAGATCTGTCATGTTATTGGCAACAGTGTCCAGGGGCAACTTCAACTGGGTTTCCTAGAACTTCCCTGGTCTTCTGTATAAATTGGGGGGGGGGGTGTCCCACTTCCTGTTCTTGTCCCACCACTTCCACCCTTGCCTATCTGTAAATGAGCTGCATTATCAAGCAGGGCCAGCTATCAGGCACTGGGAGAGAGCACTGAGCAGGGTCAAAGGCCCAGGACTTAAGATAGAAAACTCACTTTTAACCTAGCATGGGCCTAGCACAGAGCCCCATGGTATCTGTGTGTAGTCACGCAGTTGTGGGTGGAATTGTTGCCATTCAACCAATGAAGTTAGACACCTGGCCGCCTGACAAGTAAGTGTATTGTATTCATGGAAATATGTGACCCCCAGAATCACTAGGGACCTTTAAGAAAAGTTCTCTCCAAAAACAGGAGAGCAAAATCCCTCCATTGGTTCTGTCAATATTTTCAGGGTACCTCCCTGTGTCAAGCCCTGGCATGTCTGAGAAATACCCCAGTATCCTGAGGTGAGGGCCCCCCTGAAGTTGAAGCTCCTAGGTTCCACAGGGGAAATGCGATATTATCTCTGGGGAATGTTTTATAGGATAACAACCAGCAGTAGACCCTGTCCCACATTTTTTCCCAGTCAGTTTGTCACACTGTCACATAAACAGGAAGGATGGCTAAGGAATGAGGGGAAATGGCACTGACATGAGTCGTGTTGCGGTTCAGCGGTGCTTCCCAGCTTTTTCCTGTTGTATGGAGCCACAGGAAGTGCGCAGTGACTGGGGTTCTTGAGTCCCCTCCCCCAGGGCCTCAGGCAAGAATGTCCTGTGTCTGACCCTCCCCTCCATACTCAATTATTCGCTTTTTGCCCTCCAGATACCAGGAAGGGGTAAAGAAGACCGAAGAACTTCAAGACCTGAAGGAGGAGGAGGAGGAAGAACAGAAGACAGAGAGTCCTGAGGAACCAGAAGAGGTAGAAGAAACCCAGGAGGACGAGAAGGACCAGGGAAGCAGGTTGGAAACCTACGCTTGGATCCCAAGTGGGTTGCAAGTCATTTAACTGCACAAAAGGATACAAACTCCAGTCCTCAATGGCAGTAGGTCTGGGACCCAAATTCTTGGCCAACAGAACTCAAAATCTTGGCTAGCTGAACTCAAGAAGGCAATAACTACAGAAAGTAGAGAAAATCAAGTTATCAGTGGCAGAGCTGAGGGGTCAGAGGAAGTCATGGACAAGGCAGAGAGCCATCTATAGTCTCTAGGAACTTAGAAAGGGAGAGGGACACTTAGTGGACTCCCAGCCAAGCTCTGGGTCAGCCCATTCCACAGGCTGCATCACTTAAGAGTCTAGATCAAAGGAGCTGGCCTGAATTCCTAGAGAAGGGTTTAGTCAAAAACAAGAACAGTGGAGGGAAGCAGAGGGAACAGCGAAGCAGGGAACAAATTTAGATCAGCAAAGTTCAGCGTCTACCAGGACTCTGCTATGTTGACCAAACACTTGGTCATTTGCATGATGTCTTCAATTTAGGTTGGGGATGAAATACTTTCTGTTTCAGGTTATCTCCTTTTAGCCAATGGAAATGGAGATGGAGCACACAGAGAGAAGGTCTGTGTTCTTGCTCCTCTATAGGTGAAAGTCTCACTGTACCGTACAGAACAGTATATTAAAAACTAAACAAGACAAAACTGCCATCAGTGACTGAACCCAGGACCTCACACACAGTAGGCAAGTGCTCTTCCACTGAAATACATCCCCAGACCAAGAACAGCAGAAATAGCCTTGTCTAGTTGCAGGGCATTCCATGAAATGAAGTCATAATCCTACTAGGCCAGGACTATCCCACACAGGAATGTGTTTAAGGACAGAAGAAACTGTCCCTAAGAAGAGGCATACACTGCTCTAAGGATAATATCAACACCCTAGATTTCTAGAAAAGCCCTAATTTCATATATTCTGCCCAACTGTCTCTATTAGTACATGAAGACCTTGGTTTTTCTTTGTTTTGTTTTTCTCAAATACAGTTGTAGTAATCTTGGAAAGTTCACTGAAATCTTTTAGATGCCCTTGATTTGGTCCAGAACTTCTGCAGACAAAACCATTAACTGTATGATCATCTGCCACTGACCTCAGACACAGTGTCTGTGATCTGAACCTCCTGCTGGCAAGCCCCAGAACCTGCTTACATGTAATGAATAAGGTAGTAAGTAAGGACTAGAAAGACCATAATTGTATTTCAAAGCCTGTAGATGCCATTGACAGAGCCCAGTGGTGGAAGATGCAACCAGCCAGAGGGGACTCAGTCTGCCTGGGTCAGCCCCATTGCCAAGGGAAGAGCTTTTTCAGAGTGCCAGGGAAAATGCTTCCTCATGGTGAACATGCCTATGACAGTTACACCACCTTCTCTGGTGGAAGAGCCTCAACTTGAACTGTGGAAGCATAACCCTAACTCCACACAACTGCATCTGGCTCCTCCTCCCTCTTGGGGGTCATCTGCATTTATTTTGCAGACCACCAGGCTGCCTTTGTCAAGCCCAAGCCTGGACACAGCCCTTTTGTTGGCACCTTGATTCATCTAAGACAGGCTAGAATTTCCAGCACGTCCACACACAGGACAAAAGAGAACTAAGCAGAGTGGGCACATGACTATAAACAGTCAGGCTTACAGAGCACAGGCCCAATCTACCTAACTCAATCACAGGCATATAGCAGCAGCCTCCTCCTGTCTCTCAAAAGCCCAGGGAAGCAAGGCTTTGCCTGGGTCCGTTTCTGCCCAGCTTGTGAGCATCTCTGGATCATGGCCATTTGCAGCACCTGGACCTCATTAAGACTCCCATCCTTCATGCCTGGTTAGAGTTTTTTAGCTTTAGAGGAGATGGCTGATACAAGACCAGAGCAAGGCCTTCCAACAGGCCTTAGCCTTCAACACTGGAACAGCTTCACTTTTTCAGACTCAGCCCAGCTTCATGTCTATCATATAAACTGCACACCCACTGTCCTAAAACCCCTCTCTCACCCAAGCCAGACTGGTCCCAAGAGCTGCCATGCTTAATGCCAGATGATGCTCAGTCCATTGTGGAATCCCTTAGCACCAGAGTTGCCTGCAGGAGTCTTCACTTGAGCATGAGACCTCTGTAAGATGTTGGTCCATCACTAGCAAGCAGAAGGTACCAGAAGTTCCATGTGGGTTGAAAAATGTTTCAGTTATTAAGAACACTTGTTACACAATCATGAGGACTGGAGTTTGGACCCCAGCACTCACATAGCAAGTCAGGCATCCTGTGCATGCCTTGTAACTCCAACTCCGACAGTGGCAGAGACAAGAGGATCACTCAGCTTGCTGAGTTCTAGCCTACCTAAGCAAACAGGAACTCCAGGTTCAAGCAGAGGCCCTTCCTCAAAGGGATAGGGGAGGATAGAGGGAAACATCCTATGTCCTCTTCTGACCTTCATGTGTATCCATAGGTGTATTCTCTCTCTCTCTCTCTCTCTCTCTCTCTCTCTCTCTCTCTCACACACACACACACACACACACACATACAGTTTTTATGTTCTATTTTGTACATTTTAAGAAACATCGGGGATGAAGAGTTGGCCTAGTGGTTTAGAGTACTCGTTGCTCTTGCAGAGAACCCAAATTTAGTTCCCAGCACACACATCATGGCTCATGACTGTCCTAACTCCGTGTCCAGATATCTGATGCCTTCTTCTGACTCTCATGGGAACCAGGTATGCATATAGTGCCCATGCATATGTGCAGGCAAAGCATTCATACACACAAGTCATATATTCATACATACAAATCTACACATTTGTATGTAATTCATACAAATTAAATAAATTTTAAAAATACAGAAATAAATAAAAACCACTGAACTAAGTAAGCCTAGCTGCTAGCCCCTTATTTAAAGACTTCGACATTAAACTATAAGTCTCTGTGTTTAAGTTTCTTCTCTCTTATATGTAATAAAGTAATCTGTTATAAATGTTTATCACTGGAGGAACTTTGGGTGAAGTCACCCAACATCTTAATTCAGTCTGTGGCATTATTATGTAATACAAATGAGACTCACAATTGTAACATAGAACTGGTTTGTTTGTTTGTTTGTTTGTTTCTTACCACTGACTCAGACTTGTTCTATGGAGTTGTGATGGAAGTTAAGCAGGTGCCTTTACTTTTCCAGTAATGCTCAGAAAACAGAAGCTTTAGCCATCAAAAACTGACCCAAAGGATTTCTATTTCTGGCCTAATTTTATTTCCAGTTTCTCTTATGGGCTAAAAACTGGGTGGTCAGTTAAGGATCACACATCCAGATCTTGACCTGCTCTTTTGCAGACTGAGGATGGGTTTGGGGTCTGGAAAGACTTAGGGACTTGGCAGTTAAGAGCACATCCTACTCTTGTAGAGGATCTGAATTTACAACCTCCTGTAAATCCAGTTCCAGGGGATCTGATTGATGCCTCTGGCGCCACAGGCACCTGCACGCCAGTGTGCATACTCCCCCTCCCAACACACAATTAAAAAATAAATCTTTAAGCATGGATTTAGAGTGGGCTTCTCACCGCACCAGCACCCTGTTGTGAACCACAAAAATAGAGCTTGCAGGCTTGCCAGGCAGCTGGCCTGAGCACTTCAGTGTCCGTGTTGTGACTCGGAGTCTACAGGAAGCCCTCAGTCACTCTCCTCACCTCTTTGGGTTGGTAACCCTCAATAATCTTGATTTGCAAATCATAGGACTGGACTTAGACACTGGAGAAAAGTACAGCTTGTTTAAAGTGTGCAGGATATCCTCAGAAAGCTCTAGGATGGCACTCTGAGCAATGCCTTTAAACTTAGCTGAAAAGAGAGAGGGTGTGCTGGGAGAAAGTTGGAAAATAAGCAAGGGGAATGTGGTAATTGAGGAGAGAGATGCAAGGGAGAGACAGACCAATGGAGAGAACAGGGTTTGGAGAGTAGGGGAAGAAAAGGGTGGCGATAAAGAGATTGACAAACATCTGCATGAGCCTCCCACAGTATGGACCAGTGGCACCAACATCACCTAGGGATTCTTAGATGTTAACTGTGGGATTCTCATTCAAAAGATATTTTGAATAATATCTGTCTTGTGTTGCTCTGTGTAGTTGAATTTAAGAACCACTGCTTTTGACAGCATAAAAGGTATCCCCAGACAGGGAACTATGGGTCTGGGCATTAGATACGTGCCCAGTATATTAATCTCTCTATCTATATTTTATTGACAGCAAACTTGAAGAACTGGTCCACTTCCTACAAGTCATGTATCCTAAATTGTGTCAACACTGGCAAGTGATCTGGATGATGGCCGCAGTGATGCTGGTCTTGAGTGTTGTTCTCGGGCTCTACAGTTCCTATAACTCCTGCACAGAGCAAGCCGACGGGCCCCCTGGGAGATCCACTTGCTCTGCAGCCCAGCGGGACTCCTGGTGGAGCTCGGGACTCCAGCAAGAGCTGCCAGCAGAGCAGTAGGACATCGGACTCCTTAGCCATGCCCTGCTCTAGTGCATTCATCCCAACACTCTGCCCCTAAGTACAATGTGTCAGGCCCAAACCAGGCACATGTGGCCACCCATCCCATTGGGGAATAAGGAGGCTCTCTCCTGTCACTCATGGAAGCTACTCACAACAACCTGATGCTTTGAAGGGATCAACAAAAGATCAAATCATGCTCTGGGAAAGTGTCTGGTTGACTAAGAAGCGACCTTCATTAAGGACTCTAGCACAAGGGAAGAGCCTCCCCCTGGCTCAGGTGGATCAGGAAAACTGAAACCCCTTCATTAAGGGGAAAACGAGAAACCTGCTTTCCATTTTTTCTTCCCTGTGTTTCATGGTCAGTAAGAATTGTACTTAGCGGCCAGCACTGACCATAAGACTCAGTCTTGGAGTCACAACATATTGTCCCACTTCCCACTTCATGTATCACAACCATTCTTTCGCCTTCTCTCTCCCTTTCAGAATTACCATTTATTTCCAGAGAGTGGGAAAACTTTCTCATAAAATTACACAGGCTAGAAGTAGCCCCATGCTAGAAAGTAAACAGGAAGATGTGAATTAATATATAATGAATCTGTATACATATAGACTATACACACGTTTGTGCACAAAGACACCCAGTCTCTGGAAGTGTGCTCCGCTCAGTGGCACCCATGTCATGCCAACCAGTTGGTTTTCACTAGGTATGGAGCTGTAGTCACCAGGTACCAGCACAGGGAGCCCTCCACACACTCCGAAGATGTTTGAACCTCTGAGAAATCATGTCTTCGTTCCACTTCATATGCCAGGTTGGAGCTGCTGTTTGGCACAGTCTGTTCCCTGGTTGCTTGCTCTGTTTGAAAGTGATCCTACACAGTTAACCCACCTCTTGGGTAAGAAAAGGTGTGCCTTTCACTTCTGACTCTCACTCTGCCATGCACCTCGGGACTACAGTGTTCATGATATTTCCAAATCCAATGTGTCCTTCCACGGACCTGTTCAGCATTAACCTGAAGGCAGTGCATTCTCCTCCAGCATGGTGGCTCTCTACACTGCTCAGTGGTTTCCTTCATTCAGCTCTCTTCAGTCAGAGATGGGGCTTCTCTTGTGGTTGCTTTTCTGGTTCGTTGTTTTCGTTGCTATCACTCATGTAGAACGTATTGTGAGCCAAAAACCATCTGTGTTACATAGGCAGTAATTCATTAGTCCTCAAGAAAAGAAAACTCTGAAATAGATATCACTTACTCCATGTTCAAATAAGGAAACAGAAGCATAAATGATACAAGAGTGTACACACACACACACACACACACACACAAGTGCACGCAGTGCATGTGCACACATACACACACAGGAGTGCACACAGTGCATATGCACACATACACACATACAATGATTCAACTTGTCTAGCATATATAGCTAGTAAGTCATTCAAACTGTCGTGGTCTGGCTCCAGGGACTGCACCCTGCCCCTTCACCTGTGGGCGCCTTCTCCAGCTGGGTGGCTTCCGGTCTGATTCTTCCCCACCCAGCCAGCTGACCCTTCAGCTGCTCCAAACCAGCCATGGTTCCCAGATTGCATTTCGTCTCTCATTGTCCTTTACCTCAGAAGCGTCTTTGCTGCCTTAGTTCTCTTTCTCGCCACTCTCAAGGACCAGCTGTAAGCACCACCCCTTTGGTACATGCCTCTGTGACCTCCTTCCACACGCTTGCATACCCAGTCTGGGGGGGGGGGACCCCGCTTAGTGCTTCTGGCACTTGTTAACTTTTAGTCATTGAACTGTATCTACTGTCTAATTTATTTATATATCTATCTCCCTGGATGTTTTCCCTCCAGAACTCTGTCTTACCATTTCTTGTCTAGGTACCTAGCATGGCAAACCTGTGGGAGAGAGTTATTTAATGTTGGTTAAAAGAACAAGTAAACGTTCAAGGTGGAGAGCAGCCCAGAACATGTGGCATTTCAAGGTGGCCCAGTACTGTCACCTTCATGACAATTTCTGTTCCCATGAGAAAGCTGTCCTGACTGATTCATGGTCTCATCTTACTTTTATCTTTCTCGGAGAGAGCAAGAATGAAATCAGACTATAGCAACACCATTTTCAAGTCCAAGAACCTGAATCCATGCCATCAGTCCCTTCAGAGAGACATGCACCACCCCCACCCCCAACTAGGCCTCACTTTAAAATATTGTCTTTGAAGAAACGTCTTTACAGTGGCTAGAAAGAGAGAGAGAAGCCCAAGGATGTGCCATTAAAGGTAATGAGGTTCAGAGCCAGGCAGAGGGATTTCACGGACAGGAGTAGGGCTTACCTTGAGGCTTCCAGGGCCTTAGATACAGCTCGAGGAGATTTAACTACATAAGCACCTTCGAGACAAAGCCAGGGTTTACAGGGAATGAAGAGAGAGCAGCTGTTGGGCAGGACTTTGCAGGGGGAGGTGCCCAGTCTCAGCCCACCCCCACAGCAAAAGAAGATCCAGCCTGAGTGAGTCCATTGTCCACTTGGCCACAAATTTCCCACCCCTATTCTGGGTGAGAGAGTTGAGGAGAACATGAGCGAACTGTTTCAGCATCACCGCTGGCCTCCAAAGCCTGCAGGCGTCCTCAGGCACAGACCAGCAACCACGCTGCTCCAGCTGTAAGGACAGCTGAGGAAAAGGACCTCTCCAGAGAGCATAGCCATATTTGGGATGGCGTGGCTGAAAGCACACTGTTGGTCTACCCTTTCAGGAAAGCATGGGACAACTTGGAGCAGTCACAGCTGCTGCCACACATGGCCAGTGACATGGAAGCCAGTCGTATGTTTCCAGACAGAACTGTGAAATGGAATAAAAGTTTCCACTCAAGATGCCCCTGAAAGCTGGCATTTCTGCATGGGCCTGAGAGTCTGGTTGCCAGCCTTCCATTGCCAAAGATGTGTTTGCATCATCACTGACATCACTTCTAGCCATGAAGTCATATGGGCTGTTTCTTTGTGCAGCCTGGAAGAGGGTATGGCAAGGGAAGACAATGGACATACATGTCATCGATTGTCAGTTCCTAATGCTGTTGAACCTCACACAGGTAGGTGTGGCAGTGTTGAACTTTAGAGTGTCACATAGCTGAGTTTGAAAATAAATGCACATTTCCAAACCATTGGCAGAAGTCAGAAGCCTCTTTGTTATGTGGAGCCGACCCCTAATCTTTCTCCAATGCTGAATTAGATCCACAAAGAACTGTAGACTTGAATTTCTCCCAGAAAACACAACCAGGATCTAATCTAGAATATGTAGCATTTCTAAAATGTGTCTCCAGAGATGTCTGATACTTTTCCTGTTGCTAAAATAGAAACAGCCGACCTATTAAATAAGACAACCCTGGCAAAACCGACCCAGTGGGGGAGGGTTTATTTTGACTCACGGTTCAATGGTACAGCTTGCGGTGGGGAATCCTGGCAGCAGGAGCTAGAGGCAGCTGGCCACACTGCAGCTGTAGTCAGGAAGCAGAGGGATGAATGTCCTCAGCCCACTTTCTGCTTTTCCTACAGTCCAGCATCCCATCCTAAGCAGTGGCACAATCCACAGTGGGCGGGTCTTCTCACCTCAATGAACCTAATCTAGATAACCCACTAAAGGGTTATCTAGATGATGCCAGAGGCTCATCTCTTAGAGTCCAGGGCCTAGATGATTCTAGATCGGATCAATTTGACAATGGCCATTCTCTAGCTCCTAGAGCGTCTGACTATGAGATACAACTCTTGCTGATGTGTTGCATTTTTATGGGACTGTTAGCCTTAAGGTAGAGCATCCAGTTCTTTTCTTTTAAGAGCCAGTTCTTTCCTTATGCCCTCTAGGCCCTGGGGACTGAACTCAGTTTTAAGGCTCAGTGAGAAGCACTTTTATATACTGAATCACCTCAACAGTCCCCTAGACCTTGTTTATTTGTTTATTTGTTTTATTTGGAGACACATTCTCACTTTGTAGTCCACATTGACCTTGAACTCATGATCCTCCTGTCGCTACCCTGTGAGTGATGGGATTCCTGCCTCTCCCCTGTGAGTGATGGGATTACAGGAGTGCATGACCACATTTGGTTTAAGAAGAGATTCTTTTGGTTCACAGTGCTGAAGATTCAAGGTCATGGTGACATTGTCAGTTTAGTTCTGACAAGGAACTCCTAGTGAAGGGCAAATGGTAGTGACAGGAGTGGGAGTTGGAGCTAGCAGTCATGTGTCAAAGCTAACAGCAGAGAGGAAGGGGGTGACCAGGTTAGGCTTGCTCCTTATGTAACAACCCTCTCATGAGAACTCTCAAAAGAACTGCACAAGAAAAACTCCCCACTTAGACCTCTCTTTCTAATGTGATACCACCCCGGAGACCCAGCATTTAACCATATTGGACCCTTGAATAACATGCAAACTGCATCCCATCCACAGCAATGATCTTCATTATACCATTTCTCTGGCATTACTGGACCACTTAAGCCTGGCGATTGCTGTGACCTCCATCCTTCCCCTTGATGAGTGGGAATTTCCATTGAGATCATCTAGATCCTGTCTCACCAGTACCTATGGGGAGTGCTATACAACCTTTTAAATCCATAGGTCACCAGACTACAGATTGCCACAGCTACACTTAGTGGTCTGGTTGAAAGTGGCCTCCATAGGTGGAACTGTTTGGGAAGGATTTGAAGGTGTAGCCTCATTGAAGAAGGTATATCAATAGGGGCAAGCTTTGAGGTTTCAAAAGGTCCATGGCATTCCAGTTAGCTGTCTCTGCCTCATGCCTATGGATCAGGATGCAGGCTCTCAGCTATGACACCAGCACCACGCTCCCTGCCATGATGGTCATGGACTCACCATCTGAAACTATAAGCTCCCATTAGATGTTTTCTTTTCTAAGTTGCCTTGATTGTGGCTTATCATAGATCATGGACTCTGTGCAGCCTAGGACCTTGAGTGACCTCCCTTGAGAAATGTATTGTGTTCTGCAAGAGGGAGAAATAATGAGCTGAATATTGGCTGACCAAGTAGGAACACTCAAGCACAGACCATCCTATGTTCACCAACTCATTTCTCTGTTTTCCTCTTGGAGTACATAACTGGATTAAAACTCCTTAATCAAGTTAGATGGGAACATGTGACTAAGTTCTGATTACTCAACTATAAACAGGAGTGACACATTCCAGGCTTGGCCTTGAAAGCGTTCTTCAACACCATTATTGGCATTCTGGTTGCTGGTCACTGTGAAGATCCAGGAAGAGAACTCTAGAGATACTAGACGACAGGTGGAAGCAGCCTCTCTCTCTCTGAGTAAATGGTTCTGTGAAGTCCTCAGAATTCCCACCCACTATTCCCACCATCACCTCCTGTCAGCCGTCGGAACACCACATAGACTTTTCAAGCAAGCCATTGAGTTGTGGGGTTGTTAGTTACAGCAGTCAGACCACAGTGAGTAATACATCTGTCCACCTGTATATTTCTTAGAAATAAGCCTTATCCAGGTCCTTAGAGCTACTGTTATTTTTAAGTTTCAGTAACTCCATCGTTTGCCAGGCAATGAAAATTGAGGCCCGGAGAATTTAAGTGCTCTTAAAATATGCTCCAGGACACGTGGATTCTTAGTGATAGAGTTTAAACTCAAATATGGGCATCATCCTCTGCTCAGTTTATGGCCTCTGCTTCAGGCCTTCCCTTGAGTTCCTGCCCTGATTTCCCACAGTGATAGATTAAGACCTGAAAATGTAAGATGAAATAAACCATTTCTTCACCGAGTTGCTTTTTCTCAGAGTTTTATCACCGAAACAGAAAAGGAAACTAGAATGGATCTTTGCAGCAATGCCTACCACACAGAGAGGCACAGAAGCTGATGTGGGATACATTCACATATATGTGTGTAATATAGTGATACAGTATGCATATGTAATACTTGGAGAGGCAGTGAATTCCAGTCACCCGCCTTGAACAGAGAAGCTCCTTTTAAAGAAGGTGGTGGCTTCGCTGCTCAGAATTCTGAGCCTAGGCTGCTTCTGCGTGCTCAGCCCCAATCAGAGTGTTTATACCATTCCTCACCCTTCCCCCACACCGGAGACTCAAGGCGTATAGGCAGGAGAGGAGGCAGAAAGAGCAGAAGAACTGCAGTTAGGAAAAGAGCTCTGAGACCTTGTCCTTTGGGCATGATGAAGCACCGCAGCTGTGGTCACGTGGGCTATTGGCAGTTAATGGCTGCCAGAGGAGAACTCATCATTTTCCTTCAGAAGTTAGCCACTACAAAGTGGCCCAGGCTACAGCAAACAGCTCCCTTCCATGTGCATGTGAACAACCTTAATTAAACTCAGTGGGCTATAGGAAAAGACGTGAGCATATGGGGGAGACATGCTGTGAGGAAGGAGTTGAGGAGCAGGAAGGAGCTAAGAAAAGAAGGAAATGGGGGTGAATATTATCAAACATATTATCTACGTGTATAAAATTGTCATGTTTTTAGTAAAAAGGTCTAGGCCAGCTTTGGCTACATCGTAAGATCTTATCTTGAAAACAATATTTATTCCCAGTCATATTCTAACAGTGGCTAAACTCTTCTCTCACACGGCCATGAACAACTTGCTTCCTTACTTTGGAAACTCACTGCTTAGCCCTGGTACAATCATTCAGACCCCTTTTATCTAAGAAGCCCGTCTGTCCTTTTGTTTATAAAAACCAGTGAGGACTCATTTCTCCTAAGTTATTTCTCACATGCTTTGCCTTCTACAGCTAATTTTCCCCTTTCTGCCATCTTCTCTCCCTTCTTGTTGTGACGATTTCTTCTTTCTATCATGATGCTAAGCATCAAGGACGATTTTTAAAGGACATGATTCCTACCTCTTGTTCTGGAACTACAGTGCTAGAGTCACATGTCCTTGTGCAGTCCCCAGGGCTTGTGTGCAGACACATCTACACTGACGACAGTCAGGGGCTGTCTCCTTGCTTGCCTAGAAGCTCTCAGTGTTGGTGAAGAATAACGTTCCATTATTGGCATTGTCTGCACATGTACCTAAATCTGTACCAGCGCGACTACGTAGAGCCAGTTATCCATGTGATTCAAGTGTTGAATTAAATAGGCAACACTGGGCAGATGGCTCAGTATTTAAAACTAAGTTCTGTTCTTGCAGAGGACCTGAGTTCAGTTCCCAGCGCCCAAGTTGGGCAGCTCATAACTATGTGTAACTCCAACTTTTTAGGGTCTGTCTGACACCCTCTTTTGCCCTCCTGGGTATTTGCACTCATGTGCACATAGCCACATATGGACACACACACACACACACACACACACACACACACACCTATTACCACTCCCATAATGGACACTTACTTTTGAAGAAAACACACAACTCTTTGCTCCAGGCATTACTCCAGGGCTCCAACTGTAATTATTGAAGAAGAACCACTGAAAATCCTGCTTGAAGATTCAGAGTGCATTCTGTTTTAACACAGTGTGGCTGTCTCTCATATGTGTCAGATAAGGATGTTGGAGTCTTAGATGAATTCCACCAGCATCCAGTGAAAAGTAGCTGTGGGAGCTGTGACACAATAATCCCTGTGGTGATCACTGTTACACAAATCAAAACTCCTTTTGTAAGGTGCAACGTGTCTAATTTTAAAAAAGTAAATGGTTTGTTACTTATGTTTTATAATTGTGAATTTTAAAAATGATTTATTAATATGTATGCATACTTGTGAGTGGGTATGTGCAATGAGTGTGGGTGTCTGCAGAAATTAGAAGATGGTATAATTCCCCTGGGGTTGGAATTCCAGGTGGTTATGAGCTGCCCAGTGCGGGTTCTGGGATCCAAACTCAGGTCCTCAGTTCATGCTCTTAACTGTGAAGTCACTGTTTCTGCCCCCAGATAAGACTTTATGAGTCTCGTGTCTCTGAAAAATGAATCTCCTAGCAATGTTGATCTATCCCGTGTATGCAAGAAGTTCCAAAGGAAGGAGTGATGTTTTTATGAGCAGTCACTACCCTAAGCCTCACTATTATTTCTTTACACATTAGAAGGCAATGCATCTGAGAAGTGGTGGGCGCTGCTTGTAGAGAGGAAAAGAAACACAATCCATCTTCAATCTCTTTGAGGCAGAGCCAGTCACGGGCGTACATGAATGAATGGGCTCCACAAAGCATCACCCTGGAGAGTGTGGGAACGGAGCCCACAGGGGAATATGGGAACTGGGGAAATCTTCAGTAGCTGACACAGTGCTATCTGCTTTCCTCACTCGTGTGGTCTCTGAGTCAGCAGCATTAGCTAAATGTTCCAGAAAGCCATCCACAAAGTACAGCCTGGGCGTTCAAGGGATATCACTCATTTCCTCCAGTGATTTTGACAAATCAGAAGCTTGAAAGCAGGGAAATCCTCAGCCTATTTCCAGAACTCTCCATCCAGCTTGGTGATTGAACATCTGTCTCCCTTAACTGCTGGTGGCCAGCCACAGTGCCCCGGAGGGATCTGCACAATGCTCCAGCACACTAGCCTGGTGTTACTCCTCGCCTCTATTTGGACCACTAGGCACCCAGTCCAAGGTGCTGACCACGTGCAAGGTAGGTGTCTTACCAGGTTTCTACACAGAGGCTACACAAGGGCTTGGGAAGCGTCCTGGGCTCCCCCTGCTCTTGACCATGGACTGGTGGGAATGGGGGAGACTTGTGAGGTTAACAGATTGAATGGGGCTTATTGCTTACCCAAAGAGGTTTGACTGCACTGCAGACTCTCCAAATGACTCACATTCACCTTGACATCACTCAGAATTTTATTTGGGATTATGGAAAGTTTTTAATGATAATAAATTGAATTTTTTTAAAAAATGAGAAGTCATTTGTTTTTAAAGGATTTTATTCAAGGAGCAAGCCAAGGTTATGAACATTGAAGGCAGTCATCAAGTCTAAGGAAAAATGGGTAACTTTTATTAAATCCTGCCCACTTTATACTACTCTGTTAGTATAATTGCTTTAATTGCAAGGATATTCTGCCACTAATGGAATGCAATGTTTTACTCTTTAGTAAATTTAATATGCAGGGAATTAACTGACAATTCAGCTTTAAATGTTTCCATCAGCAGCTATGAAGGGAGGGACTCCAGTTGCTTCTGTGTTTGTGAGCTACATTCATGGAGACCTCATTTGGCGTCATAGGAAAAACACTGAAGTCACAAACCACTTCTTACTGTCCTGGGCAAGTGAAGTACCAGGTTTATTAAAGAGAAACCTTCTGCTGAAGATGCCCTGAAACAGAAGACATATCAGGATCAGATGTTTGGAGTTGATTTATATATTGCTGGATTTGACTTTTATGAGAGATTAGAGTAGATGATTATGCCGCCTCCCCTCACCCAATACCAGAACTGTCACTTTAAAATAAACTTGGTCCTCTTAGCAATGTCATCAGGAGGCCATACACACCACACACACACACACACACACACACACACACACACACACACACACACCACAATGCTTCAGTTACACCAATTATTTTGGAAGGGTTTTTGTTGTTGTTGTTGTTATGTTTTGGTTTGGGTTTTTTTTTTTTTGAGGGGGGGGAGGTCTCTTGTAGCCCAGGCTAGCCATAAATTCACCATGTAGATGAAAGTGATCTTGAATTCCGGATCCTTTCTTCCTTCACACAGCAGATGTAGGGATTACAGATGTGCCGTGTTCAGTCCCATGCTGTGACAAAGCGTGAACTGCAGGCTTTGTGCCTGCTAGGTAGCTACTCCAAACTGAGCCACATCCCTCACTCTTAGACCCTTACCACACAATTTGCTTCCTCCTCAATAATGGCTTTTTGTTTCCTAAGGAAAGTAAATTCTTGCAAAGAGTAGAAAGTTACCATCATCCAGCAGGCCTCGTGGTGCTGAGGTGAGGAGTGGGTGCAGACAGGAACTTCTTAAAGGCTTGTTACAGAGAGAGTCAGAAGTGAGCATGTGTAGAGTCTCACCGACTCCTCTGTCAGAAAACACTTCCTATGTGGGAAAAAACAATCTCAGTGCATCCAAGGGCTTTGTCTAATGCCCCGAAGGTAGCCGATCCTAACGCTTGACATTGACTCTGCCCTATCAGATTCCCAAGAGCACACTGTTCCTGTGATCTGTGACATTATCTAAGAAGTCTTCTAGAACATGTAACCTTGGATTTCGCTTGATATTAGAATTTCTAAATGAAATCAGAAAGCATGAAATTTGTATGTTTGACTGTTTCGCATGGATTGGAGCTCTGCTAGGGACAAGCTACCTAATTTCCTTCCAACTACAAGGCCTGACAAGGTGCAACTTCACAGATGAAAGCCCTAACTTGTCCCCAAAGTCCCAACAGCTAATTAACAGCAGGGGAGGCATGGCATTTTTCTCACAGACTTCAGAATGTGAAATGAACTTTCATAGATGAAGCTCAACAGATGAGAGAGAGGGAGGGAGAGGGAGGAATGAGAGAATCTCACAAGAAAATTTCACAATGGTTTAAGTAAGTTTACAATTTTGAACCACTAGACTATCTTAGAGTTTGTGTGGTCCATAGGCCAAAGGCTGGGCCTCCCTGCCAGAGTCTTGCATAGCCACTATTTACAAGGCTAAAATGCCTTTTTTAAAATGGATTTTCATAATAAAGCCCAGTGGAAGAAAGGTAATATAAGGGATACAATACATGGTAATTTTACATAGATCTGTAAGTTCCAGAGAAGTGTGTCAAAAGAGCTCCCAAATCCACTAGATTTTGAGAAAAATATTCTGACAAGTACCATTGCCTCAGCCTTCCCAAGAACAATCTTTGGTCGATAACACCAGAATGCTTTGAAGCCCAAAGGACACTATTATCTATTAGTACCTAGTATGTGGCAGATGCTAAGCCCTGTTAGAACTCACTCATGTAACTCCCACTACCCTCTGTCCAGTAGATCATCACTCTCTCTATTCCAAATAAGGAAATGGGCTCAAAGAGATAAAGTAACAAACTTGCAAGGTCTCAGAGTTACAGAGAGCAGGTGATGGCCAAGCCCGCCCTGACTCTGAAACTCAACTTCCTTTATTTAGTTTCCCTGCCCTGCAAGATTTCCTGCAGGCTCCTCCAGGAATTTCTGAGTAAGCTGTCCTCCAATGGCCAGAAAGGACCCGAACCGGAAAACTCACATTCTCTTCTAGCAAGTGCATGCATCTTTCAAAACAGGGACACATTACTTTGGAGTATTGCTAGTGATTATGCTAACCAGAGCTCTTTTTTTTTTT
>NC_034590.1:80644713-80696859 GCF_900095145.1 Mus pahari | reverse complement strand
CACTGGCATAGCCTCACAAGAGGCCGCTATATCAGGGTCCCTTCAGCAGAATCTTGCTGGCATGTGCATTAGTATNTGGGTTTGGTGGCTGATGATGGGATGGATTCCCGGATGGGGTAGTCTTAACCAGAGCTCTTGAGTTCTTTCTTTGAACTCTCCAAGGCTTCCTTACATAGACTAAAAAAAAAAAAAAAAGATAAGTTTGCAGCTGAATCACCTAGACCCCCATGCTGGATAACTAATAACTGATAGCTAAAGCTCCCTTAGTACAGAGTGCTCAATGGGCTCAGGATCTGGAGATTTACAGCCTCAATCAGGCAGTGCAAGCATCTAACCCAGCGGGCAGTCCATGGGGGATATTCTTGGCTTGTATCATAACTAAGTTCAACACCAGCCTCACAGACCAGGGTCAAGACAATGATTCTCTGAGAGGAAGGAGAGCCTGAGAGCTGGGAACAAGGCCAGAAGCAAACTGAGGACTTTATGATTTCTTTCCAGACCTTTCCGTATCTACATGCAGAATCATGGGCGTCGCCCTTGTGGGCAGAAACAGAAACCCACAGATGAATTTCACAGAAGCCAACGAGGCCTGTAAGATGCTGGGACTGACTCTGGCCAGCAGGGACCAGGTGGAGTCAGCGCAGAAATCTGGCTTTGAGACTTGCAGGTAAGAAAGAGCTTCGCTAAAGCCAGTGTTCCTGCTTAGTGGTAGACATGGTGCCTTCTAACCTTTGTCCATTCAACCGATGTGTGCTCTTCTACAGCTATGGATGGGTCGGAGAACGGTTCTCTGTCATCCCTCGGATTTTCTCAAACCCCAGGTGTGGGAAGAATGGCAAAGGTGTCCTGATTTGGAATGCTCCCCCCAGCCAAAAGTTTAAAGCCTATTGCCACAACTCATCTGGTGAGTCAGACTCTGAGCCACTTCATGTGGCTCATTCTCTGGGTGTCTCAAGATCTGGGACCGGTCTGGGATGAGCGGCCCTGAACAGCAGCAGAAGCAGTCATGGATTATCTAAATATTACCAGATTAGGCTGTGGGGAGCAATGTACCCCTCAGAGGAAAATATTTGAGAAGGTAAGATTGAGTGGTAGGGTAAGAACAGGGGTTTGCAGAGGGTTGGTTATTACCTCCACTGCCTGGGTTTCCTATAAGATAAACAGGAAGTTGGAAATAAACAGATGTCTATATGTAGGGATACATCCCTCTGGACAAAGCAGTTGAGAAGTTAGCTATCTTGCAGAACTTTGAACTTCCCTTGAGGAAGCCTTATCATCCCATCTACAAACAAGGAAATGTAGCCGTGGGAACTTTAATCTACTCGTCTTATGTATCCATGTTGGACATTCTCCATTACTGTGATGAAATACCTGCAGCTGATCAATTTATAAAGAAAGGAAGAGCAGCTCAAACTTCTTGAGACTCAAGGTCTCAGTGTAACAGCAACTTGACCTTGGGGAGGATTTCATGTCATCACTAAGGGTGGAATGTGTAAGAGTAGAGTTATGTGTGCTGAGATTGGACACCAGAGAGGGATGCAGGAGTATAATGCATCCTAGCACCAACCAGTGTCCCAGGAGAACTCACGGATGGCTTCAGTACCCTTCATGACCTCTGGCTAGGCTCCACCCCTTAAAGGTCCTACCACTTCTTGGCATTACCACATTGGATTCTAACACAAACATTGGAGGATACACTTTAGCAGTGCTTGGATCTAACTCTGACACCACATCCTTTCCATGATCCCACATAACTCACATGTTGCACCTGACATTTTGCGAACACGGACCAATCTCCCTCTTTTGAAGGAAGATACTGAAACCTAGAGAGCAGGGCTGACTTGCAGTCATCTTCATGGTCTTGCCCATAGATCTTGGTTGCCCTAATCTAATGGCTTTCCTAAGCCATTTCTCAGAGCATTTCTTCTAACTACTACCCAGTTAGTTGTTCTATGTGTGGTAAGAAGGCTGCTTGATTCATTTCTTGTCACATATACTCATATGTCTGACTTCCTGAAGGTTAGCTAGCGAGTGGTCATATATTCACAAGATTGATTTCAATACTAATTTATAAGAGCTAAGGGATAATCTTCACCCACCAATGTCAGCAAAAATGGATCCAGGAATTCCAAGCAATTCTCTGAAGCAGAGAGCATTGACACAGCGATCTTAGAGATACCCATCCTGCTTTCTCCCTTCACCAACAGTTTGGAGTGCGTGTTTTGGGGGCAGGGAGTTAGCTACAGAGTCAAGACTTGCACCCTGATGACATGTTGCTATCCTTCTTATCCCTTCAGTGTGTCTTAGCTAAAGAGCTAGTTATCTGTGTGCCTGCCTCTCTCATCGCCCCATTCCTGTGAGCTGGTCCTGCCTCGCTTCCCCACCTGCTGGGGCACAGTGCTGTGGCGCCCATCTCTCTGACTAAACAGAAGAGAGGAAGGGGCCTCAGACTCATCTGTTTCCTCCTGCTTTTGTTTATGGTGTACTCTCAGTCCATGTTACTTCCTACACCCTGAAAGGTCAAGAAACTTTTTCAACTTCCCGTCAATGTGCGAGGCATGCTGTAGGGAGTAATGTGTCATAGGAGTCACAGCCTAACAAACAGCTCCAAATGTCAATAGTTCCTATTACTGACTGTTTTACTCTGATTATTTGCTCAAGATGGTGACTAACAGATTGAAAATGAAGCGAGAAGGATATATTTTCTCATTTGTAGTTAGTAGGTAACCTCACATACAATATTTTAGTACCATGCAAATATCCTTACCCCAAACTGGAAATGGTTATTATATAGGGGACTACAGATTAATGATTTTTCCAAATCAGTCCTCCTTTCTGTATTTATTAGTTAGCCCCCACCTCTGTCACACACACAAACACATACACATATGCATGCATGTATACACACACACATACACATGCATGTATACACACATTTCCTCCACCTTAAGCTACCACAGACATGTGATGTTTGATTTATTCAATGTGCCAAGTACATTATAATAAATTTTATACTTATTATTCTTTTTAGTCATGTGCATGTTCCAAATCTGGCATGTAGGAGTCTTCGGTGACTTCTGCTTCCTAGTAATGAGACAGACCCAGGCTCCCTTTGTACCCTCTTTGTTCCTGATGGAGAGATAACAGCTCTTTTCTCTATGGGCCTCTGGTTCTTTTGGGTGCAAAATGCTAACCAAAAACCAAGATCTGCATGCAAATTATTTACATTACTAGTCTCAGCAAGGGGAGAGAGAGAGAGAGAGAGAGAGAGAGAGAGAGAGAGAGAGAGAGAGAGAAAACATGTACATGCACATGTGTGTGAACTGTGCATTTATATTGACGTTTCTAACTCAAATTTAATAACTTACTTTTTCTGACCTCACTTTATCTTCTCCTACACCCAGAATCTTAGTTCTTAGTAAATAATACATCTTTCTTGTGCTACAGAAGTTTCAAAATAGCAAGGCAGTATCTTTGGGGGACAACTCTATTGAGTAAAACTGAGGGTTGCTTCACCCTTTCCCCCACTGCAGAAGAAAGTTCTGCAAGGACAGATGATCAGGGAACTCTGTGGAAACGCGATTGCACAAACCCTGCCCCCCACCATGAAAAGAATCGAAGAGGTTTATTTGTTTCTGTTTGTGGTTTGTTACAGGGCTTAATTTTATTGTTTCAATTTTCTCAAATACAAACAGCATCAACAGGCAGCTATTCAAAATAATCAGGGATGTCCAACTCCTAATCCATCTTTATGCATGTCTTGCCTGTGCATCTGTTTTGCACATAAAGAAAGGTATATGGGATACTGTTTACTTTCCTCACGGAAAAGCTGGAATTTCACGCACTACTCTGTGCATAGCTTTCCCATTTACAGGCTTAAAACTAGTCTGGGTCGACTCACCGACATGCTTCTAATTGTTAATGGCTGTGTTTTTAATGTGCTCGAGTGGCTGTCTGTATAGTCATTTATTCAGCCTGCCTTCTCTTGGTGGACTTTTGGGCTCTTCCTAATCTTTCTAAGTTTTAGGAACCAGACATTAAATTCTTCTATTTCTGTGCAGTTGGCTAGAACTCTCCTTCTCTCCTCCTGGACCTCCTCCCTCCCTCTGCATCTGGCCCCTCCCCTCTCCCTTCTCCATTGGTAAATGTTACTCTCCGGTTTGCCCTACAGCCTTTGGTGACTTCTCACAAAATGTAGCATGCAACATGTGATATCTATTATATATAAAGATAGAATGCTTGCAAAATACACGTGAATATGGTTAAAGAGGGTTGTGAACCCCAGCAGAAAATGCCCTCTCCTACAGAGTAAACTCCAAGCCCTTTAGCTTGGTAACTTGCAGCCTTGATACCCTGGCCAGGTCTGTCTTTCCAGCCTTGCCTCATGCTTGCAGGCTTTCTCCTGCCAGTCACACTGTTGTCTAGAGCCACACTCTGCCCCTGTTCGTTTTCCTGACCTGGCTGTGCTCACCCACTTCTACGTTCTTGGATCATGCACATCCTGCTATCCCGTTCTCTCCCTACAGATGAGCCTGCTCTGTATCAGCCACACTGGGTTTCTTGTTCATCGAATGGGCTCAGCACAGTTGAGTTCCTGCTCTTGCACCTTTTGCTTTCTTCCAGTGTCTGCCCTAGATCTCTAGTGACTGGCCACTTTTGAACACTAGGTCTCAAGTTAAGTACTGTCTCCCCAGGAGACTTCCTCTTGTTGCCCTAACCAAGGATGCAGCCTTCATCTCCACCCTTACCAGTTTAACTGACACCCTGTTTAAGTTTTGTTTTACTATTTATAATATTCTGAAACTGTGGGTTATTTATCTTTTATCATCTCTGTTCTCCCAATGCTTCAGAGGCCTCTTAAGAGCAGGGATTATGTCTCTGGCATCTAGAGAGCAGGCCTGGCATGGAGATGGTACTCTGTTGTATCTGTTGAATAAGCGCCATCAGCTTCCCACACTGCACCCTGTGTCATGCCAGAAGCAAGAGGTGTATGCACTTTATGTGCCAGTGTTTTAGAACCCAGCAATGTCTATTGAGTTGTCTGTGTTTTCTTCCCTTGCTTTAAAATGTTGATTCTCTGAGGGCAAGACCAAAGAATGGGAAACAGGACTAAAGCTTCAAGGTGACAAAGGTCAACGATGATGTTTATTTGAACAAGGCTGTTTTCAAAGTATCATGTATAGAATAAACTACTGACTTGATGCAAGTGTGGTCAAATACTTTATTGGCAGTATTCCATAGACTTATAACTGGTGACTTATTTAACTTTCAAAGGTAAATCAACTTAATGAAACTACTTATTTCATAGCTACAATTCTGGCCAGTAGCATCCACTGCTATAAATAATCAGGGCTTTAAAATAGATGAAAATTTGTATTGTAAGATACTGTGCAGCTCTCGCATTTCCTAACTGTGATTGAGCAAGAGAACTTGATGTCTATGATCGTCAGCATCTTCCTGTGTAAATGAAGCCTTGATAAATGCTAAACACCTGGTACCACGGCTGACCCAGAGTAAAAAAGACAACAGATGTGTTTCCTAGCAACTCTTCTCCAACAGATTGGAAAACACTACGTACCTCCCTCCCCACTCCCTCCCTGAGCACAGAGAGATTTTATTTTAAATATGGTCCTAAAGTGGTATCTCATGTACACCCCCAGTTTTTCCCTTCTCTCTTTCATTTTTCTTTTATCTTTCTCCATTATCTTCTTTACCAAATATTCATTGAGCGTATACGATATGCCAGGCACAGAGGAAGGACCATTATCATCAAATCAGAATAGTTTCCTGCTGCAGGCAGTTCATGATCAGTCCCTAGGGGGACAGAATGATGAGAACAAGATGACAAGATCAGGCACGGACAAGAATGTTCAACCAGAGACCCAGTCTAGAGAAGTCTGGCAAGGCCCAGTAAACCTGACAGCTGAGGAGAATTAAGTCAAGAGCAGACAGGGGTTGTATGGGTGGGAAAGGCGTCACAGAGAAATTCAGGGTGATTAAGGAAGTGTAGCAAGAGCTGAGGGCTGGCAGGATAGCAAGGCTTTGGGGAGGAAGCCTGAGCATTTGAGTCTCTTAGTCTCATGATGTTGGCAGGGTGGGCTCACAGAAGGCCTCATTGACTTTCAGTGGAGGCTGATGTTGCAGGACGCTAAGGAAGGGAGTTGAGATTAGATTTGAATCACGGTGAGACCTGGGATCTGACTGCAGTGAGAGGCCTGGTGAGGTCCTGCTGCCGACCTTACTTTTCCCTTTCCTTGTCTTTCTCTGGACAGACACCTGGGTTAACTCCTGCGTTCCAGAAATCGTTACCACATTCGACTCCATGTTGGACACTCAAACACCCACAACAGAGTTTTCTGTCAGCAGCAACGCCTACTTGGCTTCGTCCCCAGACTCCACAATGCCTGTTTCTGCCACCACCCGGGCTCCACCTTTGACCTCCATGGCA
Source organism: Mus pahari (assembly GCF_900095145.1). NCBI lineage: Eukaryota > Metazoa > Chordata > Mammalia > Rodentia > Muridae > Mus > Mus pahari. Next base: position 80,690,411 of record NC_034590.1, on the reverse strand, counting down.
CGGAAGACAAAAAAGATTTGTATCACGGAAGTTTATACAGAACCTATCACCATGCCTACAGAAACAGAAGCATCTGTTGAAAGTGGGGCAGCATTCAAGAATGAAGCAGCTGGGTTTGGAGGTGAATGTCTTCTGGGACTGCATGGGCACAAGTGACTGTAGCCAACAGACAATGCACATCACCCAGTACATCCCCAGACAGAGTGCTCAGCACCCACCAGGCACAAACAAAAGCTTAACAAAAGCTCAACTTCCACAGACTCTTAGAGATAGCTTTGTAAATAGCTTCAAGGGCCAGGTGACACATCATGAGCATTAAAGAGCTTCCCTGATGAAAACTTGCATTTTCACAAAATAAATAATTATCCTTTACTATAGATACAAAAGTACATATCTTCATGGCATGTGACTTTAACTCAAATGCCAGTTTCTCACATGGACCTGTGAGATTGATTTCAGAGCTTCAAGAAACAATTTACCCCACTCTTCACGTTGCAATGATAAAGGAGACATAAAGATACACACACACACACACACACACACACACACAGAGCAAATAGAGGGCTGGTGAGTTGGCTGGGTGGGCGACGGCACTTGCTGTCAAAGCCCAACAACATAAGTTCAATCCCCAGAACCCACGTGATGGAAGGAGAGAACGGATTCCCACGAGTTGTCCTCTGACCTGCGCATTTAGACCACGTCTCTTTAGAACTTGCACCGACCCACCTACACACATGCACACATACAATGCAAAAAATAAAATTGTGTGTGTGTGTGTGTGTGTGTGTGCATGATTAAAATAGTCACAAAGAAGGGTCTTCTATACTGTTTCTTATCTATGTCCCATGTAAAGGTGAATCATTGCATGTACAGACACACACATGCAAGCAAAAGACCAATGGACCCTGTCTTCCCCCAGGTGTCCCCACAGCCCTGCTGGTGCTGGCTCTCCTCTTCTTTGGTGCTGCCGCTGTGCTGGCTGTTTGCTACGTGAAAAGGTGAGGTTGCAGGCACGTCTCTAGTCTTGTCACCTTTGCTGTGCAACTAACTTGTGCTCTTCCATGGTTGTCATTGGCATTTGGTCAAAATGGAGATGGTACCCCTTTTAGACATCACTACTACCTGGCCTTTGCACATGTATGTCATCTAGACAGTAGATAATGGTCAGTGGGTGTCAAACTCAAGAGATGAAAACGGAGAGGTCAACAGTTAGGGAAAATCTTCGACTGTATTTCAGTTGGGGTTCTGGGAGGGTCATGAGGACACCCAAAGTCCAGCCTATGGGTACTGTTCAATATGAATGAATCCACTAAAATTCGGGAGTGATATATTTGAGTATACCTGTATTAGCATCACTGTGAAGTAAGGGTGCTTAGGGGATTGTTCTGGTCTGTCCCATGGTAGACAAAGTCCTATTCGTTGTGATGTGTGCCACCTGAAGTCTCTCCTTGTGATGTATGTGTACTCCTACAGGTATGTGAAGGCCTTCCCTTTCACAAACAAGAATCAACAGAAGGAAATGATCGAAACCAAGGTTGTTAAGGAAGAGAAGGCTGATGACGTCAATGCTAATGAAGAATCAAAGAAAACCGTTAAAAACCCAGAGGAGGCCAAGAGTCCACCCAAAACTACAGTGCGATGCTTAGAAGCTGAAGTTTAGATGCAAGAGAGTGGAGAAGGTACACCCGAGGCAAGTTTCATGCCCCGGAACCAAAGAAGCAAGCCACTGTTGGTTCCTGCAGAAAAAGACTGCAGAGTTCACCAGAAGGAGCCCTCCCCTTACTGCAGTCTTCTCTGGACTCCACCCTCTGGCCTCCAACCTTCCCACAGCCTCCCTAGCCTTTCTGTGGCTCACAGCAGACTAGAGAGTGGAGGGCACTTTCAAAGCACCAGGTCCTAAAACAGCTCCTAAGCTCACACTCAAAGATAGGCATCCAGGTTGCCTGACCCCCGATGAAGGCCAGAGTCCCTGAGACATGGCCACCCCTATAGTTCAAAATCTTCCCACAGGGAAACACACCACCTGGCTGTGCTCTTTGGAACCAGGCACATGTAAAATAAGGAAAGGAAAACAACGGAAGGTCATAGAGAGCCTGGGTGACTGAGACTTAATCTCTGGAAAGCCAAAATAAACAGAGCATGAGATGGAAGCTGGGGGGCCCAGACAGCAGCCTGGTTGGCAGAGACTGTAAATGCAGGCTGGGGCCGGGAAGCCTCTCAGGTCATTGATCTGCATCACTTCTAGAACATAGACACACTTTCTTTTCTCTTTACTGTTGCTGATGTTCTCTAGAGACACGTTTATACACGTTTATAAGAAACCTAAAAACTGGAGAGTCCAGGAGCTGACTCGGTGGTAAAGCACTTGCCCGGCATGTACAAACAAGGCTTCCAGTCCAATCCCCAGAATCCACCCACTCCCAACACAGAAAGAAACAAACACAAGTATGCATTTCCGTTTTTACTTGAATTACAGGACCCATAGCTGAGAAAACAACTACGTTAAAAGGTAAAAAAAGAAAAGTACAAAAAAAATGTTGTCAGATAATCTACTACAAGCTGAAATGCTTGGCACTGACAGTGTTACAGATTTCAGCTTATGTTTGAAGTCTGGGATACTTTCACAAACATAATGATATATTAGAGGGACTCAGTCCAAATATGAAGTTTACTTATGTTTCATGCACACCTTAGACACTTAGCCTGGCGGTAATTTCAGACGAAAATTTAAAAATAACTTTCCGCATGAGATAAAGTTTTGCAGTGTGGCATTTTCCCCTGGGGACAGCATGCTGACAAACAGTTTCAGGCTTGGTAAAAGTTTAGTTTTCAGATTTTTGGTTAAAGCTGTGAGGAGCTATGTAAGACATGACATTCCATAACTGATATTACTCAACACATACTCATGTACAGTGGAGTGTGGGCTGAAGCTAACATTTTTTCCAGCTTTGATATCCCTAGCTTATCTACTTCCAAACTAATTTTTTGTTGCTGAGAATAATCCATTCATTTTCTCTAATACAGCAACTACTTCAACCATAATTTATTATTAATGTATTTGAAAGTGTATTATTACCTCTATGTACCAACATATACACTTTGTGTGCCTTTAACAATGCATTACCAGCTCTCATTCTTTTCCAGCAAGAAGAACCTGAGAGGAGAAAAAATATTTGTGCCCCCAAACAAATAAAGCATTTAGAAACATCTTTACTTTTTTGTTTCTATAGAGACACTGTTTGAGTAAAATTTAAGGAATACATCATAACCTTTACTTAGCAAAAGTAAAAATGGACACAGAAATACATGTATGACCCAGTGAGCTGTCTTTGATTCAAATGGTCTCATTTAAATTGGTCAGTGTCACGGTTTTAATGTGAAACATCTCTCACAGCTTTGTGTGATTGAACATTTGCTCCCCCAATTCTGCTGCTCTAGGAGGTGTGGACCCTTTAGGAGCTAGGTTTTACATGGAGGAAACAGGTCTGGGGTAGGGCTTTAAGGTTTATAGCCCAGGCATTCTTCCCACCCTTTCTTTGCTTCCTGGTCCACGGAGACATGAGCCTGCAGCCTGATGCTCCTGTTGTCGCAGGCTCTCCCTGCTCCCACTACCGTGTCTTCCCTCTGTGATGAGCCATACCTTCAAATGTGAACCAGGACAAATCTTTCCTTTCTTCTTTGCTATTTGGTCACAGCCGTGAGACAATGGCTACACAGTCAGGTTCATACACTGCATGCAGCCTGTTACTTGAGGCTCAGGTCCTACAACACATGAGAGGCAGCAAGGGATTAGCCAGAGAGCAAGAGTGAGAGTGAGAGCAGTCGTCGACTTTTAGCCTTGATCTTGGAAGTGGTAACAATAATAAATAGGTCAGAAGTAAGTGTCTATGCTCAGTGCACTCAGAAAGAGAGGCACATGCATACCAGGAAGTGGGGAGCTTGGAGAGCCACTTAAGATTATTGTCTCCTACTATAGTTATGAATTCTTCTTGTTCCCCTGTGCAGTTTGCTTATGTTGCCATGCTAGCATGTGCCACCTTGCATTGTTATAATTGCATACATTGTCTTTCCTTTCATTCTTAACATCTGTGCAGATACATAGAGATGCCACATACAATGTAAGCTCTCAGAAGGCTGGAGGGCTGGCTCAGTGTTAAGAGCATTGGCTGCTCTTGAAAAAGATGTAGGTTCTGTTCCCAGAACCCACATGGCAGCTCACAACCGTCATCAATCCAGTTTCAGGGGATCCAACACAGTTGTTTCATCTCTGAGAGCACCAGACATGCATGTGATGGTACACAGACATACATGTAGATAGGCCTGCATACATATTAATAAAAATAAATACATTGCTGTAAAAATAAAGTAGGCTCTCAGTAAATGCTCAGTGAGTGACTGTGTAGAGACCAGTATTAAGTGCTAAGAATATTTTCTATAAAAGCAATTTTTCCTGCTCCCCTCAGTTTTGTCTTGATGGCTTTCCCGTGGTGCAGAATGCAGCTGTCAACTAACCAAAAGGATAAATTAAGATGATTAAACATGACCTTTTCTTTATGGGTTGACATTGACTTACCTCTGCAATCAAGAATAATCATGGGCAAAACTTTGATTTTTTTTGGGGGGGGGTGTTACATTTATGTGTATGGAACTGGTAGGCATTAGAGATAAAGTCAGAGACAAGGAGAACCTGATCCCAACTTAGATGGAAGTAAAACGTTGTCTTCCCTGCTTGGAAAATTCCAATGCAGATAGATTAACCAAAACACAATGGTGCTGTCTCAGAATGACAAGAGTCCAGTGTTAAGCTGAGGTTTGCATCTGTGTGGAGGAAGAGTTTCGTTGAGTCAATCAGAACTGACTAATGAGGCTTGATACATGGATCTTTAACTCCCGATGTATACTTCTCATTATGAATCCTGCTTAAGTCTCCAGCTATGTGAACAGAATAGCTTCATCGGAGACCCTGAAAGTGGGTAGGTGGTGGTGGTGGTGGTGGTGGTGGTGGTGGTGGTGGTGGTAGTGGTGGTGGTAGTGGTGGGGTGTAGCTGGCTGATTTAACACAACATGGAGGAGAAAAGGAAATTATCCTGTTGTAATGGCTAGACTTCCTTTATTTTCCTCTCCCCAAACTATGGTTTGAGAGGTACTGCTATGGCCTTCTTTCCCCTGGATCTGTTAAAGCAGATGCCCAGCCCTTCTGGCTTATCTGAAGTCAGAAGGTTGCTCCTGGAGCAATGTACCAATCCTTCAGACTACCCACCAGCATATTACTCAACATGTTCACAAGCCAATGTGCTTCATCCATGCAGTATTGAGTTTCCCCACTGTCCTCGGCCTAATTCTGCTCTGCTCACTGCTGTGCCTTCCACAGAGCACACCAACTATCTCTGATGGTTTTTCTATTTCCCACTAAGCACTATGACCCCTTCCTCTAGTTGCCAGTTCCACTGACCCCACTGAACACAGCTCCTACATCCTCCTGGCACTTCCCACTGACCTTGCCAGACTCCACACTGCTTCCCCGGCACCATCCTAGATATCACAGTGCTTACTCTCAGATGACACCTTTTGCTTGGAGATTGATGTCACTTCTCCCCATCACCACAGAGTCCACTGTCATCTCTTCAGTTGGTATCACTGACATCAGCACTGACACTTGGATCTTGAAGCCAGTTTGGTGTGAAAGTTGTTGACTTCTGGTGCCATCGCTACAGTTTGTTCATGCCTATATGAGCTCCCCTTTGTTAATGTGGCAATGCAGGGTTGGATTTCCAACGACATACAAGAATTGGCAATACATAAAATAAAGCTAGGAATGCATGAGTTCCCAAAGGGTTTGAGAATAAGATCTAAGGGCTAAGGGCAGACCATAGTGCCCATAGTGCCCTACACTAGAGTGTAGAAGCATGCAAAAGAAAGGATGGACTGGGATATAGTGGGATATAAAAACCCCAGAGGGCAACATCCTAGAAGATGGCAGAGATTTGATGGTTTGGTGTTTTCATTGTTGGTTTCCCCCCCAAGACATGGTTTTTCTGGGTAGCCCTGGCTGTCGTAGAGCTCACTATGTAGACCAGTCTAGCCTTCAACTCAGAGACCCTCCTGACTCTGCTGGGATTAAAAGAAGTTGCCACCACTGCCCAGCCAGGGGTTTCATCTTGACCATGGATAACTAGTTTTTCTGTGTTCTACCCTGAGAATTGAAGGTGATACTATATACTGTGAAGGAGTATACAGAGTGGTAGCTGGGATCTCTGGAAGCTAACCCACTTTCATCCACTTGCTCTGTAGTTCTTGGGTGCAACGTGTCCTACCCCTGGATCGCCGTTTCCCTCATCTATAAGGAATGTTGGAGCAGATGATTGTTAGTCAGCACTGTCAAACTAGAAGTTTCATCAATTACATGCAGGAAGTTGATAGTGTTTGCAACTCACAGTCTTCCACAGTATTCCCACAGTCCTGACACAGATGTTCAGTGACCTTACAGACTGATAGGAGTCCTAGGACATACCTCCCTAGAAAAAAATATACATTTCAAAAGTCAAATGCGTCTGAGCATCACTGTATTCACTGTGAGTGCATTCAATCTCATATCATCATATCATCACTGAGTGGAAAATTCCTAAACTTTGAAGCTCTTAATACTCATAACAAATTACATTGTTTATTGAAAAAACAATCTTTCGTATAGGAAGATGAACTTGGAGACTTTCTTCTGTAATTCTTATGATCTATCTATCTATCTATCTATCTATCTAACTATCTATCTAATTTCCTATAAAAGCATTTCAATACCTTTATTATATGTAAGATAAATATTGCTACAGAATAACCTTATGACAGAGGATGGTTAATCATTTATACTTTGTGGTTGATTTGGATAAGAATAGTCCCCATAGATTTGCAGCCTCAAAGGAAGAACAACAATATGAACTAACCAGTACCTCCAGAGCTCCCTGGGACTAAACCACCAACCAAAGAAATCACATGGTGGGACTCATGGCCCTAGCTGCAAATGTAGCAGAGGATGGCTTAGTCGGTCATCAATGGGAGGAGAGGCCCTTGGTCCTGTGTTGCCAGGGCCAGGAAGTGGGAGTGGGTGGGTTGGTGAGCTGGGGGCGGGGTGGAGGGGAAACCAGGAAAGGGGATAATGTTTGAAATTAAAATAAAGGAAATATCAAATAAAAAAAGAAAAGAAAAGAGCCATATGGAAGCAAAAAAAAAAAAAAAAAAAAAAAAGCCCCCATAGGCTCTTATATTTGAATGCTTAGTCAGTCATCATGGAGTGGCACTATTTTAATGGATTAGAAGGATTGGGAAGTGTGGCCTTATTAGAGGGAATGTGTCATTGGTTTGAAGTTTGAAGTTTTGAGGTTTCGAAAACCCACTCCAGGCCCAGAGTTTCTCTCTCGGCCTGAGGGTCAGGATGTAGCTGTCAACTTCCTCAGTATCATGCATGCCCTCATGCTCCCTGCCATGATGATGATGATGGACTAAGCCTCTGAACCTGTAAGCTACCCCCTAGTTAAATACTTTCTTTCATAAGAGCTGCCATGGTCATGGTGTCTCTTCACAGCAATAGAAAGTGACTAAGAATATGTTTATAATAAAAATTATTAATAAAATAGAGATCTTATTTTGTTTGTCTTCTGGGTTCTTCATTATGCTTATGCAAACATAAAAAGGAACTTGTCATGCTAAGCAGCAGCTGCCTAGACTGGTCATTAATTATTGTAATATAACTACCACGTTAAATCACCTCAGTCTTGTAATCTCTCCTTTATTTCAGTCTTTGTGGTGCTCACTCTAAAAAGGAGTACAGGTCCCACTTTATAAAACTGTACTTTATAGAGACCGTTTTTCTCTGACTGGGCTCAGGTTAGACAGAACTATGAGCCTTTAAAACATGAAGAAGCTACATCTTTCCCCCATAACTTTTTGGGAATGTAGTTGGCATATAATAAACTATATATGAGTAAGGTGTACAACTTGAGAAGTTTTCATATTACATTCATGTCTGTGGTGTCATGCTCTAAGACAGTGAACATAGCCAATACCCTAAAATGTTTCTTCTTACCCTTTGAAGGTTTGGAGGACTTGTGTTTGAGTCTGAGCCAAGGCTTGAACATGCTAGGCAAGTGTTTTACCGCTGAGTCAGTCACCTCTAGTCCCTATTCTAACACTGCAGTGTTTCCACCTGACACCATCCGCTAAGCAACCACTGTTCTGAGTTTGCCACTAAAGATTCCTGGGGGCGGGGACTGGTCTTGAATTATTTTGGAAGGTCAATCTTCTTTCAGCCTAAGTATTTCAGGTTCATCCACATTGTTAAGTGTGCCAATCATGTATTCTTTATTATTGCTGAGTAATATTCCATTGTGTGACTTTACTTCAGTTGTTTTCCATTCACCTGTTGATATGTTGTCACAGGGTTTCTACTGCTGTGAAGAGACACCATGATCACAGAAACCGTATAAAGGAAAACAATTCATTGGGGCTGGCTTAGAATTCCGTGGTTAAGTTCATAATAGTCATGATGGGAAGCATGGCAGCACACGGGTAGACATGATGCTGGAGAGGTAGCTGAGAGTTCTACATCTGGATCAGCAGGCATCAGGAAGAGAAAGTGACACTGGGCCTGACCTAAGCATCTGAAACCTCAAAGCCCATCCCCAGTGACATATTTTCTCCAACAAAGCCTTATCTATTCCATCAAGGCCACACTTCCTAATAGTGCCATTCCCTGTGGGCCTGTGGGGACCATTTCCATTCAAACCACCTCAGCAGGTATCTGATGTTTGTGTACTACTAGTCTTCATGTGGATCTATTCTAGAATCAGGATGACTGGACTATGTGGCTGGAATGTTTGTGCTTAGGTTTTAAAGAAATGGCCACAATCTCTTTCCACAATGATTGTATCATTTTAAATCCACAACAGACAATCTGAACAGAGTTGTTCAGCATCTTTGTCAATATTTAATACAGTTCTTTTCATTTTAGCCACTGTGGTGTTGTATTGATAATTCACTTTCCTTCTAATTTGCATAATGGTCTCAGACATCATTTCATGTGCTTATTTGCTATCCATAAATCTAAAAGACTAGTCTAGTCTTTGGCCATTTAAAAAACTGCGTTTTTTTGTTTTTGTTTTTTGGAGGGGTAAGAATTGTGTGTTCTTGAAGGGGGCTGCAACCCTGTAGGTGGAACAACAATATGAACTAACCAGTACCCCCTGAGCTTGTGTTTCTAGCTGCATATGTAGCAGAAGATGGCCTAATTGGCCATCACTGGGAAGAGTGGCCCCTTGGTCTTGCAAACTTTATATGTCCCAGCACAAGTGGGAGTGGGTGGGTAGGGGAGCAGGGGCGGGGGGGGTATAGGGAACTTTCGGGATAGCATTTGAAATGTAAATAAAGAAAATAAAAAACATAATACAATAAAAAAAAGAATTGTGTGTTCTAATTAGAAGTCCTTTGTTAAATATATTTTGCTTTTCCGAAGCCTGTGACTTGCCTCTTCATTTTTTGTCCTTTTTTACAAGAGTATTTAATTTTATTGATTTTTGTGTATGTGAATATTTTGCCTGCATGTGTGTGTCAGCAGCAGCCTTGAGCTACAGAAACCTCCAAAGCCAGCAGGGGCGTGGGGCTCCGTCTCCAGGCAACGCGCGAGGGCGTGGCCTTACGTCACTGAGGTGCGACTGGTTTGCGGGCCGCGCCGCTGCCGCCTAGCGGGTTTAGCTAAGCAGCGGCGGAGGCGGTGTCCCTGGCGCGGGGAGAGCGATGCCTTGAACAGGGTGAGCCTTGCAGCGCCGCCCCGTCGCTGTGTCCCTTTCCAGCCGCTCCACGGTCCCGGAGCAGGGAGTGGAGGCCCGGGCAGCACCAGGGTGTGGAACCGGGCTTCAGGGGAGCTCGGGTCCCCAGTCAGGGCCTCGGCTGCGGGCTTTGGGCACCGATTCCAGGGGCGGGTGGAGACTCTGGGTCCGCCTTGGTGGCGGTGGAGACACTGGGTCCGCCTTCGCGGTGGCGGTGGGGACTCTGGGTCCGCCTTCGCGGGGGTGCTGAGGAGAGTTTTCAGGGATCAGCTCGAGCGGTTTTGAATCTTGGCGCTGGCGCACTGAGCAGTTTCGCAGTTGGTTAGCAGAGCAGATGCGCCAAGGAGAGGCCGAGGGGCGGGGGCCGGGGCCAGGGCGGCAGGGTGGCCACGGGGCAAGGCTTCTGAGGGGAGAGCCTGGGCCCGTGGTGTCGGCCAACCCTCCTACTAGACCCGCCCCGGCAGTGCACCCGGGCCCTTGCTTGTCAAGCTAATTGCTACCTTGAGAACCGACATTAAAAAAAAAAAGTTTCCTTGCTAATCATAATTGTAGGGTAAGTTGCCTTCTGTGTGCAGTTTCATTACAAAAATGTGGGGTTACTGTTGTTGGAATTTGTCTCCAGCTACCTTCATGCTCTTCATATTCCGACCCAGCCCCATTTCCTGATGCCCAGCATTTCTTGTCCTTCTGGCATACATGTAGCTCCAGTAACACTCCCAGTTGCTTTTAGTCCGTGCTTCTCAAACTAAGATGATCTTTTCCACACCCCTTTACCGTGAACTGCCATCCTACCAGTGGTCCGGAGAGTTGTCTTTGAAAAGGGATGCCTTTGGGATTCAGAGCCCTCAGGACTTGCATGGATTTTGCTTTACCCCTTTTGTACTGGCTGGTTTCGGTTTCTGTCAGTTTTCCTCCTTAACGTGATTGTGTTTTTCAAGACTCTGTTATCTTTGTCATTTGGCCTAAGGGAACCATATATATAAGGGACATATACGATATATATTCTCTGAATATATCTAAATTCTTTTAACTAGAGGAAGTTGGTTTCGCTTTCAAAAAAGGTAGAGAAGGCGCAAAGAGAATTTTTTTTCCTAAGTCAGAGTGTACTTACTACTTAACACTGGTACTGTTAGAACTCCAGCAATTACACAGTACTCTGCTTGTTTATAGGTTTTCAGGTTTTATTTTATTTTATTGAGATTTCTTTAGTTTTATTTCTCCTCCTTAATACCTTTGACCCCAGAACAGGCATTCTAGATTCTATACCGACTCTGACCAGACTAATCATTGTAATCATCTGTGTAAATTTAGAGTTTGTATAATTAGTGAATAATAAGGTAAGTAGTGCCATTTGAGCCCCAGTTGTAGAACTTAGTATGTATTACTAAGATGGAAGATGTTACAAAATTTAACAAATTTCAAAGGTGCCTTTGATACTGCAGTCATTGTTGGCTAGTCATCTGGTGTGACACCAGATGTCAGCCTTAGGTCTGGATAGACTACACCTAGTGGCCAGCAAGTCCCAGGGATCCTCCTGTCCCTCCCTGCCACCCCCTCCACCCCCCACCTCCTACCCCCACCCCCGCCTGGTACTAAGATCACAAGTGTGCCACTGCACTGTCTTTTCACATGGGTTCAGGGGTGGAACTGAGGCCCTGGCGCTTCCTGGAGGCCCTTTCCCAGCTGAACTCTCCATCCCTCACCCAGTTGTCTTGCACTTTGATGGGCTCAGTTTCCCTCTGTGTCATTTCTGAATAATTTATGTTTCACATTTTCAGGGAGTTCCTTGGGTGAAAATTATTAGTGATGCAGTTGTGATTCTTATAAGGAATACTTGAACTACAACATCTCATTTGTTAGAAAAAGAAGCAATTAACTGTATGTGCCACCCACTGAAGAATGTGGCATATTCTTGGAATCCTTGATGTTCCTGTGATTTTCAGAATAACAGCTCTTTCTTAGAAACCCCCAGGCTGCTGTTGGGAAGCACATCTCTGTCTTATAGAAGAGGTCACAGCTCTTTGAGGAACCTTGACCACAGACTTGTATTTTACTGAAATTTATTGCCAGTGGTTTACAGGTTTACATATTATGTCTGTAAGCAATACTACTGTTCTGTGATATGTATATATATACATATACATATATATATATATGTATATGATAACTTTTCACAATTTTATCCATAAATACAATTTTAACTGCTGTGTCATGTTAGTGTGAATGATTGAGCTAATAAAAGAATGCTAAATGAATGATAAAAAAGTATTTCTATATTGACTAGAGAAATACTATATACTTATCTACTACGTAGCCAAGAGCACAGGTGTGTGTCATGAAGACTCAAGGGGGAACTGAGTAAAGTGACTTCATTGGATGATACATGCCGTTCATATATAGATGAACAACACTGAAAAGGCTGGCAACTGAAGAGTGGTTTCAGCAGATTGCTTTTGTGGTTACTCATCTCAGTGGCTCCATACGACACATAAGTAATCATATTTTTTTAAAGATTTATTTATTTATTTATTATATGTAAGTACACTGTAGCTGTCTTCAGACACTCCAGAAGAGGGCGTCAGATCCTGTTACAGATGGTTATGAGCCATCATGTGGTTGCTGGGATTTGAACTCCAGACCTTCAGAAGAGCAGTCGGGTGCTCTTACCCACTGAGCCATCTCACCAGCCCCAAGTAATCATATTTTTACACTAGTGATGAAATGGTTAATATTGCTTAAATGCAGCATCTTCCCTCCTAGCCAGTGTGAACACCTTTGTTCCATCCCCTCAGGTAGGCATGAGTCACTGAATCAGATTTCTGGATATTAAGTGCAATTACAGGAAAACAATATGCTGCCTCACACTATAAACCAAGCTTGCCATTCAAGGTAGGGTGCCAGGGACACAAGGCAACATTTTCTAATTCGAGAAACAACAAAGGCTTTTTTTCAGATGGATTTTGATGAGCAGTGTAGGGTATTAAAATAAGACACTTGGGAATGAGAAGTCTTTTAAGGTACAAACTTTTTGAAGCAGTAGCAGTCATGCAAAAGTACCTGCCTGTTTCCAGAAAGGAAGATGTCTTACAATCAGAGATAGGTCTCAAAGCCAAGAGAAATCAGTACAAACTTCCCTGAGTAACTCGTTCCTCGATACTTTCCCACACTTAAGAGCCCTACCTCCAACTCTGTTGTCTTGTCATCTTTTCACAATTTACTCATCTTTGTCCAGTGAGTATCTGTGCCTTATTTGTCTTGTGAAGACTTCTCCATACAACATGCATAGTTTTCTCTTGTTATTTCAGTTATTCTTGGGAACAGCTGGAGATCCAAAAGTAAAGGAGGGGACTGTTACTTCCCTACCAAGTTTAATTCAGTTGTCATGAGTTCTATTAAGTCTTGAGACCATTTCAGAAGTTTAGTTTACTTTGTTAGGTAATATAGATGGAATTGGAAGTATCAGGCTGGCTGATTAGTCTGTTTATTAAGCGGATACAGCAAAGCTTGAGGAAGTTAAGCTTCATTTTGAGAGCAGTTGTTCTCAACTTTGCTAATGCTGTGACCCTTTGACACAGCTCCTTATGTTATAATAACCCCCAACCATAAGATTATGTTTGCTACTTCATAACTGTGTTTTTGACACCATTACAATCATGGAAATATCTGTGTTTTATGATGTCCCTTTGGGGTTGAGAATCACTGGGTGTCTATAGACATTAATGCCTCTATTTTGCACCTGGAAAATTCTCTGTGCCACTCATTAGATGAACTTCCAATCTTTAAACATTTTCATATTATGTCATTGAGAAGTTCCCATATGTTACAGCAGTCCTTCCCATTGCTGGGTGGCAGGGCATTCTTACAGTAAGTCTGGACTTCCCTCTGTCCTTATTGGCTAACTTGCTCTTTGTAAGCATGTAAAACTCTCACTTCCTCTTCCATATGACAGCTCAACAAATATTTGAACAGGCTGTTGTGCTGCCCGGGTCAGTGCCTGGTTGTACTCAGCTACAGTAAGTTGACTTGTTTCTGTTTCGAGACCCGAGGCTTGACTATGTTCTACTCTTTTAAAGGTGGGACTGCCTTAAGCTGAAAAATCAATCAATCAAACAAACACCCTCCTGTTTAACACAGAAGAGTGGGAGGCTCCTTGCTGTAGACATCTGCTTCTAGCAGGAGTTTAGAATTATTTTGATATCTTTGCTAGACCTATTATAATGCTATTTTAATCTAAAACCTCATGATTTCTGTTTTTGTGCTGCTTTAAAACACATCTTACCTTGGTGCTTTTGTGCAGTCAGCTTTTCAGAACATTCAAGAATTAATATCTTGCTGTATTGATAGACTTAGCAGTCTCTTTATTCAGTAGATATGGTTTATTCATTCTAGTTTCTGTCAGCCAGGTTGGGCAAGCATACCTAATCTTGTCTTCCAGTTATCTAAAAAGTTTTTTTAAATATCCATCTTGATTTTGTTTTTTTTTGTTTTGCTGTCAATATCTTACTTCTCCAAGTAGCCCCAGTGTGTTTTATTTCCCTCAGAGGGACTAAGATCTACCTATCTCGGATGCTTTTGGAGACCTCTGCCTAAAGTGTCCTCCCACCATTCCCTGACTGTTACAAACCCAGGCTATCTTTCTGGACTCAAATATTTTCCCAGAATTTCTTTTCTAACTCAAGACCAGTATCTTTCACTCTCTTCCACGCTTTCAGGGCACCCTGTACTTGTTTGGTTTAGGACTTGTTGTTTTGTAATTATATACTTATTTGTATGACTATTGCCCTTCCCCCAACTGTGTTGGGTGCCTGACATACACAAGTACTGTGTGTGGTGCCAAGAACCCTGTCTTTTCAAGTTGGCTCACCATCTTGTCCCTAAGACATAAGCACCACACACAGTACTTGTTAAATATATATTATTTATTTATTTATTTTTAGTTTTCAAGACAGGGTTTCTCTGTGTAGTCCTGGCTGTCCTGAACTCAATCTGTAGACCAGGCTGGCCTTGAACTCAGCAATTGCCTGCCTCTGCCTCCCAGGTGCTGGGATCAAAGGTGTGCACCACCACACCCAGATAACATAATTTTCAGAAAGACCATGTATGACAGTCATTTCCAGCTGGTCTGTAGACATTTATTCATGGTATTTCCACACATATGAATCAGAACATGAAGAGTGAAGCCAGCATGTCACTTAAATATGTATATATATTCCTTAAGTGGGAAGTTACTGGTTTTTTTGATAGGGTCTTCTTGCCACACCCTACTTTTCATGTTATAAGTTGTGTTTTTTATTTTTTCTTAGGTTTTGAGAATTTGGGAATTTTGGTTTGGAAACTGTCCTTGCTTAGAATAAAATGGAGTTCAACATTATTGTATTTAGAGATGTTACTAGTTTGTGCCACCCAGGAACCAATAAGGTGAATTCCCTGGACACCTTCTCTAAGCTGGGAATCTGTTTGTTTGTGTTTGTTTTTGTTTTTGCTTTTCGAGACAGGGTTTCTCTGTATAGCTCTGGCTGTTCTGGAACTCACTTAGTACANNAGGCTGGCCTCGAACTCAGAAATTTGCCTGCCTCTGCCTCCCAAGTGCTGGGATTAAAGGCGTGTGCCACCACTGCCCCGCTAAGCTGGGAATCTTAATAGTTCCTTTTTGGATATACTTGGTACAAATTTGTTATACTTGGACATACTTAAAATGTAATCTTTTGCCTTCAGAGATTAGGTTTTAGTAGTCTGGGTTTCCTTTTTTTCATTATCCCTCTACTACAGTATTTATTGCTCCCATATATGCTCAGATCCAATATAGTAATGAGAGAATTTTGTTTTAGTATAAGTACACTTTTACTATATTTAAAGTAACTTTTAAATAACCCTCAGTACATTAAATTTTAATATTGAAAGTGATACATATTTATGGTCATATACTTTGAAGTCATATTTTTAAATGTTTGTTCATCTTGTGTGTATGTGTGTATGTGTCTAGGGCTGCACATGCTACAGTGCATATGTGAAGGCGAGAGGCAACTTTCAAGAGTTGGTTCTCTCTTTCCATCCTGGAGATGGAACTCAAGTTGTCAGCCGTGGCAGCAAGTGCCTTTGCCACCTTGCCAGCCCTATATTTATATTCCAAGCTATAATGCCATTTTTATTAAGTAATAAAGCAAGTTTTTTTGCTAAAATTCTTTTCTATGTAATTGTTACTAATTGCTTTATGTGGCAAAGGTGTTAATTTGAGTAAAAGTAAAATATTTTTTTAATGGTGATGAAATATTAATGGTAAAGGAAATGGAATTTCTTGAGGTGAGAGTTCAAAGTTCACATCTGTCTCATACCATGGACTTAACCATTTCTTTACTCATAGAATAGGATATAGAAATACATCTACCCTATAGGATGCTGTGAATAATAAATGATGTCATGTATGGAGAGCATTTAGTTTGAAGTATGATATATAGTAAACAGCCTGGAAGTGTTCTTAGGAAAATGCAGTCACTTGACTGCCCCCTTCCCCATGTGTTTGGTAGTTAAAGACCCATCCCTCTTCCAATATCTTAATCATTTAGCTGTATGATTCTGAAAAATTAAATCTTTAAAGACTATGGTTAAATACATTGTATGTCAGATTCATTTGAGTTGACTGAATCCCTCCTTCAGGTGCTTGTAATTTTTCTTTGCTTTTTGAAGGGTGGGTGTACTGGATATTTTTAAGTCAACTTTACCTAAACTGAAGTCATCTGAGAAGGAGGAACCTCATCTGAGAAATTACTTCTATAAGATAGGGCTGTAGGCAAGCCTGTAGGTCATCTTCTTAATTGGTGGTCAATGGGGGAGGGCCCAGTCCATTGTGAGGTCACCTGGGCTGGTGATCCTGGGTTCTATGAGAAAGCAGAGTGAGCAAGCCACAAGGAGCAAGCCAATAAGCAGCATCCCTCCATGGCCTCTGCTTCAGCTCCTGCCTCCAGGTTCCTGCCCTGCTTGAGTGGCTGTCCTGACTTTCTTCAGTGATTAACGATGATAAAGAAATGTAAGCTAAATAAACTCTTCGCTCCCAAGTTGCTTTTGGTCTTGGTGTTTCATCACAGCAATAGTAACCCTAACTAGGACAAAGTATATTGGTGGTTTTTTATATTTATGTAAAATAACTTTTGCATTGTATTTAACAGAAACTATGTGAAGCAAAACTCTTTTTGAATTCTGAAAGACATCATTTCACCATGGGACAACAAATTTCGGATCAGACGCAGTTGGTTATTAACAAGTTACCAGAAAAAGTAGCAAAGCACGTCACCTTGGTTCGAGAAAGTGGCTCCTTAACTTATGAAGAATTTCTTGGGAGAGTAGCTGAACTCAATGATGTGTAAGGCTTCCTCATTTTTATTCTGTTTTCCCTTCATATTGCCCCTGTTTGTCATGACTGTAGGAGGTAAACACATGCACTGATGGTGAGAATGAGCTTTTTAGCATAAGTTAGAAAGTACTACATTGACTGTCTGCTCTAAGCAGACTTCAGTGTAGCTGTTTTAAAATGTGGGAAGGGAACAGAGGGATGGAGGAACTCAAAATGATATTTAGAATACAGGCAACAGGTATAGGGAAGCAATTCTAAAATGTACTGCAGCTCAGCCGTTGTGTAACAAGAGACTAATTGACTCTTGTGTAAAAGTACTTGCACTTAAAGGAGCACATAAACAGAAGAGAATTTGTCACTATCACTAAAGGAAGCATCCCAGTGTACCAGTGTGTGTGGCCGCCTGCTGTTCACTAACATGCACGTGCAGCGAGGGGTCACTTTAAGTCTTTTCACCTCTCCTGAGTGAATCGCTGTCTAGGATAGAGTGCCAATTTCTCCGCCTTGAACTTAGTCTTTCTTTATAGAGTTCACCTCAGTTTTTGTACTGATTGATATAGAAGCTTTTAAAATACAAAGGGCTCTTTGCCCTTGAAAGGCCTCAGTCCCCTAAGCTTTCTCAATATTGCTGGTTTGCTTCTGCTGTGGCAGATAGGTGGGTGACACTTTTTCCTCTGGTAGCACCTACATCTACTTTTCTTTATTCTGTATCAGTCTTCTGTCTGTTTGGGAGTTTAATTACAACTTGCCTAAGATATTTTAAATAATATCTTTAAAAATACTTGTATTTTATTTTATGTGTATGAGTTTTTGCCTGCATATGTATGTGTACCACATGCATGCGTGGTGCCTGTAGAAGCCAGAAAAGGGCACTAGATCCAGTGGGAATGGAGTGACAGACTGTTATGAGCTGTCATTTGGGTGCTGGAAACTGAACCGAGGTCGCCTGGAGGGGTATTCAACACTTTTAACCTCTGAGCCATCGTTCCAGCCCCCTTAAGTAATACCTTAAAGGCTCTCTCTAGCCTTTTCAGTCTAAGCAGTTCTCACTGAGCACATAATATACACAACGCATTGTGCCAGGGGTTTGAGCATTTTAACTGATTAACCATTTTAATTGATTACTCAAATATTGATGGCACTTCCAACCATCTCTGAATTGGAAGTTTCTTCCATTATCCTATATTCTTATTCAACCACCTCAAAGCCCAGGACCAGTATATACAGACTTGTAGTAGTATAGTCACTGTTAATAACACGCAGTGATGTGTATGCACCGGATCAAGAGGCATTTATGACATAAAGGACCTACCTACTAACGATATGAAACATGTTAGGTGAGAAGATCATACTTTCTTTATGAACATAGCTGTATTATTTTCAGTCAGTTATGAAGGCTAAAGGATAGTTTTAAGGTTTTATCAGGAATTGCTTTCTTTTAAGAACACTGAATTTTACTTATTAAAAAAGGAAAAATAGCTTGTTTCTGAGATCATATTGTAAGGAGTAAAACAGGGCTGAGAATTTAGTAGTATCCGAAGAATTGGGTACTTTATTCTTGTTCCAGCTTTTTAAAAAACAAAAACATTTATTTATTTTGGGGGCAGTGCACATGTAGAGGTCAGAAGGTAGCGTGCTAGAATTGGTCTCTCCTACCATGAGGGCCCCAGATATTGAACTTAGGTGGTCAGGCTTGATGACAAGGGCCTTACCAAGCACTGGGCCGTTTCTCCCTTGCATTGTTCCAACTCCTAGGAATTTAATAACTTTGCCATCTTTTAGTCCTTAAATTTATATATGTAAACTTGGATTATTTGATTCTAGGAAAAAAAACTGTGTCCTGTGATATCACCTGTGTGCTTAAATTATTGGGTGACAGTAAAAATACATTCCTTTTACTTATTTGGCACAGGATATTTGAGTGGGTTTGAGGGGTTTTGTTTTGTTTATTTTTGATGGGTTTCTTGTTTTGTTTTGTTTCTGTTCTAATAGTGTTGAGAAACAAACCTAAGCTCTTGCCAGTGTCTATACACTAAGCAATGCCAGCACTATAGTTTGAGACTCATTTCCATGGGCTACAGTTGAACATTTTATAGGTGCAGTGCTTCCTGCTGCTGCCCTCCAGTCATGAAGTCAGTCCTACAGAGGTGTGGCTTGGTATCCAGGAAACAACTGGAAGCTGACACCGTTGAGCTGTTTCCCTGACTGAGGCAGGTTGCTTCACTTAGCTGGAAGGCACTTACTGTTTGCAACTGTCCTGCTAGTGTTCAGAGAACAGTCAGCAGTAATAAAGGGAACTGTAGTTGGTGTCGATAGCAAGATACTGAAAGTATTGTGTGGTCTTAATGCTAGCATGGCTTGTAACTACTTCAATGAGGAAAGGGCAGTAGAACTATACTTAGTTCCACAAGCTATTTGTTTTACCTGGCCAAATTCAAAATTACTATAAATTAAAAGCTTTCCAAAAGGTATGTTAGTGTGGTTATGTAACAGGACCTAAGCAAGAATATGGTATTTCCACAAGACTGTGTAATTTTGTGTACACTTAACCAGTAAACTTTTACTTAAAGTCCTAGGTTTCTTGGGCTATGTTTGTCAGTGTTGTTCTTGCTTGTTTTCTTTTAAGAAGCACCTCATGTAGCCCAGGCTGCCCTCAAGCTCTCCTTGAACTCCTGATCCTCTATCCTTCTAGCTGCCAAGTGCTGAGATCACAGGCAGGTGGCATTGCGCCCAGCCTTGGACTAATTTTTTTCTAAGCATCTTTTTAGACACACACAGAACATTGAAATATAGATATGGAGATGAGTATTCCACAGCTTTAGATTTTAAAAATGACAGAAACTAAGTGTGTGTTCCGACTATTCTGTTCCTGTGCTATAGGAGTCTATTTATTTTAATCACTTCTTATTTCCTTCTCTGTTGGAAAGGGTTTCTTGAGTCTGATTTCAGAGCTCTATTACCTTTTCATAAAAATAACAATTGTGCTTGCCTCTTTCAGAACTGCTAAGGTAGCGGCTGGCCAGGAAAAGCATCTTCTCTTTGAGGTACAACCTGGGTCCGATTCCTCTGCCTTTTGGAAAGTGGTCGTGCGGGTGGTCTGTACCAAGGTAAGATTGGTAGAGTCTTCTGCTTTAGAGCTTATACTGTCTTAGTAGTTAGAGGCACATTTAATAATGTAATAGATTTTGTAAATAAATGTCATTGATTTGTTAGTCTTATAAAGGTTAGGGGTGGGGGGAGGTGGTAAGTGTGGTAGTCTATATATGCATGTGTACTTTATGGTCGAGGCCAGAGGTTGACATCTTCTGATGCCCAGAATTGATATCACATAGGTGTCTGCTTCTCTGTCTTCACCTTTCTTTTTTGAGGCAGGGTCTTTCACAGAACCTGAGGCTCATTTGCTGTTCTGTCTAGACTGGCAGGCCATGTACCCCACCCCATGCCAGGATCTCATCTCTGCCCCCCAGCACTGGGCTTATATTATGTGCACATGCCCATGGACCCAGAGTTTATGTCGTTCCTGAGTCCCTGAGCTTGTGTCTTCATTCCTGTGTGGCTGGCATTTTACTGACTGAGTCATCACACAGCATCGTTTGATAATATTGCCTTCGAGCTGTTTGACCTCTCACTGTTGTTTATTTGCTAAGTCACAGAGATTATGCAATCAGAGGAAGTAGCAATCAAATTATGCCCACCCTCCAACTGTCTTCTGAAGCTTTAGCTTGCTGTGGAGCCCTCAGAGGATACCATAGTTAGCTCTGAGATGATACCTTAAACATTGGTTATCTCAGGAAATCATTTGTTTTGAGAACATTGGATTACATTCATGTAAGAACCATCTACCAGAGAGGTTGTAGTGATTTTGAGTTATGGATTGGACCTTTTATGAGGGACGTACTATCTTGTAGTTTAGTTTTTGTATTGTAGAGAACTGCTAAAAATATCATGGAAGCTGTTGCAGAAAGAAAGCTTCCTGCTCCCAATAAGTTAATTAGAATAGCAGTTCTTAGCCACAGGCCTTTGAGAACAAATGAGTTTTATTAGCTCTCCTTCAGTCTCAACCCTTCTAAAAGGTAAGATAAGTCATACAAGCCGTAATTTACACAGTTGTGAATGCCTGAAGTCCATTCCTAACCAGTCAGACTGCCCAGATGAGTCACTTAGCAGTCTGAAATATATTTTATAGATAATACTCTGTTTATGGACATGGATGGAGTCTGCTATTGTTATGCAAATCTTGAAGGATAATAGGTAGTCTGAAGAGTTAGAGTTATCTCAGAAGATGATTTAAGAACACTGGATTTCATTCATTAATTTCATTTAATTAATTAAGGAAAAAACTTTTATGATATAATACATATGATTGTGTGTGTGTGTGTGTGTGTGTGTGTCACTAGAATGAATGGGACAATAAACTGAAAGTAAATGTTAGTGAGTCACAGACCCTAGAGATTACCTTGATAGTCTGTCACATTCCCCTAGGTCATTGTCAGTTTTACCTCTGCTGTGTTTTACTTCTAGTTGATTCAAGCAAATATGTGAGCAATTACACCAGGAACCCAGAATGCAGGCAAATGCCATGTCCTTAAGGAAACTGTTCACAGTTCAGGCCCCTATCCCTTCTGCCATAGACTCTGCTAATCTCCACACCCCCTCCATATTCTAGTTTATGCAGCTGTGAAATGCCTTTTCTGAAGCGCAGCTCTCCTCAGCTCACTGACCTGCTTAACATACTTCAATCCTTACTGCCTACAAATCTCCCTTGCTCCTGTATGTGGCATTTGTGTCTCCTAGCATATGACTCCAGACTTCTTTTCTGCTCTATTCACTATTCCTTCTTGCACTCTGTATGCCCACCAATGTTGAATTGAAAGTGATAACTTTTAGAATGCACACCCTCTGTTCACTGAGTTTCCTCAACTAGGATGTCTGTTCCTTCTGTCACTTGTGAGGGTCATCAGCTACAAGTCTCATGGCACTCCTTTTAAACTAGTTTAAACAAAAGCCATTTCTTTTCTCATGCATCCACAAATTCTGATATACTGTTTCCAGAGCTGGTCACAGGGCCAGCAGATCTCCATAACCCATTGGTCATTATTCACTGATACCCATCCCTCTCTTATTCGTGGAAAGAATGATTGGTTTAGATCAGACTAACCAGTATTGACTCCTCAGACATTTTAGGGAGTGGAGAATGCCTGACTAAAAGCAGGCACGCGCCAGCAACTGAAGTGGAAACAGTCACTCTTGCGTGTTCAAACTTGATCTCCACAGGCCCATCTCAGATACCATCTCATCTGTCATCTCCCTTTACAGGAATTCTCTTGCCTCTTATAAATTCCAGTAGCTCTTGGTTTCATAGCTAACATAACAGTATTAAGAGTAGAATGTCTGTTCAGCCTCCAGCTTCCCTGTGGCTCCCTGGGCAGGAACTGTTCCTTGCAGTTATGTGTCATGGCTGAAATACTGTGCTTTGCATCCAGCAGCTTGTTCTGGATGATAAAACCTGTTGAAGAGGCACCATCCTTTGCATGGCCAGGGCTAAGGCTTTCCTTGAGTTTGATACACGTTACCTAAATTGTATTTACTCTCCATTATTTCATAAAATACTCAGTTTACAAGGAAGAGACGTTTATAAACTATAGAAAAGGATCAGATTACAAGGGTGTCAGGCTTCTGATCCTTTGGTTTCCTGCCGCCCCTTTCATGACAAAGTTAATGTTTGTCATGAAACATTATTATAATATAATATTATTATTAATCAAATTCTTTTTGCCCCAAGCTTTCACTGTTACTGTATTGTTTAGTTTAAATTACTGTACTCTATTAAAACACTTTCTAAAAATAAGATTCTAAGTAGAAAAATATAAATGTTAAAGACAAGACCATTAGATTCTTTATTTGCATTTTGTTTTGTTTTGTTTTGTTTTGTTTTGTTTTAGGGGGGAAGCTGATCATTCAAGGAATTTTTTTATTACATTTCTTTGCAAAGGATCTTCCAAAAGCCAATACTTGGCTGAGAAAAAGTGAAATCTAATATGGAAAATGACTTGAGACTAAAAGTGATAAGTTTCTTTTCTTTATCAAAAAAAAAATTTTTTTTTGAATGAATAGTCTCATTATGAGGCCTAGGTGTCCTGAAACTCAGGGCTCTGCCTCACTGACCCAAGTGCTAAATGTACAAGGTGTGCATTTGCCACACTTGGCTTGAGAGCTGCCTATTTATTATTCTTAAAAAATTATAAACATTTGTGTTTCAACCTCTGAATTTTTAGTAAGGCCTCTCTTGTCTGTCTATATACTATTCTAACTATACTCGTAATATTGAGTTCATTTTTTAAAAAAAAATCTTAAATTATGTTTACCTGGGATGATTTGTGGGTATGGCATTAGAAAAGTTATTAGAGTAATTAAAAATTATGTGCTAAGGCGACTGGAGAGATGACTCAGCAGTTAAGAATATGTGCTGCTCTTGCAGAGGACCTGGGTTCAGTTCCCACCACCTACATGGTAGCTTACAACCATCTATAACTCTGCTTCCTGGGAATTCAATGGCCTCTTCCAAGCCCCTCAGGCATCAGGCATTCATGTGGTGCACATATGTACATGCAGGCAGAACACTGATACAAATTAAATAAATAAATATTTAAAACTCCCCAATTTATGTACTGAAGTGACTATTAAGAAAACTTAATGAGGCCTGGAGAGATGGCTCAGCAGTTAAGGGTACTGACGGCTCTTTCAGTGGTCCTGAGTTCAATTCCCAGGAACCACGTGGTGGCTTACAACCCATCTGTAATGAGGTCTAGTGCCCTCTTCTGGTGTGTCTGAAGCTACAGTGTACTCCTACATTAAATACGTACATACATGCATACATACATCTTTAAAAAAATTTATAAAAAGATCTTCCTCACTATATTTTTTAAAAAAGAAAGAACAGAAAGAAAACTTCATGAGAGGCCTGGGAAGAATGAGTTTAGTCAGCAAAACCTTTGCCATACAAGCATGAAGATTTGCATTTAATCCCCAGAACCCACAGTTAAAAAAAAGAAAAAAGAAAAAAAAAAAGCCAGGCATAGTGTTGTAGACTCAGCACTGGGGAGGCAGCGATCGGAGGATGCCTAGGGCTCCTGGCCAGCCAGCTTAGTGCAATTAATAATTTCCAAGCTAACACAGAGCCCTGCATCAAAAAAGAGGTGAAAGGGGTCCTGATGCCCAAGGTTGACCCCTGCCCTTCACACGTGTGCCCACACATAGACTATACCTACTTGTGTGCATGCAGACAGGTCTTCATGAAGTGTGTGTTACACCTCTTGTGCATAAACTAAGACCGTGCAGCCGTCTTTCTTCTTTAGTGCTCCAGATAACCCATGTTCAGAATCCAGGTGCTCTCACCGTGTCTGCTCCACTCTCACTCTGTTCATGGTGGCCATCACTTCTCACCAAGGGTGTTCATTCTAGTCACCATCCAAGTGCTCTCCCTGCTTCTGTTCTGGCAGCCATCCCTCTGTATCCTCAGCACAGCAGCTATTCCTCATCGCATGTGAAGTGTGAAGTAGATCGTGTTACCTTTTGGCTCAAAGCATTCCAGTGACTTCCTGTGTGCTTGTAATAAAAGTCAAAGTCATTGTTGAGATCAGCCAAGTTCTGTATTTCATCACTACCTCACCTTCTAACCTTGCATCTCATCACCTTTCCCTCTGTCTCACCCACTTCCAGCTCCTTGCTGGATTCCTTGTGCTTCTCACTAGGTGCATATCTGCCAGACAGCCTTTACACTACTGAATACTGGAGCTGTAGTACTTAATCCTCAGGTAGCACCTCTTCTAGTTCTTACATGTCCCCTTTACCTTGAGGCCTCCCTTGCCCCTCCCTCAGCTTCCCTCACCCTGGTTTACCCTTCCACACTGATTTCCAGCTAACATCCCAAGATAACATATGTGACTCATTCCAGTACCTCTTCTAGTTCTTAAATGTTTGTTTTTACCTGGGAACCTTTCTTACCCCTCAGCATCCTCTCTCTCTGCCGTGTCTGATTTCCATGCACTAATCTGTGCTTTGTTTTTCTCCCTATCATGAAGCTTGCATGTAGCAGGGGGTGCTGCGTTATGCACACTATGTCTTTAGTTCCTGGCACATTGTACATCATAACTATAATACTTGCATTGTGGACACTCAGTAAATAGAACAGTTACTGTATGACCCATTTTACTAATACAGTAAGATCCTTATATGAATGACCCCATACTTTATTTCTTCTGGATTGTGCAGTTTCAAACGAACACTGGCCCTCTTTCCTCACCTCTGAAGGCTTATTCTAAAAGCTTCTGTAAATCTCCTGTCATGTTCCATTTGTTCTTTGTACCTGGTCTTAGCTATTTTGAGGGTTCTTCTTTTTCCCACCCTTTATTGCCACTCTACCTCCCATTTTCACCCCTTAACACTAGATGGGAAAATACAGATAGAAGAAGAGAGAGAGAAATTAGGAAAATCTCTGAATCTAATTTCTTTCATTTTGTTTCTTCTTTGACCATGGCTACTAATAAACTACAGCCAACCTCCCTAAATGGCCAAAAACTCACCCCAGCTTTCTGGGCTCTAGCATCTATGTGCCCTCTGGAAGGTTTCCAGAATTCCAAACATCATATCATCACAGAAATTATCTACAGCAGGCAGAACCGTGCCTCTGCTAGAGCACAAGGCAAATCATAATCAGCTGCTGCAGACAATCTGTAGCAGCCCCATACCCCACACCTGGGATTATAGTAAAAACACTTAGAATAGTTCTGTGTTCTTAAAGAAATCAAGTCACTACAGCACTCTACTCTGTGTATGTTTTTTAATTAAAAAGAAACTTGTATGTTTGAATCTCTACATAGATATTAGCTTCTCAAGATTTAACCAAGTATTTGATCGTTAGATATAATTCCACATTTTCATGATATGAAATCTGGTCCATTCTTGAGTCTCAATTATTTTCTACTTTCTCAGAGAATAAAAAAAAATGATAAACGGTTATAACCTTCATTTTCATCCACATACTACTGTGAAAATTTTAAATATGTGTGTCTGCCTTCTCACATCTCATTTCCATGAGCACATTTCACAGTCTTACAGCTTGCTGCCACTGCCTCTGTTCTTTGTCTCTTTGAGACAGCCTTGCTATGATCCCGCCTCCTGGGTCCTGGGCCTGTTTGAGTGGACACTACCACACACAGCCAGTCCATCTCTCTACATTGTTTCTAACCTTGTACTTTCATTTATTTTCATGCACGCATAAGATTTCTCAACTTCTGTCTCCATAGTCTTTGGATATTGTTGTTACTTTTTTATTTATTTGTTTAATTTTGAAACATGGTCTCATTACATAACCCAGGCTGGCCCACAACCCATTCTGTATCACAGACTGGCCTTAAACTTGAAGCAGTTCTCCTGCCTCAGCCTCCTGCATGCTGGGATTATAGGAATGTACCACCACTCTTAGCTTCATATAGACCTCTCTACTTCCTTGTCTGCTAAGAAGTCGCCTCTCCTACCTGTAATCAATCTGATTATCTCAAGCTCTTTAAGACTATCATACCCTCATTCAGCCAACTTAGTTTTTTCACATGTGTCCCACTCTGATTTTCTGAAGTCTTCTGAAAGTGCTCAGAGATACAATCTATGGAAGATCTCCAGCCCACTGGTTCCACTTCATTTGTGAAATTGCAAAATTCAATTGCTTTTTGTAGTTTAATGTAGCATTCTGGCTTTAGTTTAAATGTACAAAATAGAGCATAAATATATACAAGAAAGGGGCTTAAGAAATAACTCAGTTGATAGAGTGTATTGCATTTGATCCATAGAACCCATGCTTTTAAAAAAAGCCAAGCATTGCAGGACTGAGGAGGCAGAGACAGGTAGATAGATCCCCGAGGCCTACTGGTCTGTAAGTCTGATAGGATCCACAAGTTCCAGGCCAAGTAAGAGAACTTTAGACAGACAGCCAATTCAGACAGACATTATTACAGTATCCTGAGGAACAATACCCAAGGTTAACCTAAGGCCTTTACAAACTCATGCACACACAAAAAGGAGGAGGAGGAGGAGGAGGAGGAGGAGAAGGACAAGTAGTTATTATCATCCTTCCAGTTGTCACAGAATAGCATAAATAAATTCTTTATTAAAAATTATTAGCTTGCAATGCAGGAGCTAGACCTAGACCCCCTATACATTTGTAGCAAATGTGCAGCTTGGTCTCTTTTCCCTGCCATTGGATTTCCTCCTACTTGCACTGCCTGGTTGGGCTTCAGTAGGAGAGGATGTACCTAGTCCTGCTGGGACAAGATGCTGCAAGGTGGAGTGGTACCCAAGGGAGGGGCTTCCCTTCTCTGAGGAGAAGAGGAGGGAGAAATGGGGGGATTTGGAAGAGAGGAAGGAGGGAAGATGTGATTGGATGTAAAGTGAATAAAAAAAGAAAGAAAAAGGAAAAATTACTAGCTTGTAATGATAGTACATGCCTGTAATGCTAACACTCAGGAGGCTGAGGAAGGGGCTCTTCAGTTCTAGGCCAGCCTGGGTGACACAGCAAGCAGATGTCTCAAAAAGAATGGATTAAAACACCAAAGTGAAAAGTTTCAATAATCTCTAAAATTAATTTCTCAACCTCGGGAAAGTCACCTGATGTTTTCAACCTGAGATAGGTAAGTACTTGATCAGCCTTGCAAGGTTATTTTAGATGTCAGATGGGAAAATGTAGTAAGTTCTCTGGTGAACCGCACGACTGAAGAAAACGTGTATGTTCTTTTATTTAGACTCCCATTTTTCTAGGTATATTGCACACTGTAAAGTCTATTTCCCAGGATATTTGACTGACTGCTGTGTGTCTGTGTTCCCCTCTCCCTTTGTTTCTCCCTTTGTTTCTAGATTAACAAAAGCAGTGGCATTGTGGAAGCATCGCGGATCATGAATTTATACCAGTTTATTCAGCTCTATAAAGACATCACAAGCCAAGCTGCTGGAGTGTTGGCTCAGAGTTCCACCTCTGAAGAGCCTGATGGGAACCCATCCTCAGTCACATCTTGTCAGGCTAGTCTATGGATGGGCAGGTGTGTGCGTCGCAGTGCAGTGAACAGGCAAAGTGCTAAGATCACAGTATGTTTTCCCTAGTGCTCTGTGACCCCCTCAGTTCTGATGTCTCAGCCTGTCACAGGCAGGTCAGTTTTAGGCTTGTCTGTCCTTCTGTTCATTTCAGTCCCAGATTCCTGCAGCGCACAGCAGGGAATGTGTGTCAGCCCCCTGTCCAGGAACCCACTCTGCCTCTCACACTTGGACAGGAAATACCTTCCCTTTAACAGATTTTTAAACAGAGCCCTTTATAAAATTAGGTCCAAGAATCTGACAAAATCGTTTCAGAAGTTATTTAACTGGAAGTTAAGTTTTTAAATGTTGCCTTCAGGCCTTGGTGTCTACTCAGGGAAGAAAAGCAGTGGTGCACATATGAACACTGCACAGCAGGAGGAAGTGACGTCGGCTGCAGTTTGCCATGACAGTGCCTGTTCCCTCGGGCCTCATGTATGCTGTTCCTTCTGAGCCCTCCTCCCATGCTTTCAGTGTGGGAAAGCTCCCACCTGTTACTGCCTGATGATGTGACATAATTCAGTTTGTAACTACCTCATTGGGAAAAGGCCTCTATGGCTCCAGGCATGCTAACATTCTGTCTCACTGTGACTGGCACTGGTTGGTGTGATGCAGAATCTGCATCAACTGTGTCCTCCTTAGAAGTAGGAGTGTGTCTGACAGGAGTTTCATTCTATTGCTTCAGTTACAGTTGCATTTTCCCTTCACTTGTAATCAACTGGTCTCCTCATCCTGACGTGTAGTTTCCATGCGGACCTCACTGTTAGGTGTACTAGTGAGCTATGTTCCCAGCCTGCTGTGTGAGTGTCACAGTGCTGAGGCAGTGCTTAGGCCTGTCAGAGGTCTGATTTTTCTGCTCTTTCCTCGTCTGACTTCAGAGTGGTAATCTTTTTCTAAGTGTTTTGAAAGCTGAGAGTGGTTTTTTACTTGCCTCTGTAGCCACACCGCAGCAAGTAAAAAGTTCCTGTTGCGGTCGTCTTCAGGAAGGGGGTGAAAGTGTGACTCACAGACTGGGAAGGCAGTGCCAGCTGGTTGGGTGAGCCAGCGTTTGGTTTCATGTGTTGTGAACCTCCAGTGGTACCCTGGGACCCAGGTCATAGAAAAAGGCTTTGCAAGGAGAGTCTGGGGGCTCTCTCCAGCTTCCCTTCATGTTAGATGTATAGTTCTATTAATGGCTAGAGTTTGTGGAGTGCTTGCAGTTCATTAAACCCTAACAGTGACTCCACGGGAATACAGTTGATCCGATGAGGAATCAGGTTTAGAAGAATAAGTACATGACTAGACCCTACATAGCTGAGCCCATTGACACGTTTAGCCCATTGTACTCAGTGGTTTGGAGGAGGAGCTAGAGATTGGCCAGCTCTGTGGTGCTCCGATACCACTGATTCCAGGAGCTGCTCTGTCTGTGCTCTGCACTGTCATGTCTGAGCCATAGTTCACCAAATGGAAGGAAGCCAGCTTGTACTTACAAGTTGCATTACTACTAGCCCCCACAGCTCTGTGAGACTCACTGCCTCAACGAAGCAATCTTTTTCTCACCCAGATAGCTTTACTAGTGTGCAAGTTTCCTTTTCCCTTTTGCCTCAGAGTAGTCTGGCCCTCTGGAGGCAGCACAGCAAAGGCCCTAGATCCAACTGGCCTGTGCTCGAGCCTCCACTCTTCTCTTTCATCAGTTCCTCACTGTTTAAATAGGATGAGAGCGATGGCATGTGCCCCAGAGGACTGTCGGGCAGTTAAGTGAGTTAGTAGATGGGACGCACAGAAGGTGCCCAGCACGCAACAGTATGTGTGGGCGAGTTACCTGTCACCATTATTAGTAAATCATTAGTGTCCTTGAGTGCAGAGGCCATGCCCTCTGGAATTCTACCCAGCAAGTCTGATCTCTTCTGCCCTTCAACTGTTTGAGAACGATTCAAATTCCCGTTGAGCCTTGCTCTCCAGAGTACGTGCGCCAGCCCTTCTGTGTTTTCTCTGGAGTCTGATACTTAGGACACTCCGGCCATTTCTCTTACAGTGCCGCTGTAAGGCCCTGATGAAGAGACATCCGTATGTCCCTTATGGCAAAGAAATTATATACTGATTGATTTCCTGTATGTAAATTTAGTATGCTTAAAATGGGCTGAGTTATTTCAGAAAGACTTGAGTGTGCAATTTTTATTCAGATTTAGTTTTCTTTAACCTGTACAGGATTTATCTTTTATAGTCTTTAGAAACTTAACATTAGTGTTTCTTCCCTAATATATTTGCTATGCCCAAAAGATGGTAATTTTGTTCTGACTTGGCTCTGCATGTAAGTCATTCTGTGATTTACACTGTGGGTGTTTGCTGGCGCTTTGTAAGGCAGTGAGACAAAGTAGGAAGCACATGCACAGAGACTGTCATTGTCCAGCTCAGTTGTCACACTCAGGGTGAAGCAGCTGACTGATGAGGAGGAGTGTTGTATCTGCATGGACGGGCGAGCTGACCTCATCCTACCCTGTGCTCACAGCTTCTGTCAGAAGTGTATTGATAAATGGTAAGTTATCCACTGCCCTTGGGGATAGCAGAGGTCAGCTGGGACTGTGACTAAACAACTGGAAACACAAATACTTGAGTGTTAACCATGAGAGCTTTGCTTTCTAGTCCTCTGAGTAGTCCTCTGGTATGCTGCCCCCTAGCTCAGTGAAGTGTGGGGACGCAGCATGGCTTTGACACATGTCCCGATGCCTAATTTGGATCTAGAATCAGTTTTCTTTTTTGTGCCCTTTGCCCCCATAATTCTCTATATGTGTGTGAAGGAACCAAATTCTCAACTGTGGAATCTGGAGGGTTATTAGGTCAGCTATTTAAAGTCATTTTCTTACAAGATAATGGGATATTTAAGAGAATTTATAATGACATGCAGTAAGCTATATGTATCTAAATATAAATGCTTTAATTTATGTGCACACTCATGAAAGCTGTCACAACATGAAGAGCAGACCCCCCAGAATCACCTGAAGCCTGGTTCTTAGGCAGCAGTTAATTGCTTTCACTTGCCAACAGTACTTTGGATTTGCTAGACTTTTTAAAGTAGCACCACACAGAGTGTTCTCTCTGTTGTCTAGCATCTTTCAATCAGTGTAATCAGTTCGAGATTAACCATGGTGTAAGTGCAGATAAAGGCTTCTCTGTTTGTGGACAAGTAGTTTTATGGACATCTATTTTGACTTTTTCTTGGGTGGCTACCTCAGGTCATATAGCAGGTGTTTCTCAAGAAATAGCCAGCTCACTCACAAAAGAAGTCATACTTGTTTAAAAGGTTGTTTGATTGTTTGTTTGTTGGTTTGTTTGTTGAGACAAGATCTAGCAGTGTAGAGATCAAGAAGGCTCAACTGGATCTTGTGACAATCCTCCTGCCTCAACCTCTCAAATTTGGGATTATAGGTGTGTGCCACCATGCTTGGCTCCTTCTCATCTTTTTTGTGCCCTCTCCAATACCATATAGGAGTCCACTGCCTTTGCCTATGCTAGTCAGCCTTGTACTCAGGTTGGGCAGTGTCTCTGTGGCTCTCCCTTACATCCACTACTGGCTGCCAAGTTGTCATCTGTGCATCTTAAGTGATGGTCTAGTCAAGTCTCTGCCCATTTTATTATTGGAAGTTATTATTTGACTGTACATTTTTTCTCTCCTTCTATGGCTTGTCTTCTTTCTCTGGAGAATGTCTCTAAAGGAGAAGTTTTTGTTTCATTGAGGCTAAAGTTCAGTTTCTGACAGTGACCCTTTCTGTACAATCTTTTCCTGCTCCAAGAGCATAGAAGTTATATCTTCTACAAATTTAGAGTTTTACATTTAAACCTCTACTCCAGTTTTATATAATTTGCTGAAATATCATCTTTACTAGCCTTTGAACCTTTTTTGAAATCACTTGTTCAAGTACATGTCAGTCTTGACTCTTCTGTCCACTGATCTATTTCACTCCAGTCTCACAATGTCCTGGTTCCTGCTGCCGTACAAGTCTCCCTGTCTAGAGTCATGTGCACTGATCCATATGTTTTAACAGAATCAATATATCAGGCTTCCCAAAGGAGCCTACAGAGACATTGATTGATTGATACTGTATTGACTACATCGGTTTGGGACAATTGGTTTCTTAATGTTAAGCCTCTGATTTCTGCAGACTGTTTTCTGGTTTTCAGTGTTACAGATCTCAGGTGGAGGTGGTTTTGGATATTTCACAGTTTTGTGCTATTCTAAATAGTTTTTGTTTGTTTCTAGTACATAAGACGACAAATAGTTTTATATCCATCTTTATCCTGAAGTCTTATGAAATCCACTTACTTTTTGGTAGCCTTATGCAGATTCTGTTGAACATCTTGATGGTTCTATTAAACATCTGAACATTATTTTCCAAAGATACTTTTTCTGTTACAAAATTCTAGGCCAAGAGTTTTTCCCTCCAGGTTCAGTGTTGAGCTCCACTTCATCTCATTTTGTATTGTAGGAGCCGCTGTCTCCGTATCCTTCTCCTCTGGGGCAGTGTACCATCTTGTCTCTTGTGGTTGTTGTAAGGTCTTTATCTTTCTACTGCTTTTAGGCAATGTGAGTAGGAGATGCCTTGTCACAATCCACCCAGGTTTCTTGTGCTTGGAGTTTGTTGATATAGTAGGGCGATGGTACTGTTGATATTGGAAATTTTTCAGCCATTGTTTTCTCCAATCTTGTCTGTCTGCTTTTTTCCTTTGGCCTCCATTACCATGTGTTGACCCTGAACTTGTCCTCTGTCTCAGCTGTTGCTCTGTGGTCGCACTCTCCAATGTCTTGGTGTGTTTACCTCATGTTTTAGCCTCCGTTTCTGTGTTCAGTGGATATGGAGACTCTAGTACAGTCACTGCGCTTACTTCATTTATCTGCTAGTTCTAATGTCTTGTCAGTTCTGCATTGCTCTTATTGTTTTTCTCTTCATCTTGTCTTACAGATGCTCATCTGCCTTCCAGATAGGAATTTGACCTATCTAGGTAGTAAATATTTTTTAACTCTGTAAATAATCAAGCTTTGTTTTAAAATACGGTTTTCTTACTTAGAAGGACTGTTTGGGGTCCTCTTATAGTTTGTTAGGAGACCCAGAACAAAGTTTAGTTTCCTGTTACTCATTTCCCACTGATGAGGCAAACTCCTTCCAGGTGCTGTACTTCGTGCCTCTAGAGTTGGAAGCACACCGATGCCCTCTGTGGCCTTTGCATGCATCTCAGAGCTTCAGCCTGCTGGCATCTGCCCACAGTGGCTGGATCCAGTGCTCAGTGAAGGGCCTGCTGTCTCTTGGTGCTTCTCTCTGTTGCTCTCTGCTGTGCAGAGTTCTGCCCTGTGAACTCTAGCCACCTTGGCCTCAGCTGTTTCTTCAGCAGCCAACCAGGTCTCCGAGGTCCCCTTCTTTTTCTGAGTCCTGGAAACTCACAGGGCAGCATCTTGCACCCACGGGCTCACTTTGCTTCTCACCGCTGTGAGTCACACCCCTGTCGATGTCCAGTGCTTTCCATCAGCCCTACCTAACACCTTCTTCTGGACATTGTGTCCTGTGTGTTAGTTGTTTTTAGTGGGAAGATAAATCTGGTTCCTGTTGGTCAGAAGCAGAATTTGACTGCTTTTAAATTGTGATGTTTTATGTACAGAAAAGCCCATCTTGTAAACCATCCCTGGGGAACCCAAAATCAACTAAATAATGTCTGCCAACTCTAAATTTCACATCTAGTTTTTGGAATAAGTTTCTCAGTTTTTGTACAAAAGCCAAGCACAGTTGATAAGAAGGTTGTTTTGGCCCTAGGTTTCAGTGAGCGATGAGAAAAAGACCTTGCCTTTTCCTTTTGTAATGTGTTTCTAGCTCAAACATGGTATTTAAGCTTCTGAAATAGTATTTGATGAGAGAAATCCCTTTGCAAAATACAAGCTTAAGTAATCATGTATGTGTTCTGTGTCAGAAATTACTCTGCATTTCGGTGTCACTTTGAGTCTTAAACTCAAATGTTCCATCCCTATACAATTTCCTTAAATCTTCTTAGTTTTAAACCAAAGGGCATTTTATCAGACTTTTGATTTTAATAACATGTCAAAATTCTTTTCTTTTGCTGCATGTGGTGGTACACACCTTTTAATCCAGCACTTGAAGAGGCAGGGTCAGACAGAGCTCTGTGAGTTCAAAGCCAGCCTGATCTATATAGCAAGTTCTATGGGCTGCTTAGAGACCCTATCTTTAAAAAAAAAAAAAAATGACCTTAATAACTCAGTATAATAATTAGTAATATCCTTTCTGCTAAATGTACCTACCACTGGCTAAACAATATGAGTCCCAAAGTGCAGTGGTTTCCACCTAAATTAAAAATAAATATTTAAACTTTGCACATTTTACACTAACTCTCCCATTGGTAAGAGGGAGCTTCCCCTTAGGACACATAAGGAATTCTTATTAAGGAAAACTTATTTGGATGCAGAAGTAAGAATTGAAGATTTTAGCTGGTGGTAGCAAACAAGATGAAGGAACTAGGTATCTTTTACTGGAGATGAGTTAGAGACTCTGCAGCAGGTATGTGGGAGCATGCCACAGTCCCAGCCCTGAGCAGGCTGGAGCAGGAGGATGGCAAGCCACCAAGAAGAGAAAGGAACGACTATGATTCATTCTATATACTGGTACACAGTGGTTTATAAGATGTGGGTACAAGGTCAGCGAGAACGTACTCACTTGCTCATTTCCCACACATTGACAATTTCAGTCATTCCTGGTGAAATATGTAGGCAACTAGTTGACCCTGGGAGAGAGAATTAAAGGTTGGAGTGAAGAGAAAGATTAATTCTTCATTGTACATTTCTATGTTGTTTGCATTTTTAAAGCCATGTACTTTTCAAAAAAACCTGATTTTTTTAGAAAAAGGAAAAACTTGTTTTGCTTGGACTTCCTTGACAGGAGTGATCGACACAGGAACTGCCCCATTTGCCGCCTACAGATGACTGGAGCAAATGAATCGTGGGTGGTGTCAGATGCACCCACTGAAGATGACATGGCTAACTATATTCTTAACATGGCTGATGAGGCAGGCCAGCCCCACAGGCCGTGACTTGGGGAAGACTTTCTGTTGTTATACTTTCTGTTGTTATTCTGAACTACAAATACACTGTTGTCATAGAGGAGGAGAGGAGGGACGTTGTGGCACACACAGAAATATCAGTTTTCCCACCCTCTTATTTTTGCTATTCTGATAATATGTCCCGTCCTTAAATAGACTCCCATGTCTTCCATGTATGGTGGGCTACAGTTTGCTACTGTTTAGCCATATTTCCCACAGTCCACCTATTCTGTGTTGCTCTTGAGCCCTTTGCTACAGATAGCAGCAATACTTGACACTACTGCTTTTCAGGGATGGAGGGACTGTTCTGGCATCTTTTTAGTAGGTTTAAATTTTAGAGTGTTGACAGTTGTAGCCATCTGAGATAAATGACTGAAACTAATGTCTCAGTTGGAACCTGAGGCGCGTGTGCTCTGCCCCCTTGTGGTTCATTATGGATCCTTCAGTTCTGTGGCCCAATTGCTTCCTGATTTTATGTCACTTTTGGCCTTGGATTCTGGAACTACTTATTCTTTATGTTGCCATGATGCAGCACATAGATTAGGCCTGTCTAGTTGGGCCTTTGACTCGAAAATGGACTGTACTTGAGGGATCTTCATGGCTGCTTTAGAAATGCATCTCTGGACCTGGATAGGTGTCCATTGGATTTTTTCATAATGCCCATGTGGCTTGAGTTTTCAGAAGGAATTTTTTCTTTTATGGAAACACATTTTGTATTTCCAGGTTACACTGCGGCGTCCAGTCCTGAGCCAGACTGCATTTATTTTAGAAAAGACACCTTTCTGAGGCTTCGGTTTCCTCAGATTTCTCAGATTAAAGGAAGAGGAAGATCAGGTAAACCTCTTCACCAAGCAGTTGTACAGCCCTAAAATCCAGACCTTGATTGGCTTTCTTCCCACTTCTCTGCACTACTCAGCATCTTGAGAGAGAACAGTAACAGGCATGCAGCCTATGAAAGTGCTAGTGCATGAAATAAGTTCCCTTTAAGAAATTTTAGCATTCCATAGAAGTCTTCTCACTGATTTTTGGCAAGTTGCAAATGTTCCTGTTTTCCTAAGTATAGATGTACACAATTGAAGTTACCGCTTATTGATTTTTGATTCAGATTTTAATGAATAGTCAAATAAAATCCCTCTCCAAAAATAATAAAAAAGGTCTGACTTGATTCTGTCCCCAAATACTGAAGATGTCAATAGTTCATTCACTGTAAGGACAGGGCAGTGACACACCAAATGGCTAAGTAGTCCTGCCAAGCATTCGGACAAGCACAGTGCTGTTGTCTGTCATACCTTAGCTGAAATAGTTTCACAACCCTGAGAAAGTCTTACTCTGTTGTAGGTTCCAATTGAGAAACTCAGATTGTGTTTGTAGTTTTTAAACATTAGCATTTCAAGTAAATTCTGAGAGCCCATCACACTGAGTACACACACAGTGCTACCCCATTATAGAGAAGCTACGTGTTATTAATACAGGTTTGCTTATATAAACCTTACACAGGGGATCGCTTTTAAGTCGGTGTATGAAAAGGTGAGAATGTATTGCTGATACAGTTAGATTAGAATTTGTGAATGAAAAAAACCACTGTTTTGTAAAAATAATAACGATTCAGGGCTAGAGGCGTAACTCAGTTGGTAGAGTGCCTGCCTAGTGTATATAAAGCCTAGGTTCCATCCCAGCTCTGCGTAAAAACAGTGATGCTGGTGCACCCCTGCTTCCCCAGCACTTGAGAGGAGGAAGCAGGAAGACCAGAAGTTCCAGGTCATCCTCCATCACATAGTGAGTTCAGGGATAGCCTGGGCTACATTGAAACACTGCTTCAAAAACAATTGGGATGGTCAGGCTAGAGAGCTAACTCAGTGGTTAAGAGCACTTGCTGTTCTTGCAGAGGACCAGAGTATAATCCCCAGCACCCACTTTAGTGGTTCACAACCACCTGTATCTCCAGCTCCAAGGGATCTAACACCCTCACCTGACCACCTAGGGCACCCACATGCATGTTACACACAGAGAGACACATGAACAAAAAAAAACCTTTAAAACATTTTAAAATTCATATTTGCAGATGATTCAAGCTCCTCTGTCAACTTTCAAGTGCTCCATAGAACACATT
Source organism: Mus pahari (assembly GCF_900095145.1). Lineage (NCBI taxonomy): Eukaryota > Metazoa > Chordata > Mammalia > Rodentia > Muridae > Mus > Mus pahari. Next base: position 80,652,946 of record NC_034590.1, on the reverse strand, counting down.
CTCTAGGCCTTGGAATGAGTGATCTTCTGAGATGTTTTCTAGCCCTATAATTGTCCTTTTGGATTTAGACTTGCTGGGTTTAATTCAAATTGTCTAATTTTAAAGTGTTTCAGAAATTAATAACATAGCTTTAGGGGTTGGGGATATTTCCAGCAATAGCCAATACCTCTATTCCCCAGAATCCGTCATTTTTGAAAGACTAGAAAGAGAGTCCGGTGACCCGATGTTGCCCACTGCCCTTTATTTAAAGTGTGATCTCTGAAATACTAACTGGTCTACTGTGAAGCGTCAGTGTCTCCAACTGCCTTATCAAGTAGTGAGCAGAGTTCTCTATGCATTCCATTGAACTGGGTGGTGACTCTTCAGATGTCAACAGTAGGTAGGGTTCACCATAGGATCTAATCATAAAAGTTGTAAATTTGTCTCAGTAAAATGTATACTTTTTCTATTCTGTACAGCTTTGCCTTTATAAAATAAGAACTACATAAATACTTTTACCATGGTAGGAAATTGGGTGCCTTCAGAGATGTGCAAACTGCCTCCTGCTTTGGGGAATTGTTGTCAATTGTATGTTAGTGCTATGCTCACTCAGTAACAGCAGGTTGACTCAAATGCTGGAGACATAGGGTTTCAGAGAGAGTTTGTGTACTGATGTAAAGGCTGAGAACAGCAAGGCTTGTTTTATTCTTAGGAAAACCTGATACAATGTGTAATAAATAAACTTTGCAAGTGAGCATTAGCTAACTAAAAAGACTTTTGCTTATGTACTTTCACAGTCTTATATACTAAATATTTATATTTATTAGAGGACTGTTTTGTATTGTGCTCTGGGGTCGTGGTGTTTGTGTGCTGTTTTGAGGTGATTCTCTTGTATTAATATACAACTGTGTAATAAGGCTGCTTGGAAACCTTTTTTTTTGGTTCCCTGATTTTTTAACACTGGGGAGTTGGGTTCATTAAAAGATAGTCTGAATAACTTGCATTTGTAAGTGTTGGGAGTTTCCTTGTTTTGGGGAGAGGGTTCTCCACTGAAGCCTACTTTGCCTGTCAGCTCATCACCTGCATTTATGAGGGGCAGCAACACAACAGCAGTGTGAGCAGCTGCTGTGACTTTGGTTAGCTTTTCTGTCCTAGTATCTGTTAGACAGAATAAAGGGTCCACACTGTGCTTTGCCAGTTCTGTGCTTTCTGTGTAAAAGGATGTCATTGGAGAAGCAGAAGAGGGGAAGCAGAAGGTGGTGGCAGCTTCAAGTCAGGTTTGCTGGTGCCTGTCAACCATACTGTGGAGAAATACACATTACTATCAAAGCACAAGAGTTCTTCAGATATGCTCTGCTAAATTACCACTCTGTAGTCTCAGCTCTTCACCAGCTTCTGTTTTACGGAATGCGCCTTAAAGATGAGCGCTCAGGAGCCAGAGGCTGCGTGTCTGTGGTGTGTGCCCCTTTTCCTGGTGGGACAGTTATTCTGACAGATCACGGTGCAGACACAACATTTAGGTGCATCATCATAGCCAATCACTCTCTGTGTTTAAGAACCAGAGAAAGATGAGTGTTGTGTCATGAGCCCACCCTTCAGCAGCTACTGAGCGAGCCAGCCAAGCACAACCTTAGACCTGCTTTCATCAAGACTGAAGTGTGGATTCACCAAGTGGGGAGATGGGTGCTGACTTTCAGTGGTACCGGTTAAGTAAGATAGAAGGCAACCATCCATCCTTAGGAATTGGCTAGAGAGCACTCTCTGGAAACCTGAGCCCATATACAGTTGCCTTGGCTTCCAACTGTAAAACAGGCAAAAGGAGGGATTTACACACACACACACACACACACACACACACAGGGTCAGTGAGCACAAGGACCTAATTACAAAGTGATAGAGAAACAGTCTGAGCAGCACACTGGTGAACAGACTGAGACATCACCCGAGGCAAAGCATCCCCATGTGGCTTTGCTGATGCTCTGGGACTGGCAGAAGCTAGGTTGGGGTGCTAGATGACCACGAAGTCACCTGAGCCTTGTCTTGCAGATTGTGGGTCTCCCTGTCAGTGCTCCCCACTGCTCACGGTTTTCCATGCGCCCCATCTCAGAAGTAAAGAAACGTTTGCTCTGTTGGGTCACAGTCCTAACAGACTTTATTTGTAGTCTTTAAAAAAGTATTTGTTTGATACAATGAAAAACTGTACAATAGTTGCTATGTTTGGGCAAATGTATACAAATGGAGGCTTTTCAAAAATAATCCCTCATGACAGGTTTTCATTCAGTTTCATAATTGGCTATGTGAGATAGTACGTGTATTTGCCTAGTAAAAGGATGACATGGTTCCATATGCTACACGACCACTGGAAGGATGACAGAGTCACAGGATGGAATAATTAGTTAAATGGGTATCTTCCAGGTACAGTTAGGTTCATCTAACTATGGTGCAGGACTTCCTGCCTTGTGAGTAGTTAGGAAGGTCTTTGAACATTGTTGAGTATTCTGCACATACAGATGCCAAAAGAGAAAGTCATTCAATTACTCCACATGTATTTATTGAGCACCTACTATGTTCTAGGCACTAGTAACAAAAATGAGTAGTCTGATAAAGCTAAAGTTCACGTTAGACTTAAAAATTCTACCTAGTCCCTGGGACCATGATAGCTTCTGAAGAAATCTGCTTTAAAATAAAATCCACTGTGTTAGTGATTCTTTTTCAAAAATTTAAAATATGTGAAGCCTAGAACAGTGGGGGGAGGCAGGGGAGCTGGGGGTGGAGGGGTGACTGAATCAGAACTTGGCTCTAGTCCTGTGTGTCCTGAAACACATTTCACTCCCTGAGGAGTCCCTGGTCTGACTCCTGGGGGAGATGGTGACACTACAGTCACAGGCTATCAGAGCCAGAAGGAACAGAGGTCCTGTGCTTTTCAGAGGTCTTCATTTAAAAACAAAACGTGACAAGCAGCCCCATGACCTCCCTGTATCCTCCCCAGCCCAAGAGTGGACCATGAGATGGATTCACAGGACATGGTTTGAGATGACTCGTTGAGTCCCAGATGAGGAAAATAACATAGAACAGAAGTGATGACCTCAGAGGGTGCATTGGGCTTCCTAAGCAGACAGGAAGGAGGGGTGCTAACAGGGAAAGAAACTCACTTTTAAAAATGCACAAATCATCAACAGGAGAGCCTTTGTATTTTCTCTCAAGGTAGCCCCTTCATGAAAGGGGGCTTTGGTGGGGGTTTAAGGCAGCCAGCCAGATGCCAAAATGAGAACTACTCTATGGGGCCTGCTGAGAGGAGTGTGGCAGACACCACACAGGCCTCGTGTCCTTTGGCATTCGGCCTTGCAGAGTCCCAACCCCAACCATATAAGCACTGGCAGTCACGGGAGACATGGACAATCAGGGACAGGTGTACACAGTGCCAGCTCCCAGATCCCCACGGGAGGGAGCCAGCCTCTGGCTCAGAAATGCTAACGAAGTGAGCATGTTCATAAAGTGCAACCAAAATTGGGAGCTTGAGATTTCTTCAGAGGCGTCCTCATCACAGCGGAGACCCTAGTTTGAGGTCTTGGCCATTGTTACCCCCAGCACATCCGATGTTAAACCAAACAGTTAAGTGTGTGTGGACCGCTGGGCCTATTTGGTCAGGGCTGTAATCTCCTCTGACTTCATGGCGTCGGACAGAAAGCTGAGCTCATTACACAGGGTCTCGTAGCGGAATGCCATCCGGATCTGTGCAACATTTGTCTTTCGGATGTCATTGCCCTCCGGTCCTTCCTTGTAATAATTCTGACCCAGAAACTTCTGCTTCTCCTGTGGGCCATGAGAAAGACAAGCAAAACCATATTAACCTCTAGATCTGCACAGGCAGCTTTGATGTGAGCTCCAGTACACAGACTAGTATCCCTAGAGCCAGTCCTCAATGGGACATCTTCCTCCCATGGGACTCCAGATCTCCCTGGACCTCTGTGTGACCCTGACCACTCAATCATTCCATTGTTGTGGAAGAGAAGTATGAAGTTGATGGGCCTACACTGGGTGAGGTAAAAGACTAAGACCAGGAATCCATCCTGAGAGGTGACGTGGCAGGCAGTCATAGTCGTGGAGAGGCTGGATCCCAGAGCGACTCACAACACTTAGGCCTTTAACTGTCATCTTCCCCAGGACCACGTAAGGATGTCTCTTCTTGTTAAATGACATCTCCTGGGCAGATGCCCAGATTCTCAGTGTTGGTTCCACCTCCGATTCTTATAGGAGCCATGGAAAGGGCTCTGGGCCAGCGCTGCACTCAGCTTCCTTTCAAAAGGGAAACTGGGAAACACGTAAGAAATGCATGGCACGGTGTCTGCAGTGATGCGGACTGTGAGAAAAATAGATTAAGGAGAAGGAGGGCAGCCGGGGACGGCCTCTCTCAGGGCAGGTCTCAGATAGATGAGGGTGACCTCGCAAGGTTTCCCATGGAGCCTGAGTGTCAGTGCTCTCGAGACCTGGCTTGTTCAGCTTGTCACCCATCCTGGTGACTTGGAAAGCACACTGTATGACATTCTGTGTGCTCACACACTGAAGGGCGGAGGGACAACCAGCCCATCACATACCTGATGTGAGAGGCCACTCTGCAGCACGCTGTTCCTGGCGATCTCACACAGGTCGCACGTACTCAGCTTCCACACTTGCGCTGCGATGGCATACTCCTCCATGAGTGCTTCCTAGCCCCCACCAGAGAGCAGAGTCAGGTCAGCCATGCAACACAGAAAGCACTTACCCTCCACAGCTTTCCCCAACTCCCTAGATCCTCCAACTCCAGACTCCTGAGACCTGTCTGTGTGCAGGTGTGGGTCACCAAATGGAGATAAAGCAGGCATGCATCTGGGTCTGCCAGCTTGCCAGCACTGAGGACCTGCAATGTCAGGAAGCTGGGGTCCTGCTCTCTTGTGACTGTCCTATTAAAAGGGAGGCTCCGTAGGTAAGTGCAGGAACATTCCATGCACACATGACAAAACAAGGATCTGGGAGAGGGACAGCTCCCAAGGCAGTAGCCTTCCACACTGACCAACAAAGCACTGACAGAAACAGAATAAAGAGTAACTAGCACTCTGGAGAGGACGCCATCTCCCTAAGGGGCTGGGGCTAGCTGTGGCCCTGCTTTTTCTTCTGGCAGGAACGACCTGCTGTCCAACACCAGCCCTTGCTTTACTGTTGCCTCCAGTTGGTCTAAAAGTGAGGTCCGAAGACTGCCGAGCCCCAGAATCTGTTTCCCAGCCCCGCTTGACAGCTCTGCAGCTGTTGTGAGGCAGACCTGCTTTCGCATGCTTTCCAGCAAATTGAATGCAGAGGCGGGGATGGGAACCCAGCTGTCTTCTAGTAAATGAGACACTGATGCAAACTGCAGAACGGTGCCACTCCTCTTGGGATTTTTGTTTTGGGAAAATAGTTATTTTCATAACATTTTTTGCTATTTATATAATACATAATGATCCTATTACTATTTGGGGGTGGGTGGAGGTTTTGTGTGTGTGTGTGTGTGTGTGTGTGTGTGTGTGTGTGTGTGTGTGTTGCTGTCGTTGTTTTTAGTCTCTTGGTTTTTTTTGTTTTGTTTGGATGCAGGGGTTCATCTGTAGCCCAGGCTAGCTCCCAGCTCCAGGTCTCACTGCCCCAGCTCCCTAGCGTGGAAATCTAGGCATCAAACCAATACATTATATTGTTAAAGGTGAAAGACTTATACACTCAGTAAAGAAACCAGAGTATTGCATTACTGTTTTTAAATGAGTTTGTAAATATTTTTAAAAGCATCCCTAGGTTCTCACAACAATAAAGAGCAACAGACACAACTAAGATGGGAGGCAGCTCTTCAAAGGCTTCCATTCTGGGTGTAAAAGGTTCAGACACTGCAAGCCTGAGGAAGCTCTGCCCAGGACACTGTGGCTTCTATTGCTTGCTAGTCAGTGGCTTGATCCCATCAATACCAGTAGAATGCTCTGGAGACAGTTATGACTGTTCCCTGTGCATGACATCTCCTTTCCCTCTCTCTTCCCAGAGACACAAAGCATAGTTATGAAAATCTGATTAACAGAGCCAGGCGAGGTGGCCATGCCCTAATCATGGCACCCTGGAGGCATAAGCAGAGGCAGGCAGAGCTCTGCGGCATCAAGGCCAGCTTAGTCTACAGACTGGAGCACACCAGAACCCCAGTGGGTCAAATACTATTAAATTAATTTTTTTGCGTCAATTTTTGGATGAATGGTGTATAATATATTGAACCTATTAGACTCTATCTAGTTCATCAGCTGAAGGAGGGATGGTTTTATGCCCACTGTACATAAAATACAATAAAACAATACAATAGAGTTCTGCTAACTCCTCCATGATCACAGAGATACATCAATATAAGGTAGATGGCAAGAAAGACCAACTTCCCTCACCAGAGGAGCACCCCTCATCTTCACCAAGCCACACTACCCCAGAAGAGAACAACTGAGCTACGGGCTTGCATCCTCACAGAGGCAGGGGTCAGGGAGCAGGCCAGCACCAATGCCTGCTGGGACACAGCTGCGTCTCCACAGCCTCACCTTGGTGTAGTGGAACTGCATGGGGTCATCGGTAGAGAGAGAGACGTGCAGTCCCTTGTGCAGGAATTCCCGAAGTGGGTTCTTGGAATATTCCAGAAACAGGCTGTTGTTGCTGAGAGGAGACATGGCAATAGGGATCTGAGCAAGGTAGTAGAGGTACTGCAAAACAGGGCTCTGCAAAAGAATCGACAGACACGCGTGTGACGTGTGCCAGGGTGCAGCAAGGTTAACTCCAATGGAATCCAGAGGCTGGGCTGTGTCTGGACAGGCGGCCACGCCCAAGAAAGCTGGGATGTCCAGACTCACCTTCCTCTACTGCCTGCATTCCACTCATTGCTTGGGACATGTGGGCCTCTTGCCCACTGTTTGTACTCCCTCTTGGCCTCAGACTGTAGGGTATGGTTGGTGCTGGGCAAGAAGCCACACCTTACACCTCCACAGGCCCCCTGAAGTGGGCAGGCCGGGAGAACCCCTATGTGCTTGAGAAACATTCACGTTAAGGCTTCCGTTGGTTTGAATAAAAATCTCCCTCATAGTCTTGGGTGCTCAGATCTCCAGCTGGGAGCACTGTTTTAGAAGGTTATATAACCTTTAGAAAATAGAACCTCCCTAGAAGTGAGTCACTGGTTGTGGGCCGTGAAGTTTTATCATTTCTAGGATCCTCTTCCTAACCATTTCTCACTTCCTGACTGGAGATGCAATGTAACCAGGCAGCATAGCATCCCTGCCACGGTAGGCTGTATCCTTCCAAGTGTGAGTCAAAATAAGCCCTTTCTCCTTTAAGATGCTTCTTGTTAGGTGTGCAGACACAGTATTGAACAGAGGAACTACCAGAGGGCTGGACACAGTCTAGCCCCTCGGAGCCAGAGCCTGAGGGAAGGGAAAGGGGAAGGGGAAGGGGAAGGGGAAGGGGAAGGAAGGGGAAGGGAAAGGGAAGGAAAGGGGCGGGCTTTGTGCTATGGTAGTCTTCTTGTGTCCCATACAAATATGACCAGAGAGAGCACATGTCAGGACCGGAGGCAAGGCGATATTTTGGAAGTGACCCAATATGTAGGGAGGCTGCGTACCCAGGTTCACAGTGACATCACCTACAGGAAGCAAAAGTTAGATGGCCAATGTGCCCGCCACTGGGGACTGGGAGTCAGTTACTGACCCAGTGTTGGATCCTTTGTCCCAAGGCCTTAAAATGAGGGTGTAGGAATGTTGCAGCCCAGAGCAAGGGTTGCTAGTCAATGGAAGGAGTCCAAATTCTGTGCTTCTTATTATGCTAAAATTATGCTGTAGGTGACAGTGAGGTGCAGAGCTGCCTCTGTGTGTCAGAGCATGCAGTGCTCTGATGGAGGACCTGAGTTCAGTTTGGGGTAGTTCACAGTGACCTATAACTGCAGCTCCAGGATCCCACAGCCTCTGCAGGCAGCTGCCTCACTTATGCACAGACCCCCCACCCCAGGCATGCATGCACAAACGCAAAAATAATTAGCCTTTAAAAAGGAAAGGAAAAGGGGGGGGCTGGAAATACTAAATGGCTGGTAACGCGGTTTCTATAAAGAAAGGAAGATTGTTTTAGTTTTTTTTTTTTTTTTTCATCTAAAATGTGATGTTTGGTTATTTTATGGTTAAAAGTGAGCCAAATTGTTTTTGTTGGTTTTCCTGCTTTAGTTTAGTTTGGGAGGGACTGGGGGGGGGGG